>NC_080381.1:50034517-50349117 GCF_014773155.1 Arachis stenosperma | reverse complement strand
GCCGGAATAGAATCCAGTGATTCTTTTGCGTCTGTCACTAACGCCCCGCCCTCAGGAGTTTGAAGCACGTCACAGTCATTCAATCATTGAATCCTACTCAGAATACCACAGACAAGGTTAGACCTTCCGGATTCTCTTGAATGCCGCCATCAGTTCTCGCCTATACCACGAAGACTCTGATCTCACGGAATGGCTGGCTCGTTTGTCAGGTGAGCACTCGGTTGTCAGGCGATCAACCATGCATCATGTTATCAGGAATCCAAGAGATATTCACTAAGCCTCAAATGCTTGTAGAACAAGAGTGGTTGTCAGTCACTTTGTTCATGAGTGAGAATGGTGATGATCCGTAACAATCATCACCTTCATCAAGTTGAAGAACAAGTGATATCTTGGACAAAGAACAAGCGGAATTGAATGGAAGAACAATAGTAATTGCATTAATACTCGAGGTACAGCAGAGCTCCACACCTTAATCTATGGTGTGTAGAAACTCCACCGTTGAAAATACATAAGCATAAGGTCTAGGCATGGCCGAATGGCCAGCCTCCCAATGATCTAAGATAGCATAAAACGAAGATAGCTACCAAAGTCTTCTTAATACAATAGTAAAAGGTCCTACTTATAGATAACTAGTAGCCTAAGGTTTACAGAAATGAGTAAATGACATAAAAATCCACTTCCGGGCCCACTTGGTGTGTGCTTGGGCTGAGCAATGAAGCAATTTCGTGTAGAGACTCTTCTTGGAGTTAAACGCCAGCTTTTATGCCAGTTTGGGCGTTTAACTCCCATTTGGGTGCCAGTTCCAGCGTTTAACGCTGGGATTTCTTGAGGTGACTTTGAACGCCGGTTTGGGCCATCAAATCTTGGGCAAAGTATGGACTATCATATATTGCTGGAAAGCTCAGGATGTCTACTTTCCAACGCCGTTGAGAGCGCGCCAATTGGGCTTCTGTAGCTCCAGAAAATCCACTTCGAGTGCAGGGAGGTCAGAATCCAACAGCATCTGCAGTCCTTTTGAGTCTCTGGATCAGATTTTTGCTCAGATCCCTCAATTTCAGCCAGAAAATACCTGAAATCACAGAAAAACACACAAACTCATAGTAAAGTCCAGAAAAGTAAATTTTAACTAAAAACTAATAAAAATATACTAAAAACTAACTATATCATATCAAAAACATACTAAAAACAATGCCAAAAAGCGTACAAATTATCCGCTCATCAGAAGGCCACGCGTATGTGTGGGCGACGCGTAGGTATGGGATCAATTTCAACTCGAAAATAGCCGGATGTATAGTAAGAGCCGCTTTGTGAACAACATCGGATGCAAACCGGCACTTTGCGAATCCCATAACCCGAAATCTTCTACTAGCCCTGCCTACTATTAAAAAAAATTGAAAATCGGATTCCAGGGATCACCTAAAACATCGTTGTCAAGGTCAGTCTTCAACCCCTTCCCCGAAACCCTTAATGTCCTTACTAGAGATTGAGCTTGTTCAGAAAGTTCTTCTTCCTTGGACATTCTGTTCATCCGACCACCGTTCTTCCTGGTTAACTCACGGATGGAATATCATACAACATAAAAACTCGGCTTGTTACTACTACTTGAACCTTACCTACCTGAGACAAAACCAGACTTGCGTTGGAGCATCGACTGGTGAGCAACCTATTCTTTTTCACAGAAAACCATGAAGAGTACTGATGAGTGGATATTTTATACGCTTTTTGGCATCATTTTCATATAGTTTTTAGCATGTTTTGTTTAATTTTTATTAAGTTTTCATAGGTTTTAGCGTAAAATTCATATTTTTGGATTCTACTTTGAGTTTGTGTGTTTTTATGCAATTTCAGGTATTTTCTGGCTAAAATTGATGAGCTGAAGCAAAAGTCTGATTCAGAGGTAGAGAAAGCACTACAGATGCTGTCCAGATTTGACCTCCTTGCACTCGAAAGAGCTTTTCTGAAGCTACAGAAGTCAAAATGGAGCGCTTTCATCGGCTATGGAAATTTGACTTCCAGGTCTTTCCAGCAATATATAATAATGCATACTTTGCTTCAGAATTTAAGGTCCAATACTGGCGTTCAACACTAGCCTCCTGCCCCATTCCATGCGTCTAGCACCCAAAGGAGGATACCAGCATCCAAACGCCCAAAGAGGACCCCCTAGCTAGTGTTCAAGGCCCTAGAGGCCTCCTAGCACGTGGTTCTCAAAAAAGCTTAGCCCAAACACTCACCAAGTGGGCCCCAAAAGTAGATTTTAGCACTAAAAGACTGTTTTACTCTTTCTTATGTAATCCTTAGTCATTAGCTTAGTATTTAAAGACTTTTTACAATTGATCTTCAAATCATAGAGGGGAGATCTGCCATATTTCATTTTTTACAATGTATTTTCAATTAGTATGAGTTTCTAAACCTCCTAGGTTGAGGGGAGGAGCCCTGCTGAGTTTTATGGATTAATAAAAGTATTACTATTTCTCTTCAATCCGTGTTTCATTCAACCTGATGAATGGGATGACCTGTGACAATCATCTTTGTTCTTCATTCTATGACCGCATGCCTGACAACCACCCATGTTCTTCTTGGGTTCGTGTGAATACGTAACTGGAAAGCGTTGAACTACTAGCTTGATTATACATCTCTTAGACAACTAATCCATGACTTTGTTTGGGACTTCTCGAGACATCAGTTCAGTCGAGGTATGGGGAGATTAAGGTTTTTATGGTAGAGGCTATAACCCAAAGGCACAGCATTTTCTGATCCGGAAGATTTGACCTTGTCTGTGGCGTTTTGAGTAGGATCACTAAGGAGAATGGACTGCAGGAGCTTCACCCTCAATCAGAATGGATCCACACTAACCTTGGGGTTCAGGTCTAAAGGAGCATTAGCGATTGTGACCGTATGGCGTTGATCACATATAGCCTGCCATAGAAGAAATCATTCACAGTTGAAGAAGATAGTAAGACTAGAGTTAATCTCGAAGGACAAACCATCTCCAAGTCTTAACCATCTTCTTATCATTGTAAACATATCAACCGAGTTAAGATCTCTCTATTTTCTTTTATGAATTTAAATAATATGCCTACATCTCCTATTCGCTTGTCTAAAATCTACGAGATAACTATAGCTTGCTTCAAACCACAATCCTCGTGGGATCGACCCTGACTCGCTCAGGTATTACTTGGACGACCCAGTACACTTGCTGGTACAGTTGTACGAATTGTGGGGATTCATGCACCAAGTACCATCTTTTAACTTCGCTAATGATAGGACTTGAATAAGGTCTTAGAGAATTCCCTGTGCTCGACTCAGCTGCACATTCATCTGACTCTATAAGGGTAAGACCGCTAATACTCCTTCGTCTTTCTTTGCTACCTCTCATAACTCTTCCCTTCTGTAGTATGAGTTGAAAATAAAAAAGATTCCATCCAGCCCCTTGTTGCGAACGAAAAAATATCCAATCCGGGTGGAAAGATACGACTCATTTCACTGTGGCCCAACCTTCTTTGAAATCCCCACGGTTCTCGGGCGATAGAGGATTTCATAGTTCCATAGGTAAGCAAATAAATGCTTATCTCATTTTTTAATGCATACACCTGTTGGGCTGGGGTCCAACTTCTTTCTTGTAATGGACTTGCCATACGCGTGAGAATGAGATTTTTTCTCCTGGAAGAAGGGCTCTGGCGTTGGCAACGCCAAAATATAACTGGTGTTATCTGGAACAACGCCAGCGATGAAGGCCACGTGTACGCGTGGGCGACGCGTACACATGAGGAGAAAATTTATGCCTGGAAGAATATGCATGATACGAAGGTCACGTGTACGCGTGACCCACACGTACGCATGACAACTACCAGTAACGCCCAAGATAAAGGGCGCTCGATTTGAACAACGCCAGCTGGGCGTTGGCAACACCATCATAAAGGTCGTTAGTGAGCAAATAATGCCCAGACCTTTCAGAACCTCAATTCCAAGTCCAACAAAACCCATTTATCATTCTGGAAGCATAATTCAAAGTCATCAAAGGAGCAGAGAATTAGTATAAATAGGAGGGGACTTTGAACTAAAAGGGGACTCCCTAGCAGCGGATTACACATTACTTTTCGTACTTTTCTTGTACTTATTTCTTAATTTATTTTCCAGCTTTGTAATTTTGAATTCTTAGTGTAATAGAGCAATGATTCACTAAACCCCAACTTCATTAGGGGGAGGAGCTCTGCAAAGATTGGAATGAATTGATATTCTTTTTTTCTCTTCTTGATTTTATCTCTCTTTATCTAAGAGAGTTTTCGTTATTCAAAGATCCAATTCAATCGGAAAAGGAATTGGATCTATTAGAATTCTATGTGAACATTGGAAAATGAATCATAGCGATTCAGTTTGAAACTTTCTTCTCACAATGAATTTGATCTTGATTTAGAGTTGATATTGTGATATGTAATCTCTCTAAAATTGGGATCTTAGGAGTTATGTGGCATTAGATTAGAAATTATGCTTCATCTCTTTTCATGAGTATTGGATCAAGGAATTGGCATTTGATCCTGATTTGAGAAATTGAGTAACCAAAGAATTGGAGTTCAATTACATATGATCTGCCATAGATCTAAACATTGCATGAATAAGAGAGAAGAGAAGTTCATTGATTCAGAAAGATCCAAGCATCTCCAATCTCTAATGAACTTTACCCATTAGCACTTCCTTATTTCATTCTATTCCCCTTCCTGATTCCCATTTCCTTTACAATTCCTTTACATTTTCCAACAATTTACTTCATTGTCATTTACGCTTTCACATTTACCTTATTGCACTTTAATTTGCAGCAATTTTTACCTTCCACTCTTTAATTTAAGTCATTTAACTTCTTGTTCTTTACAATTCAGTTATTTAATTCTTTCTAAGTCACTCAATTCTCACTATCTTACTTGTTTAACTAGAATAACCAATAGATTAAAGTTTTTTAATCAATCAATCCTCGTGGGATCAACCTCACTCTGAGTGAGTTATTACTTGATTACGACCCGGTATACTTTCCGGTGGAATATTGTTCATCAAATTCTGTAACAGGAAGCGAACTTCGATTCTAAGCTTCATAGACGGGTATTTAAGGTAAAACTAGATATTCATAGTCCAAGAAGATATGTTGAATGTCCAAGAGTGATTGGAATGTACAAATGGCTAATAATGCCATTTGGATTGAAGAATGCTAGAACAACATACTAGAGAGCTGTGAATTCAATATTCCATGATTTCATTGGTAAGCTCATAAATATACATTGATGATGTGGTGATAAAATTAGAGTTGAAAGAAACTCATTTGATGAATCTAGAGATTGACTTTAATTAAATGAGAAAATTCCAACTTAAAATGAATCCACTAAAATGTATTTATGTTATTTGTTGAAGAAATGTTTTTCACTTTGTTGTATAAAAGAAGGACGTGGCAATCGACACAAATAAGTATAAGGCTATTTTCGATTCATCAGCACCCAGAAATAAAAAAGGAGCTTCAATCCTTTTTAGGTAAAGTTAACTTCCTTCGACAAAGGTATTTATGCCATTTTTTAACCTTAAACTAGGGGAATAATTCAAATGAGAAGATGATAATTAGATAGCTTTCGATAAGATAAAGCAGTATTTGACCTCGCCACCAATTTTGTCACCTAGTCGACAAGGTCAACCTTTAAAGCTTTATATTGCTGCATCAGAAACAACTCTAGAAAGTATGCTGGCTCAATAAGATAAAGATGGGAATGAAAGAGTAGTATATTACTTAGTCGAATGTCAACTAATGTAGAAACTAGATATATTGCTATCGAAAGGCTTTGTTTGGCCTTATATTTTTCTTGCAATAAAATTAAATGTTACTTGATTGGAAGAAATGCTTGTGTTGTTTCTAAATTTGATGGCATCAAATATATGATTTCTTATCCAATCTTGAAAGGGAAAATCGAAAAATGGATGTTAGGATTAATCTAATTTTTGTTATTTTATGTTGCCGCCAATGTAGTAAAAGGGAAAATATTTGCTAACTTTTTAGCTGACCATCTTTGGGTAGACATCGACGGTGACATCAAATTTAAAAATGTTGAGTATTTAAAACTAAAACTATGAAAATTTTTCTGCGATGGTTCTAAACATCAACATAAAGTAGGAGTGAGAATATTGTTAATTGCACCTAATGATACTCCTACTAGGTTCATGGTTCGACTAGAGCATAACTATTCTAACAATGAATTTGAGTATGAAGCTTTAATTATTAGACTAGAATTGTTAATAGAAAAAGGAGCTCGAATAGTCTAAATAATTGGAGATTCACAGTTAGTAATTTGACAATTGTCTCACAACTACAAGGTTATAAGCGAGAAATTTGCAAAATTGTAACACCCTAATTATCCTAAACCTTACCTCATGCAGTAAAACAAAGGATAACTAAGTGCCATGACAGTTCTAAGGCTTATACGATAATATATATATATAAATTTATAGAAAGGAATAATAATAATACAAGAATCCCGATGAGAAAATTACAACTCAAAATAGACATAGAAAAGCGCAAAGCATTCACACGATAACTAAAGGCGTAAAGGATAAGATACAGGTACAAGATAACAAAGTATATGTAGATATATAAACATAATAGTCACAGAATACTAGCCTCAGTCTGCGGAGTTTAGGCCGACTAGTTATATACAGACATAATTGGGTTTTTGAGTTCAAATAGCATATACAACTATCTCTCAAATTAAGCCTCTAAAGCAACAAGTCTAAGATACAAAAAGAGAGAACTATGACAAAATATCCAAAAGAACTCGAAAATATGAAAAGATCCTCCGCTCTGTCACCATTCCGCAACTCACCGAGGTGGGTTACGACCTGCATCTGAAAAATAACAACGAAATAGGTTTGAGAACCGGAGGTTCTCAGTATGGTAACTGTGCCCATTAATGTAAGATATAAGAATTTGGGATGCCAGAGGCAATCCTAGAACTTCACATCAAGCATAAGATTCAACTTATAAGACAATTTAAATAAATCCTTAAACAAGTCATCTAACTTAGGAGATTTCTAAACTATCGATTCATTGCTGTTCCACAGCCTTCACTAGCCTAACCTCCATGCGATCCCATCGTCACCGCCTTCTAAACCTTCTTAATCCCAGTAGAAAACACAAGTAAAACACAACTAGAATCATGTATATCAAGTAATTCAAGAATTAAGCATATTATACAATTAGGCAAAGCAATGCAAGTCTGCAAAACAAACATATAGAATATGCACATGATGAATGCATGTCCTATTTAGCTGTGATATCGCATCATCGATTCAACTGCCAACCCGACACATTCCCTTGGGAATGTCACCTTTCGGTCACGAATATAAGTGGGATCCCCCAATGGATATAATGTCGGGCACACTACCCATGGATATAGTGTCGGACACACTCTTGTAATCCGAAAGGATGCGAGCGGGATACTCTGCCATAGACCTAATATCTCAACGTTAGCGGGATTTACCACTGTCCTTATACCACCGCCACGACCTCAACAAGTGGGATTAACCACCATCCTTGCCAGTCGCATAGCATCTCAACAATATCAGCATAAAATATTACATCAGTGTTTCTTAGAAATCATTTTCACTACTCAGTAAAGTCATCATCTATCTCCGAGTCCTAAGCTCATCTTAGACATCATCAGTCCATAATTCCACAACTCATCACATTAATCATCATTACAGTATTCCGCCATCTCACTCAACTAATTCCATCCGCAGTAATCCAGAAACCTAAGTCTCCGCCTTCTAAATTCATACAAAATTCACCTATTTAAGTCACTAACTCTGCTCTATTAGTCCTAGTGCCTAATTACTAGGTAGTAACCTCAACCAGCAGTTTAAAGAAGTTTAGAAAGCTAGAGAACCCTTGAAAACGAAAAAAAAAATCATTTTTCAGCAAAATAGGGTCTGTGTGTACGCACACCACTGTCATGTGTACGCACGCATTGAAAAAGTGAGGGTCGGGTACTCAACTCCTCGCTCACGTACGCATAGCCAAAATTCACATACTCGGATATGCAACATAGTGCCCACGTACGCGAGACCCCCAGGAAGTGGAGAATGCCCGTGTTGCGTACACATGTTCACGTACGCATGCTGCATCAGACTCAGAAAAATTTAATGCTCCAAAATTTCAGTTTTTAAACATCAAATTTTAAACGCTCATAACTTCCTCTACAAAGCTCCATTTTTCTCAAACTTTATATCATTGTAAAGCTCTTTAAATGATCTTTAATTTAAAATAAATTTCAATCAATTTTAAAAATCAAGGCTCTAGTTATGATCCACCAAAATTTACCAAAAATAGATTTTTACCAAAAATGACAATTCTCTAGTTTTCCAAAACCAAAACAACTCAAAACATACCCAAACATCATAAAACACTATCTCATATAGCAATTTACCATTTCATAGCATTTTCATCTATTGAACACATATTCCTCTCATCTCTTCCACCTCTTTCCACCATAATTTCAACAAAGTCCAAAATTTCCAACTCAAAATCTTTATCATCAATAATTTGCTCAATTTTACTCATTATAAACATCATTAACCATATATCCTCATAATTGTCATAATTCAACCTTAATCTCAATAATCAACACCACAACAACATCATAATTCATCAAATAATTACAAACATCAAAATCACCATACATCATCATTCATCAATCATCAATAATTTAATCCAAACCTATCCTAAGTCCACTAGCCTAAGTGTTCAGGAATATTACATATTACATAGAGAAAACTGAAACCATACCTTGGCCGATTCTAAATATGCACCACACACCAAATTTGAGTCCAAAACAAGCCTCCGATCACCAACAAATCACCAACTCACATTCAAAGCTCCAAATCTACTCCAATAATTGAAAGAACTCCACTAAAATCATACAAATCACCATAAATCAACCTAGAGTTACCAAATTCACAATTACACAAAGGTAAAGAGTGTTTTTACCTTTTTCGATGGTGTTTGGAACACAAACCACCAATAGCCCTACCTTAGATACCACCTAATAAATCAAAAACACAAAATCTACTCAATACTCAAACGTAAAATTTTGAATTTCTTAGGACTACAGAATGGAGAGGGAGTTTTGAAATAATACCAATAAAGGTTAGATAGAACTAATGAGCTCAGCAAGAGCTTCACATGGCCGTAAACCGTTCGCGAATCAGAGCATTATAGCTCGAGTAATGGCTACTGAAAGTTGGTGGTGAATAGTGTCACTCTCTTCTCCCTCTATTCACTTACCAGCTGGTGTGTGTTGTGTTTTGTGGAGTGTTTGTGCTGAATGGGGGCTATTAACCCATTTATGTATGTTGGACTTGGGCCAAACTTGTACCCGATCTAACCCGTTACCGTTTTTAGCCCGTTTGGTGCAATTTTGGACTAAATTTTTAAAATTAGCGTCCAGTTTTTAACTGTGATTATTTTTCTAAGTTTTTTTTACAATTTTTACTGATCTCACATAGTACCGGACATATTTAAGCTAGTAATGCCAACTAATTTACCGGTACGCGTTTTTACGCAATTTTTCGCTGAAAACTACATTTTCCAACTCAGAAAAATCTACTGAGTCCAAATATCATATTTATATTTTCTAATTAATATTCTAAATTTGGATACTATTTTGGACAATTAAATTTTATCCCCAAAATTTAGTGATTACTTGAGAATAACTTGAGATAATCCTTCCGCATCTCAGACTCCAATTCCCAAATGTGCTCTTGCATTCCAGCTCTTCTCCAAGATAGTTTAACCAACAGAACCTCCTTTCCAAGCAACTTCTTTACACTAGTGTCGTCAATCCACACCGATGTTACTTGAAAAGTCAAGTTCTTCTTCATCTCAACTGACTTGGGATCTAACACATGAGCTGCATTTGACGTATACTTACGGAGTTGCGACACGTGGAATACATCATGTAAGTTAGACAAACGCGGCGGCAAAGCTACTTGATATGCCACCAGCCCGACTTGCCTCAAGACTTCAAAAGGTCCAATAAACCTCAGATTCAACATCTTAGTAGTTTTGATCACTCTTCTAATTCCTATTCTCGGAGTAACCCTTATAATACGTGCTTACCCACTTCAAATTTCAATGGTTTCCTTCTCTGATCTGTATAACTCTTTTGTCGGCTGTGTACAGTTAAGATTTTGGCTCTAATCTGTTTGACATTCTCAGTGGTCTCTGCTACTGAATCTGGCCCTAACACACTTGCTTCACCGGCTTCATACAAACACAGTGAAGATTGGCACTTCCTTCCATACAATGCCTCATACAGAGCCATTCCATTGCTCGCATGAAAGCTGTTGTTGTTCACAAACTCCACCAAAGGCATGTAGCGGTCCCAACTTCCAAGTTGATCCAAAACACATGCCCTTAGCATATCTTCCAACGTTTGAATTGTCCATTTCAACTTTCCATCCATTTGCAGATGATACGCCGTGCTGAGGCATAGTCACGTACCGAAAACTCTTTGGAAAGCTCCCCAAAACCTCAACATGAATCGGGAATCACGGTCTAACACTATCATCTTAGGCACACTGTGCAACCTTACAATCTACTTGATGTACAACCTCGCCAATTCTTCCAATGAATAGTTCACTCGGATAGGCAGGAAGTGAGGTGATAAACCACTATTTTACGGTTTATCTTGTACTAAATTAAGTGGATTTTATAAATTATTCATACACTTACTCATATAAATTGAACGGTTTTACAAATCCTTCCTAATTTTGTACCATATGATTGAAAATTTACTTCTTAGGCCTTTAAATTGTTCATTTTTAATTCTCCTTTATTACCATTCGATGCTGTGATGTGTTTGTGAAGTGTTTTCAGGTTTACAGGGCATGAATGGCTTAAAGGATGAAGAGGAGGCATGTCAAAGTGGAAGGAACACAAGAAACTAAAGAGATTAGAAGCGAGGAACGACGCGCATGCATGGCTGACGCGTGCGCGCGCGTGAATTGGCACATTTTACAGCGACGCACACGTGTGACCGACGCGTATGCGTGACAGAGCGTCATGTGCTGCACTTATCAGAATTCGCTGGGGGCGATTTTTGGGCTGATTTGAACCCAATTTCAAGCCCAAAAATGCAGACTAGAGGTAGGGGTGTAGCTGAGACTATGGAGATTTTTCATCTTTTACTTTAGTTTAAGTTTTAGTTTGGAATTCTAGAGAGAGAAACACTACTTCTCCTAGGATTCTTAGCATCCTTAGTTTTTTTGGTTTTGGATTGGATATTGAGAGAGCTGCTACTACCTTCTATTGAAGTCATCATCTCTATAGTTTGCTTTTCCAATAACTCAATTACTCTTTTTCATTTAGTTTCTTTGTGTTCATATTTGGATATTGTTATTTTCAATTCTATCAATGTAGTGAAGTATTCTCATATTTATTTTTATTGCTTGTTTAATTCGTATTGATTGTTGTTCATGCCAATTTTAATTTAATTAATTTCTCAGAGTTACCATGTCTTTTATTTACTCTTCTTATCTGTCTATGAAAATGGCATTCATGTTAATGACTTAAAGCTCTCAACTTGGCTTGGGAGTTGATTAATTGGAAACCCTTGAGTTGGAATACTCAAGTATCAATTTGTAATTGGGAATTACTAGCTAACTCAATTTTCACTAACTCTAGTCCTTCCCTAGGAAGTGACTAGGACTTGTGAATCAGAGTTAGTGCTATCCACTTGACTTTCCTTCATTAGTTAGAGGATAACTAAGTGGAAGTAATAAGCTTTTACTATTATACTTGGGAAAATCAACAAGGATAGGAACTCCAATTTTCAGTTCTAGCCAAAACCTTTTTATTAAATACATGACAGCTCTTGTCATTATTTATTGCTTTAATTGATAGCCATTTATTTTTCCATTTTCCAATTCTAAAATTACTCAGAGAATTCTTGACCAATAATTTATAACATTGTGCCAACTCTTTAGGAAACAACCCGGGTTTCTACTCCCGGTAATTTATTCTTAATTGTGACACACTTCTAAATTGATAGTGAGAATTTCGTTGGTTAAGATTGTGCTTACAACACCATTTTAGAAAATAATTTTTAGAAATTCTTAACTGGCATTTTTCCACCCATCATGAGGGGACTTGGTTAAGTGATCCACGATCATCCAAACTGCATCAAATTCGGACCTAGTCCTTGACAAGCCGGTCACAAAATCCATTGCAATTCCTTTCCACTTCCACTGAGGAATCTCAAGTGGCTGTAACATTTCCCACAGCTTAACCGGCAAGTGCACCGAGTCATCCAAGTAATACCTCAGGTGAGTGAGAGTCGATCCCATGAGGATTGTTGGACTGAGCAACAATGGTTATCCAATTGTCTTAGTTAGGCAGAAAAAAAGGTTGTTTTGATGGTTAAAACTCATAAAGCAATAAATAATAAGGTAAAGAAAGTAATTAAAGGTTTGGTGTGAAAACAGTGAGAGAAAACAATTAAGGCTTCGAAGATATTTACTTTTCTGAATTAAAAGTTTTTACAACCTATTTTAACAATGCATGATTCATTCCATGGGAAACTATAAATTTCTAAACCCTAATTTCTTAGTGATTTAGCCTCCTCTAACCTTCATTAACCGACACTCTCGTGGTCACTTAATTCCGATTAGAAGGTTAAGTTCAAAAACTAGTTTATGGGCACAAAAACTTTAATTACCCAAAGCTAATAGGAGTATATGTCACATATCCTAATTAGTTCATGTAATTAGCAATTTAGGAGAAATTTATTTTTAAGTTGTTATTCAAGCGAGATAACTCTCTTGAGAATCACAAGAACTCATGTAGAGTAAGGGTCATACTCTCATTCCACCCAGATTCATAAGATTAAGAACGAAAACAATCCTTAAAAATTGAATCAAGACATTAATTAAAATAGAAAAGCAATAGTCTTAATCCATAGAAATAAACAGAGCTCCTAACCTTAACTAAAGAAGCTTAGTTGCTCATAACTTATAGAAAAAATAAGGGTTCCTCCAAAAGCGTGCAAAACGTCCAAAAGTACGAATCTGCTAAAAGGAGGATCTTTTCCCTTTTATATCCAACCTAATTTGATTCGAAAAATAAAATAAAATAATAAATCCTAAGACTATAAGATATTGTTCGTAAATATAAATTACAAAAAGAAAATAAAATAAAACTAATAAATGCTAAATCCACTTGAGATGCCAAAGAGAGTGAATTCGGGCAAAGCTTACTGGCGCTAAATGCTAGATGGGCGTTTAGCGCCTTAAAGGGGACAGTTCATTTCTGGTCTTGAGTCCCTTGCTGGCGCTAAATGCCCAACTGGCCTTTAGCGCCTAGGGAAGTCCAGCCAAGTTTTTTTTTGCTCTAAACTCTGCCAAATTTCTCTAAATTTTACGTAAAATCATAAAAATACCAAAACAACTCAAAGTAGCATTAAAAGAGGATTTTTGCACTGAAATCAGGTAAAACTAAATAAAATCTAACTAAAAACAACTGAAAAATGATAAGAAAAAGGGTACACGATGCTCACGCATCAGTAGGAAACATCTGAGCTCAAAGGGAAGCACATGATCTCCTCCCAGAAGTCCGAGAATAAGCTTGGATAAAGGAGCAAGCATTGAAGCAGAGAATGACCTTAAGGTACAACAAGAAAGTCATCGGAAGAAATTTTACCACAAATGAGCTCATACTAATCGGAAATGACATTGGATTGCAAATGTTGGGTGAAGGGAAGCTGGCTGCAAACTGGAAAAGGCCTTACAAGATCATTAAAGTCTTGGGAAATGGCTACTTTAAAGTGTCCGACTTGCAAGGAAACGAACTCCCAAGGCTGTGGTACACATGCAACTTGAAGAAGTACTACATCTAGAAAGCATACCTTGCTCCGCGGTGTAATCTTTTTTCCGACTTTATAGTTTTTTTCCGAGAAAGGTCTTTTTAATAGGGATTTTAACGAGACACCATCGCAAGGGCTAAGAGCTATATATCCAGAAATCTTTGTTGCAAAAGCACTTGTAAATTATTTCACCCTTATTTCCCGATAAGTCATTTCTTACACCATTATCTATTCCTGCCCTAGATGGTTAGCAAAGATAAAGTGATGAGGTCTAAGTTAGTAAAAAGAAGTTATACACACAGATCGTGGCCATAACTCGAAAAACCACTTATTGAAAGTTGGAAAAAGATGTGGCCCTAAAAATGAATCACAAAAATAACTTAATAAATGACCGACCTCCATAGGTCGGCAATGGATTTTAAATGGAAAAAGAATTATTAGAAGAGAAGCTTATAAAGTTTCTTAACCTTATAAAATTCACATGAATAAAAGAAAAGGTCAAAACTTAGAAAAATATTTACGACAAATCATTCTCCAAACACAAGTCAAAACTATCAAAACACCTATAAAACAATAATATGTCTAGCAAAAGCTACTATTTCAAAAAGGCCTCAAAAGGGGCAGAATGTTGAAGTATTCTAAAGCTAAGCTATTACAAAAACATAAATTGTTCATAAAGTCCCACAAGCCGATCCATTAAATATTACAAATAGAAATTGAGAAGCAGAAGTTTGTCCACCAGAAGCCATATTGGAGGTCACATCGGGTTGAGCTGAAGAGGTCCGGAGAGTTTTAACAGGTCAGGTCGGAGAAAAAAGGGGCTCGTCGTCCAACTGAGTTGGAAAGCTTTGAGAAGCTCCCTCAACCCGAGTGCATAGTTGTCAAAATCGAACCGTTGATCAAATCGGTTAGACTACTATTTACTGGTTTATTGGTTCAATCGATGAGTCACTGGTTGAACCGATAGAACCAGTCTTATGTAAATAAAAAATATAAAAATAGTCAAAAACCTAAATTTAAAATTTAAAATACATATCTTCACTAATATTTTAAAAACATTCAAGTTTCAACAAATTATAATCAACAAGTTATAATCCGATTATTATTAAATATGTATAAAAAAATTCTAGTATTTTTTCATAATAAAAATTATTTATTTTATTTTTATATTAAATTATTTTTATATTCATTATATTATATATACTATATATCTTTATTGAAAAATAGTATTAATAAATAACATATAATCATATAATAAAAAAGTAACTATTTTGTAATTAATAAAAATATTTGATATCTTTTATTTGTACATGGTTAATAACATTTGTATTAATAATTATGAATAATAAAAAAATACAATTAATTTAAATATAAGTGAGTATAAAATTAAAATAATATCTCAAAAATAATTGTGCAGTTTTACTATATAATTAATAATTAGTAAATAAAATATCAAGGAATAATATAGTTTAGTGTCTAGAGAAGTATACAATAACAAAGCGGATCTAGGTTCAAACCACAACTATATTAATTTTGGAATTTGTAGTTTGGTTGGACCGATTTTCCACCAGTTCCTATCAATTTTGACTTATTTTCACTGGCTTTGACTGGTTCACATCGGTTTTTGTCCTTACACAGTCTAGAGATTGAACCAGACTGGTTTGGAGCTCGATTCACCAGTTTTGTTTATCAAACCGTTCGGTCTAGTTCAGTTTTTATAACTATGCCTAGGTGTCCAAAGTCTTCAAAACTTCCATGGGGATATCTTCTTGGGCCTTCAAATTTTCAACCAATTCATCCATCCTGTAGGAGATAGTCTCCTCCAGCTTTGCATATTTCTCCCTTGACTTCACGACTTCATCCACCAAAAGTCAAGCTTTTCCCCAAAAATCCGAGTATAAATCTTCTCAGTTTTTTTAATCCCTTCACCATGGCGTACACCGCTTTGGATTGCTTTACCCTCTTTCGAGCTTTAGAAAGGTCA
This sequence comes from Arachis stenosperma, assembly GCF_014773155.1. NCBI lineage: Eukaryota > Viridiplantae > Streptophyta > Magnoliopsida > Fabales > Fabaceae > Arachis > Arachis stenosperma. The sequence goes on along the minus strand of NC_080381.1, from coordinate 50,333,247 downwards.
GATGTAAAACCCGGTTAATTAACGGCTAATTAACCCATAAATGAGAATTTATTCTAGAAAGTCTAAAATGTGATTTTTATGGCTAAATGTGATAGAGGAGACTGAGACGAGAATTTTGGTACCAATTTTATAGAATTCGGACCAAGATTGGACCGAACGGGCCAAACCGGGCCAACCGGACCCAAAGTGGGCCCTTGGCCCAACATAACTAAACCAAAACCCTAGTTTTCAGCACTCTCTCTCCTCACAACAATCAAAAAACACGCTGAACTTAGAGAGAAAGGGAGGAAGAACACTCTCTCAAGTTCTCTCCCTTGGTTGATCTTCAAATCACCATAACTTTTGATCTAGAGCTCCGATTGCCGCTCCGTTTGCGGCCACGCGTTCACCGCGGAGAGCTCTACAAAACCCATACAATCAATCTTGAGGTAAGCCACGTGTTTCTGTTCGAAATTCCAGCCCTTATTTTCGAGTTTCATGGGTAAAATGTTGAGATTTTGGGTTCTTTGATGTTATAGGACCCAACTCTCTTGAAGGAGAAGGTTAATCTTGTCTCCTTCGACCTTGGGTGTGGTAAGATTCTCAACCCTAGTGTAATTTTGTTGTTCTATGATGTTTGGGTTTTGAGATGTTGTGTATGGGCATGATGGTTGTGGCTTAGGTTGTGTATTTGTGGATTTTGGAGCTTGATTGGTGATTTTGAAAAGCTTGAAAAAGGGAGTTGGTGGTGAAAAATCTGTTCTTGGAGGTGTTGAGGCCTTGAGAGCTTGTGGATAAGTGATTTGGAAGTGCTCCGGTGGAGCTTGGGAAATTCGGCTAAGGTATGGTTTCGGTTTCCCGTATCTAATATGTAATGTGGTAGGAAATACTTAGGCTAGAGGCCCTAAGATAGGCATTGAATTGTTGATGTTGTTGAATGATTGAGATATATGATGTGGTCATATATGTGATGATGATCATTGATGCCTTGGTGGTATGATGTATGAGAAATATACATGTTGTGATATATGCTTGATGATTGGTTATGGTTGAATTGGGGAAGTTATGTCCGTTGGAACATTGGGGTTTAAATTGGTGAATTCTGCAGCTTTTTAACTTAGAAAATTTTTAGCAGAATGACCACTTGCGCGTGGGCGCACCTGGCGCGTACGCGCCGATCTTCCAGAAAGCGCCATCCACGCGTGCGCGTGATGTGCGCGGGTGCGCCGATTGTGCTACACCCAATGCCCAGCCATTTTCCAGAGAGTTATGCCAGAACTGTGCCAGTGTTGTGCCCGGGGCACGAGAACACCCGCGCGTACGCGTGGTTGACGCGTGCGCGTCGATTGGCAAATTTTTAATCCACGCGTTAGCGTGATGAGTTTTTGAGGCCATCCACGCGTGCGCGTGGAGTGCGCGTACGCGTGGCCCTGTTTTCATCCCAAAGTTGATTTTTGAGTTTTAAAAGCCAAATCTCATACTTCTAAGCCTCCGATCTCACCATTTGTGTCTTAAATCATTATGACATGCCTAGCTATTAAGAAGGGGCTAGTGAATGAGGTAACTTGCGAGTGAAGCAAGGGAAAAATGAATGATCAATGAGGATCAAGATGATTATGTGAGATGCGGAGGATGGTGGTGGAAGTGCTTGTTATGCCATGGGCCGAAAGGCTATAATCGTTAATGAAACGGCTGGTTATGGATTTAACCGTGAGCCGGAAAGGCTGTGTATGATATGAATATTGGCTGGTTTCTGGACTGAACCGTGAGCCGGGTGGCTGATATGGATGTTGATCCATGGATGAGAATTCATGCATGTTTATGCTGAATTATTGATAATTGAGATTTTGCACTTCCACTATCAGAGGCACGAGATCCCTGGGAGGAAGCAGTGGCTAGCCACCACGTGCTCCAGGTGGAGGCTCGAAACTCTGTTGACCCTATGTCGTAAGTGTGGCCGGGCACTGTGAAAGACCCGGATGAGCTCGCCCCCGAAATATTCACCAGTGAGGGTGATGGATATGGATCATGTTTATGATCAAGTTTATGACGAGTATAACTCGAGTTGGGGATGCGCGACAGAGGGACAGTCCAATGGTTAGCGACCAGGACTTGTCGGGTTGGCTCTATAACCGACAAGATGATATCATCGGCCACTAGGGACAGACATTCATCATATGCATACTATGTGAATCGTTTGAGATTGCCTATTTGACTGCATATTACTTGCTAATTGTCTAAATGTCTTAACTGCTCCTATTTGTATATTCCTTGTCTGATATAACTGTGTTTGATATATTATACTCCTGCTGGTGGTTGGGAGGTTTGAAGGAATTGGAAAGGGAAGTATTAGTTAGACTGAAGAATCTTTAGTCAGATGCCCTTATATGGTTAGCTTGTTTATAAGCTTTGATATTATCTGGAGGAAGTTCTAGGATTGCCTTTGGCTTTCCTCTATTATTATGTATTATATATGTGGAAGCTGTTACCATGCTGGGGACCTCTGGTTCTCACCCATGCGGATTTTGTGGTTTTCAGATGCAAGACGTGAGGTTTCCCGCTGAGGCATGCTGGAGACTTCTAGATTTGCGAAGATCCTTTGTTCTCGGGACTATATTTTAGTTTATACGTTTTGCTTAGATACTTTTATCTCCATTAAATAATACAAACTGTGATGACTCCTCTTGTAGGAGATTTTGGAGAATAGGTTTTATGTATTTGTGTCCCTTTGGGTTTCCTTTGGGGTTTTCATTATTTTATCATATGTATATATTGCTATGCTCGGACCGGTTATCTTCGCAGCCGGATCTTGAGTCTTGATATTCCTGTTTTTGACACTCCTTTGTATATATATAATCTCGCGTTGGGTTATCCCTATTCGTTACGTTAGCGATCGGAGTGTTGCGCTTTTGAGTTGCGTTTTTTTTTGTTTACCCCTTTTTCTACAAAGGCTCCTAGTTATAATCAATCATTCATACTACTATACGTACTAAATTTTTATTTTAGAGGTCGTAATACCTTGCCATCTCTGAATTATGACTTAAGCATAAGACTCTGTATGGTAGGGTGTTACATTATGGTATCAGAGCAGTTCGTTCCTGTAGAGCCTGAGGGATGGACTGACTATGCTTCTGTGCATTCTCTGTGTGTGTGTTATGTGCTATTAGTATATCTGCTTGATATAATTGGCATAAACGTTCATGAGCATGCATTTGGGACTTTGAAGCACTAGACTTCCGATATTGAGACTGATCAACTTAATATCGATTGTTGGGTGTGTATAGGAACCAGATGGCGCCTCGTGGACGCGGTAGAGGTAGTGCGAGAGGTCGTACGAATGCTCGTGCACCGGAGAATAACCCTAATGACCCGGTGAACTTTATGGCTGCGTTGGAGAACATGGCTGCTGCTATGCAAGCCACTGCTGAGGCTCTTGGTCAACAGATGAACAACCATGGTAATGATGGAGGTGGAGTTCAGGGTCCGGTGACCTTGGCAAACTTTTTGAAGGTTAATCCGCCTAAGTTCAAGGGAACTACTAGCCCGACTGAGGCTGATACATGGTTTCAGGCTATAGAGCGAGCATTACAAGCACAAGTGGTACCTGAAGGACAGCGTGTCGAGTTTGCCACTTATATGCTCACCGGTGAAGCGTCGCATTCGTGGCAAGGCATCCGACGTCTTCTGCAGTAGGGTGATGACTATATCACCTAGAATGTCTTTCAAGAAGAGTTCTATAAGAAGTACTTTCCGACTTCTGCTAGGAAGTCTAAGGAACTTGAATTGTTACAGCTGAAGCAGGGTACTATGTCCATATCAGAGTATACTGACAAGTTTGAGGAGCTGTTCAGGTTCTCTCGTATGTGCCAAGGAACTCCGGTGGAATATGAAGAATGGAAGTGTGTTAAGTATGAAGGAGGACTCCGGAGTGATATCTTCAGTTCAGTAGGACCAATGGAGATTAGGACTTTCTCCGAATTAGTGAACAAGTGTAGGGTTGCGGAGGAGTGTGTGAAAAGGGCAACCGCTGAGAAAGGGAGTCACAAAGGTTCATTTCCACAGAACCGAGGGAAGGGCTTTGCACCTAGAGGTCCGTCTTTCAAGAGGGGAAGCTCTTTCAGGAGGCCCAACAACAACAACAATTTCCAAGGGAAGAAGTTTGGGAAGCAACCTCAGAATGAACAAGCTTGTGCTAAGTGTGGAAGTCACCATCCGGGAGTACCATGCAAGGCCGGATGGGGTTTGTGCTACAATTGTGGAAAAGGCGGGGCATAAAGCCGCAAGTTGTCCTGAGAGGCAGAAACAAGGTGCTGGGAAGGCACAACAGACTGGTCGGGTGTTCACCACTTCAGCTGTAAGAGCTGAGGGATCCGAGACACTTATTCGTGGTAACTGTGAAATGGCTGGTCAAACTTTAAATGTTTTATTTGATTCGGGAGCATCACATTCATTCGTTGCATTTGAGAAAGCCCATGAGTTAGGATTGAAGATTGTAACCTTAGGTTATGATCTAAGAGTGTACAATGCTACCTATGAAGCCACGGTAACTAGGCTAGGATGCCCGGAAGTTTCCTTTAGGTTCAAGCAGCGTGATTTTGTTCATAATTTAGTCTGCTTGCCGATGATCGGTCTTGATCTTATCTTGGGATTGGACTGGTTATCTAAGAACCATGTCCTGCTTGATTGTTCTACAAAGTCGGTGTACTTTATGCCGGAAGATACAGAAGGGCCGGTCGTGATGAATAATTATTACTTGAACTCGATGATGGTGAACTGTTCTGGAATCGAATGTCAGGGTATCATGTTGTTAACCGCGGGCGTTTCGGGAGATGATCAAAGGTTGGAACAGATTCCGGTTGTGTGTGAGTTTCCGGAAGTGTTTCCTGATGATATTGATGAGTTTCCACCTAACCGAGAGGTTGAGTTTGTTATTGAATTGGTGCCCGGGGCGGGACCAATCTCAAGTGCTCCTTATAGGATGTCACCGTTAGAGATGAACGAACTAAAGTCTCAGTTAGAGGATTTGTTGGGAAAGAATTTCATACGACCAAGTGTCTCCCCGTGGGGTGCTCCAGTGTTACTGGTGAAGAAGAAGGATGGGAGTATGCGGCTCTGTGTGGATTACAGGCAGCTGAACAAGGTTACAATAAAGAATAAGTACCCATTGCCGAGAATTGATGATCTCATGGATCAGTTACAAGCAGCTGGAATTTTCTCCAAGATCGATTTGTGATCCGGTTATCACCAGATAAGGGTGAGGGGTGACGATATCCCTAAGACCGCTTTCAGGACTCGTTATGGTCATTATGAGTACACTGTAATGTCTTTTGGGTTGACGAACGCTCCTGCGGTATTCATGGATTACATGAACAGAGTTTTCCATCCGTTTCTGGATAAATTTGTTGTTGTCTTCATTGATGACATACTAATTTATTCCAAGACTGAAGAAGAGCATGCGGAACACTTGAGGACCGTGTTGCAGATTCTAAAGGAGAAGAAACTCTATGCAAAACTGTCTAAGTGTGAGTTTTGGAAGAGTGAGGTGAAGTTTTTGGGTCACGTGGTGAGTAAGAAGGGAATAGCCGTAGATCCAACTAAGGTGGAGGCTGTGATGGATTGGAAACAACCAACCACCGTAACAGAGATAATGAATTTTCTGGGTTTAGCTGGCTATTACCGAAGGTTTATCAGGGGCTTTTCACAGATAGCTTTGCCAATGACAAAGTTAACCCGCAAAGACACTCCGTTTGTTTGGACTCATGAATGCGAGGAGAGCTTTCAGACATTGAAGAAAAAGTTGACCACTGCACCTGTGTTAGTGTTACCCGAGCCGAATGAGCCATTTGAGGTGTATTGTGACGCCTCATTGAAGGGTCTAGGGTGCGTGCTGATGCAGCACCATAATGTGGTGGCGTATGCCTCACGACAGTTGAGACCTCATGAAGTTAGTTACCCTACGCACGATTTGGAACTCGCTGCGGTTGTGTTTGCCTTGAAGGTGTGGAGGCATTATCTCTATGGGGTTAAGTTCCAAGTTTTCTCCGATCATAAGAGCTTGAAGTACCTCTTTGATCAGAAAGAGCTTAATATGAGGCAGAGAAGGTGGATGGAATTATTGAAGGATTACGACTTTGAGTTACATTACCATCCGGGAAAGGCGAACGTAGTGGCAGATGCATTAAGTCGGAAGTCATTATATGCGGCTTGGATGATGCTTCAAGAGGAGAAGTTGCTCAAAGGATTCGAGAGTCTTAAAATTGGTGCTCGAGAAGTATCCGGAACTTTGTGTTTGAGCCGACTAGAAATCTCAAGTGACTTTAAGTCCGAACTTCTAAAGGCTCATCAAAATGATGAAGCGTTATGGAAGGTGTTACCGGCTATTGAGCAAGGAAAACGGTGGAGAGTGTCGGAAGAAAAAGATGGGTTATGGAGATTCAAGGGTAGAATCATTGTGCCGGATGTTGGCACTTTGAGGCAAGATATCTTAAAAGAGGCACACAAAAGTGGATTCTCCATTCACCTGGGAAGTACTAAGATGTACCATGATTTGAAGGCGATGTTTTGGTGGCCGGGTATGAAGAATGATGTGGCGGAATATGTTTCAAAGTGCTTAACTTGTCAAAAGGTAAAGATTGAACATCAAAAGCCTGCCGGTATGTTGCAACCTTTAGAGATTCCACAATGGAAGTGGGAAAGTATTGCAATGGACTTTGTGTCGGGATTGCCAAGGACTAGGGCTGGATTTGATGCTATTTGGGTGATTGTGGACCGACTGACGAAGTCAGCTCACTTTTTGCCCATTCGTATGACTTACACCCTTGAGGAGCTAGCACGGTTATACATAAAGGAGATTGTGAGACTTCATGGTGTACCTGCTACTATAATCTCTGATAGAGATCCTCGTTTCACTTCAAGGTTTTGGGGTGCATTTCAGAAGGCTTTTGGAACCCGATTAAGCTTGAGCACGGCTTACCATCCTCAAACAGATGGTCAATCTGAGAGGACGATCCAAACACTAGAGGATATGTTGAGAGCTTGTGTTTTGGACCAACCGGCGAGTTGGGAACGGTATATGCCATTAGTGGAGTTTGCATACAATAATAGTTATCATGCGAGCATCGGAATGGATCCGTATGAGGCCTTGTATGGGAGAAAATGTCAATCTCCGCTATGTTGGTATGAAGCTGGAGAGAAAAGCTTGTTGGGACCGGAAATGATGGCTGATACTACTGAACAAGTCAAGAAAATCCGAGATAGGATGCTTACGGCGCAGAGTCGTCAAAAGAGTTACGCCGATCAGAGGCGAAAGCCCTTAGAATTTGAGGAAGGAGACCATGTTTTCCTTAAGGTTACTCCAACTACAGGAGTAGGTAGGGCGATTAAGGCAAAGAAGTTGAATCCTCGATACATTGGTCCATTTCAGATCCTGGAGAGGGTTGGACCGGTGGCGTATCGGATGGCTCTACCACCTTATCTCTCGAACCTGCACGACGTGTTTCACGTGTCGCAGCTTCGGAAGTACACTCCTGATGCTAGCCATGTGTTAGAACCTGAGTCGGTTCAGTTAAGGGAAGATTTGACGCTTCCAGTGGCTCCGGTCAGAATTGATGATACTAGTATTAAACGGTTGCGTGGAAAAGATGTTTCATTAGTCAAAGTGGCATGGAGTCGAGGCGGTGTTGAGGAACACACTTGGGAACTTGAGTCGGAGATGCGAATGGATTATCCGCATTTATTCTCAGGTAATTGCATTTGAATTTTGTGGGCAAAATTCCCAATTAGGTGGGTAGAATGTAAAACACGATTAATTAACGGCTAATTAACCCATAAATGAGAATTTATTCTAGAAAGCCTAAAATGTGATTTTTATGGCTAAATGTGATAGAGGAGACTGAGACGAGAATTTTGGTACCAATTTTATAGAATTCAGACCAAGATTGGACCGAACGGGCCAAACCGGGCCAACCGGACCCAAAGTGGGCCCTTGGCCCAACATAACTAAACCAAAACCCTAGTTTTCAGCACTCTCTCTCCTCACAACACTCAAAAAACACGCTGAACTTAGAGAGAAAGGGGGGAAGAACACTCTCTCAAGTTCTCTCCCTTGGTTGATCTTCAAATCACCATAACTTTTGATCTAGAGCTCCGATTGCCGCTCCGTTTCCGGCCACGCGTTCACCGCAGAGAGCTCTACAAAACCCATACAATCAATCTTGAGGTAAGCCACGTGTTTCTGTTCGAAATTCCAGCCCTTATTTTCGAGTTTCATGGGTAAAATGTTGAGATTTTGGGTTCTTTGATGTTATAGGACCCAACTCTCTTGAAGGAGAAGGTTAATCTTGTCTCCTTGGACCTTGGGTGTAGTAAGATTCTCAACCCTAGTGTAATTTTGTTGTTCTATGATGTTTGGATTTTGAGATGTTGTGTATGGGCATGATGGTTGTGGCTTAGGTTGTGTATTTGTGGATTTTGGAGCTTGATTGGTGATTTTAAAAAGCTTGAAAAAGGGAGTTGGTGGTGAAAAATCTGTTCTTGGAGGTGTTGAGGCCTTGAGAGCTTGTGGATAAGTGATTTGGAAGTGCTCCGGTGGAGCTTGGGAAATTCGGCTAAGGTATGGTTTCGGTTTCCCGTATCTAATATGTAATGTGGTAGGAAATACTTAGGCTAGAGGCCCTAAGATAGGCATTGAATTGTTGATATTGTTGAATGATTGAGATATATGATGTGGTCATATATGTGATGATGATTATTGATGCCTTGGTGGTATGATGTATGAGAAATATGCATGTTGTGATATATGCTTGATGATTGGTTATGGTTGAATTGTGGGTTGAACCATGTTAATGGCGAGTATGATGTTGATTGTGTACAATATTGATTTATTGGAATTGGTGTTGTTGAGAATTGGCATGAGGAATAGTATATGATATGTCAATGTGTTTGAGTTTGAGCCACTTGGGTGAAGTGGGGTAAAATGATGAGATAGTGATTTTGGTAAATTGTGGTAATGTGTCAATGTGTGAGTTGAGGAGGCTTGATGTTGAATTTGATACATTTGATTGATTTCAAAGAAAAGGGAAGAAATTGGCATGTTTTGATGATTTTGAAAAGAGTTGAAAATGGTTTGTTTTGAAAATGGCATATTGTGGTTTTGTATGAAAATATGGTTTTTGGGCATACTTTGACGGGACATAACTTGGACTACGGATCTCTGTTTTGTACCAAATCTGTTTAGAAATGAAATTGGATCCGGGATGTCCATGCCGTTCGAAGAACGGGTGAAAAACGATTTAAAATGAGGAAGTTATGTCCGTTGGAAGATTGGGGTTTAAATTGGTGAATTCTGCAGCTTTTTAACTTAGAAAATTTTTAGCAGAATGACCACTTGCGCGTGGGCGCACCTGGCGCGCACGCGCCGATCTTCCAGAAAGCGCCATCCACGCGTGCGCGTGATGTGCGCGGGCGCGCCGATTGTGCTGCACCCAATGCCCAGCCATTTTCCAGAGAGTTATGCCAGAACTGTGCCAGTGTTGTGCCTGGGGCACGGGAACACCCGCGCGTACGCGTGGTTGACGCGTGCGCGTCGATTGGCAAATTTTTAATCCACGCGTTAGCGTGCATGACGCTTACGCGTCGATGAGTTTTTGAGGCCATCCACGCGTGCGCGTGGAGTGCGCGTACGTGTGGCCCTGTTTTCATCCCAAAGTTGATTTTTGAGTTTTAAAAGCCAAATCTCATACTTCTAAGCCTCCGATCTCACCATTTGTGCCTTAAATCATTATGACATGCCTAGCTATTAAGAAGGGGCTAGTGAATAAGGTAACTTGTGAGTGAAGCAAGGAAAAAATGAATGATCAATGAGGATCAAGATGATTATGTGAGATGCGGAGGATGGTGGTGGAAGTGCTTGTTATGCCATGGGCCGAAAGGCTATAATCGTTAATGAAATGGCTGGTTATGGTTTTAACCGTGAGCCGGAAAGGCTGTGTATGATATGAATATTGGCTGGTTCTGGATTGAACCGTGAGCCGGATGGATGATATGGATGTTGATCCATGGATGAGAATTCATGCATGTTTATGCTGAATTATTGATAATTGAGATTTTGCACTTCCACTATCAGAGGCACGAGATCCCTGGGAGGAAGCAGTGGCTAGCCACCACGTGCTCCAGGTGGAGGCTCGAGACTTTGTTGACCCTATGACGTAAGTGTGGCCGGGCACTGTGAAAGACCCGGATGAGCTCGCCCCCGAAATATTCACCAGTGAGGGTGATGGATATGGATCATGTTTATGATCAAGTTTATGACGAGTATAACTCGAGTTGGGGATGCGCGACAGAGGGACAGTCCAATGGTTAGCGACCAGGACTTGTCGGGTTGGCTCTATAACCGACAAGATGATATCATCGGCCACTAGGGACAGGCATTCATCATATGCATACTATGTGAATTGTTTGAGATTGCCTATTTGACTGCATATTACTTGCTAATTGTCTAAATGTCTTAACTGCTCCTATTTGTATATTCCTTGTCTGATATAACTGTGTTTGATATATTATACTCCTGCTGGTGGTTGGGAGGTTTGAAGGAATTGGAAAGGGAAGTATTAGTTAGACTGAAGAATCTTTAGTCAGATGCCCTTATATGGTTAGCTTGTTTATAAGCTTTGATATTATCTGGAGGAAGTTCTAGGATTGCCTTTGGCTTTCCTCTATTATTATGTATTATATATGTGGAAGCTGTTACCATGCTGGGGACCTCTGGTTCTCACCCATGCGGATTTTGTGGTTTTCAGATGCAGGACGTGAGGTTTCCCGCTGAGGCATGCTGGAGACTTCTAGATTTGCGAAGATCCTTTGTTCTCGGGACTATGTTTTAGTTTATACGTTTTGCTTAGATACTTTTATCTCCATTAAATAATACAAACTGTGATGACTCCTCTTATGGGAGATTTTGGAGAATAGGTTTTATGTATTTGTGTCCCTTTGGGTTTCCTTTGGGGTTTTCATTATTTTATCATATGTATATATTGCTATGCTTGGACCGGTTATCTTCGCAGCCGGATCTTGAGTCTTGATATTCCTGTTTTTGACACTCCTTTGTATATATATAATCTCGCGTTGGGTTATCCCTGTTCGTTACGTTAGCGATCGGAGTGTTGCGCTTTTGAGTTGCGTTTTCTTTTTTTTACCCCTTTTTCTACAAAGGCTCCTAGTTATAATCAATCATTCATACTACTATACGTACTAAATTTTTATTTTAGAGGTCGTAATACCTTGCCATCTCTGAATTATGACTTAAGCATAAGACTCTGTATGGTAGGGTGTTACATCAGACCTAAGAACCTTTTTCTCTTTCTCCAACTTTGCCTTAGCCTCCTGCAAAGATGCCACCTTAGCTTTCAAATTGGACAAAGATCACTGAGTGGCACCAAGGAGAGTCTCCTTGAGCTGCTTCAGTAAAGTGGAGCAGACCCCTATCATCTTTATCCCACCCCGAGCCAAGACTTGAAGGTGGTTTTTTGTAGAAACATCATCCATGTTTATAAAACTATTGGGAAGGCTTTGTTTCTCACAAAATAACACAGCATCAAAGCCTTGCTTATATACAATTCCTGATTCGGAAGTTTTGCATTTTGTAGACTTTGGTTCGGGAAAAGGAGGTGCAAGGGTAATTGTTTGAATACCAGAGTTAGTAGGAGGAGTAAAAGGATGAGGAGTCGGATCGAAAATAACCTTAACAGACTTAGAAGCGCCAGAGTCCAAATTTGAAGGAGAAGAGAGATCACCCGTTTCGTTGACCTCTTTCAGCTGTATGATTCAGGCAACAACATTCTTCTTACCTGTACAAAGAGTCTTCAGGGCAATCATATTTTTTGCAAAACCAACAGGTCGGATCGCATAAGCTCACAACTTATCAATAACAAAAATATCTACAAAATGTAAAGAAATACTACCTAGCTCGGAACGGACATAGCTTGGCTTTCCTAGTAAAAATTTTTTGGTGTCAAGATTGGGGTTTGGCCCCAACACTCCTTGAATAAGGCAACTACACACTCTTCTACCTCATCCAAGTCATCAAGATTATACTTAATAATTGTGGGTTCTCCTCCCAATACAAGCTAAAAAGGGCTTCATTCCTCTCATTAAAAAAGAAAGGTTGGACACTCTCAGCAAATCAGATTTTGAAGAAATAGTTTTTGAAGTCATGGAAATAATCATCAACAAATGGAAAAGACCTTCCTTACTTGAATAGGTCGGAAGGAGATCCATGCTTGCTTTTAGAACTAAAAGGTTTGGTAAGTTGGAAGAGGTAAAAGAAAAATTTTGAAGAAGGGGGATGTAAAACCCTGAAAATTAATAAATAATTAATTAATAAATTAATTATTATTCAAAGAAATTAGAAAATAAAATTTGATAAGTTAGAAGAGTAGAAATATTTAAAATACAAATTTTGACACTAATTTTAAAGATTTTGGCCTAAAACCTGGGCCAACGGACTCAACCGATCAGACCGAACCCAAACCAGGCCTAAGGCCCACTATATATGAGGCCAAATCATCCTTTTCTTTCCCTTATAAACTGAAAACACGCTAAAGAAAAGGGGAGAAGCATCAAACCCTAACCCATTTCCATTTCAATCTTCTATCAACCATAACTTTTAATCCGGAACTCCCATTGATGAACCGTCAGTGGTCACGCATTTGTCTCTGAATTCTATTCAAAATCATCTGAACAAAGTAGTAAGAAATTTGAGATTTCATGCCTAGTTCTCACCCCATTAAATTTTGTAATTTTTGGTATTATATGTTGAGGGATTTGGTGTTCTTGATGATTTAGTTGTACTCTAGTGACAAAAAAATGTTGGGTTTCACATAAATTATCCGTGGATAAGGTGAGGAACTTAACCCTTATGGATCTTTAATTTTTATGAGTTTAGAAATTGATATTGTGGCCATATATGAAATTGCATGGTGTTAACTTGAATTCATGTGAAATTGAAGTCAAAGTGGTAAATTGGAACTAAGTTGTGGTGGACGTAAGTTGGTTGAGTTGATTCGAAGACTTTGAGGCTTGAAGAGAAGAGAATTGGTGGCTTTTGTAGCTTAGGGAGAAATCTTCCAAGGTATAGTTTTGGTTTCTCGTAGTTAATATATAACGTCGCATGAAAACTTAGGCTAGTTGACCATAGGATAAGCTTGGATTCAAATTGGTTGTTGATGCGATTAGTGAATAAATGTGTATATGTGTGCAATTGATTTGAGATTTGACATGTGTATATGAATTTTGGTGGAATTATGAGATATAGTGATTATTAATGTTGGTGATGATTGATGATAATTATGAGTTGTGATGATGATATATTGATGAATTTATATGATGATAGGACTGTGGCAAGAAAAGGAGATATGCGAGTAGGATTGTTGCTGCATTTGGTTGAGGAATTGTTGAGTATACATATATGGAATTGTTGAATAGTCGAATGGAGTTTTAGGGCTGTTTTGGGATTGTAAACCATTGATTTTTGATTGAGAATTTTGGAAAATTAGAGATTTGATAAACTTTGGTAAAGCTTATTTTTGACCAACTTTGGTGGGCCATAAGTTGACTTTTAGACCTCCAAATTTTTTAAATCTTGTTTTGAATAAAAATTGGGTTCGTAAAGTTTACAATTTTTGAAGAACAGATTAAAAATGATTTATAACGAAAAATTTACATGGATTTGAAGTTAGGTGTGTAAAATTGATTTTTGCAGACTTAGCAGCTTTTTTGGAAAACTTGAGGCATGCATACGTGGACACATGCATGCGTACATGAGAATCTTTTCTATTTCATACACTCGTGTACGCATGAGGTGGATGCTTGCACGAGTTTGTCAAATTTTACAATAATGCGTACGCATGAGACATGCATACGCACGAAAGGCCAAGTTTTGAATGGCTGCGTACGGGGAAGTATTCATGCATACACGAGCCAATCCTCTGTTTGGAGAACCCGCGTATATGGGAGGTGATCACGTATGTTATTTTAGAAAAGTGAAATTTTTGTGTTTTAAGCGTACTCTCTAACTTTCCAAACCACTTTAACACTTGTTTAAAGCGAGTTTCTGAGCTTTAAAACAAGGGTGAATATGTCAAATGAGTTAAAGGGATATTGAGAAGGATTTGTAAAGTGATAACTATGTAATGAGGTGATGGTAATGCTGAATAAGAAGTGAATGATAAAGATGATAATAATGACAATGAATTATGAGTATATGAGATATGAAAAATGAAGATGATTGATTCTGATGAGAATGATGAGGTATGATTTGTGACTAAGAATGGAATGCTTATTGTCTGGCAAGAATGGTGGTATAGTCCCGCTTGCTCAGTGCATGGTGGATGTAGGGAAGGTCAAAAGACACACTATTGTTTTCCCCCATATTTTTCTCTAGCTACAAGGTGGAAAGGCACACTCCTTCGTGATACCTCCAGGAGAAGGTGGAAAGGCACTCTCTTTCATTTATTATTTTCCTGGGGATGCGCAACCTAGAGACAATGTTCGGGTTAGCTACTAGATGTGTCGGATTCTGGCAGTTTAACCGACACGTGAGCTCACGGCCAGTAGGAAAGGCATTCATCATATGCATTTGTCTATTTTATATGAGTTTGCATTTGTTTTGACTTGCCTAATTTCTTATCTCTGGTTAACTGCTATCTGATCTGTTTGTTGTAACTGCTATCTATACATGTGTTTTCCTTGTCTATTTTGTATGTGTTTGTATTTCTAAGAGACCCCTCATGTGGTGGAGGTGCGATGAAGGTTGTTCTATATGGTGATTAGGAGGTTTGAAGGAGACAGAAAGTGGAGAGTTAGATTAGAATTAGAATCCCTTGATAGATTACTGAAACTTATGGTTTAGTATAATCTTTAAGTTTGATTTTGAGTGTCGGAGTTCCAGGAATGCTTCTGGCTTTTTTGGGACCTTATATATTATCTATGTGGACACCTTAACCATATTGAGAATCCCCGGTTCTCATTCTATATATATTCTTCTGTTTATGAGATGCAGGTCGGGAGGTACCTCATTAAGTATTCTGAAGACTCTTTGGAAGTGAAGAACTCTTTTGGGACTTAGCATTTGTATTTTGTTTATGTATATATATGTAAATAGATTCTTCACGTTGTACGTATATATTATGTTTTGTCCCTCTTAGAGGCTGACTTGGAGAAACAGGGGTTTATTTTAAGGTTTGAGTTAGACTTTTGGGTTATATATATATATGTATATATACTCTGCCCAGTCTTAGCTTTGTAGGTCGAGTCTAGAGCTTGATAACTGTATCTTTTGGAACTTTGATCTTTATGTATATAGTTTATCCTTTTCGTCCTATCTTGTTTATCAGTTTACGTTTATCCGGACAAGTGTGATGCGTTTTGTAATACGCTTTTGATTAGCTTCTTCTTCAAGGCTCATAGTTATAAGTTCTTTCAACTACATTTAAATATGTATCTTTATTTTTAAAGGTCGTAGTGCCTCGCCACATCTGATTTACGTTCTAGGCATAAAGCTCTATGTGGTAGGGTGTTACAGGGGAGGTCGAGTTCACGGTAGAGGAGCTGGTAAATTTTCAAAAAAATCCAAAGAATTGGATGGAATTGAGAAAGAGCGACTTTAGAAAAACCGAGAATCTCAGTTTCAAACTCAGTAAAAGGAAGGCTCACCCCTAGCCTAATGAAAAGACACTCATACATGTAAATAGAATGGCATTCCTACTTGTCAAGTCGGGGAAAATAAATTCTCTCCTCGGGGTCGGCTATTAAAATCTCATATTTATTTTCATCTTTCCGACCTCTACGCAACCTATCTTGTCTACGAATGGTCTCGGCATATTCATTATCAATAATAAGGACAGCAGTTATATCTACCCAATCTAAGTCGAAAGGGGCTTTTGACGACATGTTGAGTATTACTAAATGAGACATAAAGATATACCTACAAATATAACAAAACAAAATCATCACCACAAATTGGCAAGCCAGGCAAGACAAATAAAAACATTCTGACAAAGCTACAGGAGGTCGAACCAGTTCTGCCAGCCATAAAAGAACTTCAAAAGTTCTCAAAACCTCTTATGAACCAAAGCATCATATAACAACACTACAAGATTGAAATGACATCATTTTTGGAAGGAAGAAACGGTAACATTTGGGGGTACCATAAGGCAAAACCCCATACTCAAATGCACAGTAAAGAAATAAAATATTCAAGAAAAGGAAAACAACAAAGCAATCACGAAGAGCATACTAAAAAGAAATTGTCATCGCTTACATAAAAAAATGGGACTAGAAGCATATCACTCAAAACATAGATACAAAAATAAAGTCCAAAAAGCCAAAGAACCAACCTTAAAGGAATATGAAAAGGAAGAATGCGCGAAAATAGCAAATGCATGTACGTTTCAAACCCCTTGAGAAATTGCGAACGAAAGCAAAAATTCAAGATATTGAAAATAAGAATGGTTGCAGCGAACAAGATGAAAAGCTTGAAAAAAAGGGGAGTGATGATAAAAAAACATTTCAGAAGAAGCGAAAAAGAAAAAAAGAGAGAAAAGGGTTGGGGTATTTATCAAGTACCAGGGACAAAAAGGTAATTTTACTCCTCCTCATTAACGATGTACGATTACCAAAGTAACCGTAGAAAAATGTGTAAATGACTACGAAAAGACGTGATGCTACAAGTTTGCAATAACACGTCGAGTACTCGACCTAGCAAAACAGCGTGCCCGACGTGATGCGTTAACACACAAGAGATCAGGCTAGTCTACAAATGCTCGAGTCCGACCTCATGAAGCTCGGACTCAAGCAGAGGTACTGTTCATACTCTAGCCTAAGAATCCTAACCAAGCCAAAAATGAATAAAGTCCAATTAAGATATCCTACTCAATCCACCCCATACGTTACTGTATTGATGCCAAGGCATCTTGGCTAGTTTTACTACCCATTTTTTGTATGCTTTAGGTTGGTTTCATGCATTTTCTTAGGAAATAAGTAAGTATTTGGTTGAAAATGCAATCATACCATGATTTAAGCAAACATTGTAAATTTTGAATGATTTCATGAGAATTATGCATGAATTGAATGATAAATTAGATGATGCATGATCCCATGATTAAGAGCAAGACTTTGATGCACTTTGTTTGATTGATTTCAGGTAACAAGAAGCAGAAAAGAGCCACGTTAATGGCTACGTTAGTGCCACCAACGTGGTCATTAACGTTGAAGAAAAGAAGCCCCAACGTTAGTGAGAAAATTTAGTGGCATTAACTTTGAAAAAGGAGAGCATGGAACATTAGTAGAAAAGGTGAACGCCACTAACGTTTGCAAAGCAAAGAAAGCCTACGTTAGCTTCCACGTTAACTACATTAACGTGGAAGTTAACGTGGAAGGAAAGGGGTATATGCCAACGTTAGTGCAAAAAGTGAGTGCCACTAACGTTGGCGAAGCAAAAAGACCCACGTTAACAGCCACGTTAACTAAGTTAACGTGGTAGTTAACGTGGAAGGAAAGGGAGATGCCAACGTTAGTGGAAAAAGTGAGTGCCACTAACATTGGCGAGGCAAAAAAGACCCACGTTAACTTCTACGTTAACTCTTTTTCCACTAACGTTGGCGAGGCAAAAAAGACCCACGTTAACTTCTACGTTAACTAAGTTAACGTGGTAGTTAACGTGGGCAAAAGTCCCACCTGGCAGCCTGACCATGCCTTCTTCAAACACGCATAACTAGAGCCACAAAGCTCCAAATGAGGTAATTCCAATGGTATTGGAAAGTAGGATTCCAGAGTTTTCCAAGCATATATGGCATTACATGGTTGACACTAAATTTGAGGTAGAAAACCTGCCCCGAAAGTGCAACGATGAACATGGTATCAACCTGTAGTAAGGCCAACTGACCTCTTTACCTTCCAAGAAATGTAACTCGAGTTGTAGAGCTCCAAATGATGCGCTTCTAAAAGCGTTGGAAAGTAGACATCCAGAGCTTTTCAACAATATATAATAGTATGGGGTGGACATTGATTTTGAGCTCCAGAACCTGGAAATATTAAGCCCCTGGTCGCTAGCGTTATTGGGACTCACGTTTTCCATTAACGCTAGCGACTATGCCAGCAACCATGTCTACTTCAAAGGAGTATAACTTGAGTTAAAGGGATCCAATTGAGATGGTTCCAGTTGCGTTAGAAAGCTGACATTCAGAGCTTTCCAAAGATATATAATAGTCTATAGTGGGCATGAAATTGAAGCACAAACAAGAGGCATCTTTTAAGCCCCAAAAACACCAACTGGGCAGTATTTCACCATGGGCCTCAATTTGATCACTTCTCTTTCAAGGACCACCCAACCTCAAGGAAGCAAGCCCACAAGTGTCAACCAATCAAGGCCACAAGAAGAATCTAGAATAGGAATTTTCATTTAATTGTAATTTGCTTTTAATTTCATTTTGTAATTTAGGAGAGCCTATATAAAGGCCTTAGTTTTTACTTTGAAAAGGGGGCTGGACGGAGGCTGGGAAATTGGGGATTGAAGTGGGGTCTTCGGACTCCCTCCCCTCACACACTTTTCCTTCTTTTCTTTTATTTGTACTTTTCATTTATGAAATTGGAAGTTTCATTTTTAGTTTTAATCTTCATCTTTACTTTTCTGCACTTTCTTTCTTTCTATTTTGGTAGAGCAATGACCAACTAACTCTTTTCATTGGGTTAGAGAGCTCTATTGTGATTCAATGGATCAATTGTAGTTCTTATTCTTCTTCTTCTTTCTTTTCTCTTGATTTTACTAGAGAGCTTTCGATCTTAATTCAATTGGGTAATTGTCTTGGAAGAGAAATTGCTCATACTTGGATTTCCTCTGAACCTTGGAAGAGGAATGAGGAAATTATGCTAGAAATGCTCTCTCACATTGGATTAGGTTGGGGGTTGGATGGATATTGTGACATGTAATCCTACCAAAAGTTTGATCTATGAATGTGTGTGGTATAATCAGTGACCAAACTTCATCTCTTCCCATGAGCAATTAAATCAAGGAATTGGGCAATTGTTCAAGCTTAGAGAGATTGGATTGCCAAGGAATTGGGATCCAATCACTTAAGATTGCCAAGGAGATGAATGAATGCATTGATTGAGGAAGAGATGAGAATGAACTTGATCTGGAGAATTGCAATATCTCTTGATCCCAATGTTCATTTTATTTTTAGTTCTTACATTTACTTTTCTTACCATTTTACTCTTCTGCACTTTATAGCTTTTCTTTACTTTTATGCCATTTACATTTCATTGTAACTTATCACTCCAATATGATTCGTCTAACTAGGATAATCAATTAATCATTGTTTGCTTAATCCGTTAATCCCTGTGGAATTCGACCTCACTCTATTGAGTTATTACTTGACGACAATTCGGTATACTTGCCGAAGGGAAATTTGTTGAAAGACAAGTTTTTACGAATCAAGTTTATGGTGCCGTTGCTGGGGATTAATTGTGATTAACAAACTGCCAGTTGATTGATTTACTAGATTAGACACTTTTCTTTTATTTTTGTTTTTTTTTGTTTCTTTATTTTCTTTTGCTAACAAACTATTTGTGATATTGCCTCACTGGGAATTCCCTCATCTGTGACAAGGGGAATTCCAAATCTCTTTTATTTTGGTGATTGTTGTTGACACAAAATATTTTGTAGAAAAATGGAGTATAGATCATCCTTTGGTCAATCAAATTTCAGTGGAAACTCTCTACCACCACAGAATGATTCACTTTGTTATGCTCATGGTGGATGGGAGTATCAAGAACATGAAATGGGGTGCTTCCCAGGGTCACAAAATGGTCCATATTTTGATGACTTTGATCACTACTCAAGCTGTGCCTGGGGAGATCAAAACCAAAGAAATTTCACTTATTCACACCCCATTCATCAAGAGCTATCATCCTTTAATTATTCAACCTCACCTCCTAGCTTTTCGCATCAAAATCCTTCACCATTTGGATATGCCTCAACACAAAATTCCTTCCCACATCCATATAATTCATCTCACCACTCACACAACTCATTCTATTACACACAAAATTCTTCTCACAGTCCACAAGACCCATATCATTACCCACAAAAGTCATACCACTCTCAGAACATAAAACCACAAAATAACCAATTCTATTCACAAAGTAGCCACCCTCAACCTCCAAATTTCACCCCAGCTGCACACCCTCCCCTCGAGGATAAGCTATCAAGGATGGAGAACCTACTGGCAATGCTCTTGGAAGAATCTAAGGACACGAGGACTTTCCAAGAGGAAGTAAAAATCATTATGCAGAACCGGTGGGTTGCCATTAAGAAGCTTGAGGCACAAGTTGGATATCTATCAAAGCAAATCCATACCCATAATTCCCTTAGTGACACCATGGCAAACCCAAGGGAGGAATCAGAAGAAAAAGAAAAAGAGGCACCCATACCAAGTGAGATTTCTATGAAGAAGGAGGAGGTTGTGAGAATATATAAGTCTAAGGCTCCATACCTATAGAGGTTACTAGTGGTGACAAAAGAACATGCAAACTTACTCCCAAAAGACTTAATGCAACATCATGTAGAAGAAAGGGAGGAAGTCAATCAAGGGAGCCCACACTCCAATAAAACAGAGAGTTGCATAGAGGGTGAGTTCATTGAACCACCAATTCAAGAAGCACTTGATGAAGAGGATGCTCCAACCATCATACAACACCCAAGTCCTGAAATCAAGGTGGTGAAGGCAATCAACATGAGCACTAAAAAGAGGATGGTGACCAAGAAAAGAAGGACAATATCCATAAAGAAGAAAAGGTCAACCAAAAGCCATCCCACCCCTACCCCAACAAGCAAGTTTACTCAAGCTAACAACAAAAGAAAGCTTGCTGGGGAGAGGCACTCTAAACAAAGGGCATTAACTGGCTCCTCTTTCCTCTTGAGGTCATTCCTCTTAACAAACTGGAAGAAGAGGAAGAAAGTCATGAACAACATGTCAAGCTAATGACATTAAAAGAGCGCTTGTTGGGAGGCAACCCAACCGTAGGTAATATTTTCTTTCCTTGCTTAGTTTACTTTCAATAATTTGGCATATGATTGCATTCTAAATTTGGTGTTGCCATGCAACAATTTCATTTTCAATCTTCACTGGGTACTTGCAACATTCTAAATTGAGAGTGTTACACTAAGTTTGGTGTTGCCACTTATTTTTCATGCAAGGTACCAAGCACACCACTTATTAATGCAATCAAAATGTCTTTGTTTGTATCTCTTGTGCCTTTATTGTATCCTTAATCTGGCTTGCTAAAACACATGCATACTCACACTTCATTCTAAGACATTCATGATCCATCATAGACTCCATCACCACTGTTTTAATTGTTGCTTGAGTATAAGCAAGCATTCTAAGTTTGGTGGGGGAAGGCAAAGAATAGGAGGAAAAGGGCAACAACAATGAAGATAAACTACAAGGTGGTAAAGTTCCTTTCTCCTCTTACTTATTTCCAGCACTTTAAATTGCATGATTGTCTTCTAATTTCTTTGTATGCATGTGTGATTACTCCTTGTGAATAAACATAATTTGATATTTGATTTGTGACATGTTGCTATGATATCATGATTATCATCTTGAGTTTTACTTGTACCCAATATCTTTAAGAATGCAACAAAGAAACCATTCTTTTGAAAGGAAAATGTTGAAGAATTTTATATATCATGGGGCAAGTAAAAGATTAAGAGGAGTGGAGATTCTGATTGTATGATTGTGTATTGAGGTTGCATGTTTGTGAAAACTTGCATGGGAGCTCATAGACAGGAAATGAAGTTTAGAGAAGTATTATGGAATTTCTCAAACATCTATTGATCCAAGAAGCAGTAACAAAAGAAAACAAAAGAAAAAGAAAAAAAAACAAAGAACAAGCCCAAGGCTCTGAGCATCAATTACTAGCAAGAAAAAGAAAGAAACAAGAACTCAAAGAGTTATTGTCCTAGTTAAATGCTTGTGGTGGATTTGAATCAAAGAAAGAGGCTTGATCAAGTAAATCCTAAGGGGTGCTTCAACACCTAATACCTTAGACCAACTGGTTTGGGAGTATTGATTGAAAGCTTATCTTAAAAAGCCGCTTTGATACATGACACTTAGAGTCGAGGCCAAATCCCAAAAAGAAAGAAAAATGCTAGAAAATAAGTGCTGCTTCAAGGTGACAATCTATAAAGAGATTTCCATAATATCATTTGAATGAAAGTCCTAAGATCTAAGACTTCCAAAATGTGAGGACTAATGAGCACTGGAATCCTTGCATAAGCATACAAATTAGAGTTCACTCCACTATCACTTATTCACTTCACCCACTAAGGCATCATAAGCGATTCTTCAATATATTCTAAATTAAAGAGAATTCTTTGTGCATAGTTCTTTTCTTGCTTGGGGACAATCAAGATTTAAGTTTGGTTGTGATGCCAAGGCATCTTGGCTAGTTTTACTAGCCATTTTTTGTATGTTTTAGGTTGGTTTCATGCATTTTCTTAGGAAATAAGCAAGTATTTGGTTGAAAATGCAATCATACCATGATTCAAGCAAACATTGTGAATTTTGAATGATTTCATGAGAATTATGCATGAATTGAATGATAAATTAGATGATGCATGATCCCATGATTAAGAGCAAGACTTTGATGCACTTTGTTTGATTGATTTCAGGTAACAAGAAGCAGAGAAGAGCCACGTTAGTGGCTATGTTAGTGCCACTAACGTGGTCATTAACGTTGAAGAAAAGAAGCCCCAACATTAGTGAGAAAAGTTAGTGGCAATAACTTTGAAGAAGGAGAGCATGGAACGTTAGTGGAAAAGGTGAACGCCACTAACGTTTGCGAAGCAAAGAAGGCCTACGTTAGCTTCCACGTTAACTACATTAACGTGGAAGGAAAGGGGTATATGCCAATGTTAGTGGAAAAAATGAGTGCCACTAACGTTGGCGAAGCAAAAAGACCCACGTTAACAGCCACGTTAACTAAGTTAACGTGGTAGTTAACGTGGAAGGAAAGGGAGATGCCAACGTTAGTGGAAAAAGTGAGTGCCACTAACATTGGCGAGGCAAAAAAGACCCACGTTAACTTCTATGTTAACTAAGTTAACGTGGTAGTTAACGTGGGAAAAAGTCCCACCTGGCAGCGTGACCATGCCTTTTTCAAACACGCATAACTTGAGCCACAAAGCTCTAAATGAGGTGATTCTAGCGGCATTGGAAAGTAGGATTCCATATCTTTCCAAGAATATATGGCACTACATGTTTGACACTAAATTTGAGGTAGAAAACCTGCCCCGAAAGTGCAACGATGAACATGGTATCAACCTGTAGTAAGGCCAACTGACCTCTTCACCTTCCAAGAAGTGTAACTCGAGTTGTAGAGCCCAAATGATGCGCTTCTAAAAGCGTTGGAAATTAGACATCCAGAGCTTTCCAACAATATATAATAGTATGGGGTGGACATTGATTTTGAGCTCCAGAACCTGAAAATATTAAGCCCCTGGTCGCTAGCGTTATCGGGACTCACGTTTTCCATTAACGCTAGCGACTATGCCAGCGACCATGTCCACTATAAAAGGAGTATAACTTGAGTTACAGAGATCCAATTGAGGTGATTCTAGTTGCGTTAGAAAGCTGACATTCAGAGCTTTCCAAAGATATATAATAGTCTATATTGGGCATGAAATTAAAGCACAAACAAGAGGCATCTTTTAAGCCCCAAAAACACCAACTGGGCAGCATTTCACCATGGGCCTCAATTTGATCACTTCTCTTTCAAGGACCACCCAACCTCAACGAAGCAAGCCCATGATGAGCGGATAATTTATACGCTTTTTGGCATTGTTTTTAGGTAGTTTTTAGTAAGTTCAAGCTACTTTTAGGGATGTTTTCATTAGTTTTTATGTTAAAATCATATTTTTGGACTTTACTATGAGTTTGTGTGTTTTTCTGTGATTTCAGGTAATTTCTGGCTGAAATTGAGAGACCTGAGCAAAACTCTGAAAAAGGCTGACAAAAGGACTGCTGATGTTGTTGGAATCTGACCTCCCTGCACTCAGAATGGATTTTCTAGAGTTACAGAACTCCAAATGGCGCGCTCTCAATGGCGTTGGAAAGTAGACATCTAGAGCTTTCCAGAAATATATAATAGTCTATACTTTATTCGGGAATTGATGACGTAAACTGGTGCTCAACGCCAGTTCCATGTTGCTGTCTGGAGTCAAACGCCAGAAACACGTCACGACCCAGAGTTGAACGCCCAAAACACGTTATAACTTGGCGTTCAACTCCAATAAAAGCCTCAGCTCGTGGATAGATCAAGCTCAGCCCAAACATACACCAAGTGGGCCCTAGAAGTGGATTTATGCATCAATTACTTACTTCTGTAAACCCTAGTAGCTAGTTTATTATAAATAGAACTCTTTACTAGTGTATTATACATCTTGGACGTTTAGTTCTCAGATTATGGGGGCTGGCCTCTCGGCCATGCCTGAACCTTTCACTTATGTATTTTCAACGGTGGAGTTTCTACACACCATAGATTAAGGGTGTGGAGCTCTGCTGCACCTCAAAGTTTCAATACAATTACTACTATTTTCTATTCAATTCCCTTTATTCCTATTCTAAGATATTCGTTGCACTTCAACCTGATGAATGTGATGATCCATGACACTTATCATCATTCTCACCTATGAACGCGCGTGACTGACAACCACTTCCGTTCTACCTTAAACCGGGCGCATATCTCTTGGATTCCTTAATCAGAATCTTCGTGGTATAAGCTAGAATTGATGGCGGCATTCATGGGAATCCGGAAAGTCTAACCTTGTCTGTGGTATTCCGAGTAGGATTCCGGGAATGAATGACTGTGACGAGTTTCAAACTCCTGAAGGCTGGGCATTAGTGACAGACGCAAAAGAATCAAGGGATTCTATTCCAACCTGATTGAGAACCGACAGATGATTAGCCGTGCTGTGACAGAGCATTTGGACCTTTTTCACTGAGAGGATGGGATGTAGCCATTGATAACGGTGATGCCCTACATACAGCTTGCCATGGAAAGGAGTAAGAAGAATTGAAGGAAGAAGTAGGAAAGTAGAAAAAGAAAGGGCAGAGTATTATTCATACGCTTATCTGAAATTCCCACCATTAATTTACATAAGTATTTCTATCCCTTTATTTTATTTATCTTTTAAATATCTAATCCAATTACCTATGAATCTACCTGACTGGGATTTACAAGATGACCATAGCTTGCTTCATACCAACAATCTCTGTGGGATCGACCCTTACTCACGTAAGGTTTATTACTTGGACGACCTAGTACACTTGCTAGTTAGTTGAACGGAGTTGTGACCACACATAGTTGTGAACCATGGTATTGGCATCATGTTTTTGGCGCCATTGCCAGGGAAAGAAAAAGCAATGAATTTTACAAAATACAATAACAAATGAATCACAATTTCGTCCACCAGCCCACAAGTGTCAACCAATCAAGGCCACAAGAAGCATCTAGAATAGGAATTTCCATTTAATTGTAATTTGCTTTTAATTTTATTTTGTAATTTAGGAGAGCCTATATAAAGACCTTAGTTTTTACTTTGAAAAGGGGGGCTGGACGGAGGCTGGGAAATTGGGGATTGAAGTAGGGTCTTCGGACTCCCTCCCCTCACACACTTTTCCTTCTTTTCTTTTCTTTGTACTTTTCATTTATGAATTTGGAAGTTTCATTTTTAGTTTTAATCTTCATCTTTACTTTTCTGCACTTTCTTTCTTTCTATTTTGGTAGAGCAATGACCAACTAACTCTTTTCATTAGGTTAGAGAGCTCTATTGTGATTCAATGGATCAATTGTAGTTCTTATTCTTCTTCTTCTTTCTTTTCTCTTGATTTTACTAGAGAGCTTTCGATCTTAATTCAATTGGGTAATTATCTTGGAAGAGAAATTGCTCATACTTGAATTTCCTCTGAACCTTGGAAAAGGAATGAGGAAATCATGCTAGAAATGCTCTCTCACATTGGATTAGGTTGGGATTTAGATGGATATTGTAACATGTAATCCTACCAATACTTTGATCTATGAATGTGTGTGGTATAATGATGCCAGGGCACTTTGGCCAGTTTCACTGACCTTTTCTTTACTGTTTTTAGGGTAGTTTCATGCATTTTCTTAGGAAATAAGCAAGTATTTGGTTGAATATGAAATCATACCATGATTCAAACAAACATTGTGAATTTTGAATGATTTCATGAGAATTATGCATGAATTATATGATAAACTGGATGATGCATGATCCCATGATTAAGAGCAAGACTTTGATGCACTTTGTTTGATTGACTTCAGGCTAAAAGAAGAAGAGAAGAACCACGTTAGTAGCTACGTTAGTTACACTAACGTGGGCACTAACGTGGAAGGAAGGAAAGCCCCAACGTTAGTGAGAAAAGTTAGTGGCATTAACTTTGAAGAAAGAAAATGGGGCCAACGTTAGTGACACTTAACATTATCACTAACGTTGGACCAAGCTCATAAGTGGCCACGTTAGTTGCCACGTTAACTTAGTTAACGTGGCCTCTAACGTTAAGAAGAAAAGGGGACGCCAACGTTAGTGACATTCAACTTTATCACTAACGTTGGCCAAGTCACAAGAAGCCACGTTAACTCCCACGTTAACCTAGTTAACGTAGAAGCTAACGTGAAGAAACAAGGTTGTCGACAACGTTAGTGACACCAAACATTGTCACTAACGTTGGAAGAAACCCACACTATCCCCAAGAAGCCACGTTAACTCCCACGTTAACTTAGTTAACGTGGAAGTTAACGTGAAGAAGAAAGGTGATCGCCAACGTTAGTGACACCCAACATTGTCACTAACGTTGGAAGGAGCCCACACAAGCCACAATGAGCCACGTTAACTCCCACGTTAACTTAGTTAACGTGGTAGTTAACGTGGGCAAAAAGTCCCACCTGGCAGCTTGACCATGCCTTCTTCAAATACGCATAACATGAGCCACAAAGCTCCAAATGAGGTGATTCCAGTGGCATTGGAAAGTAGGATTCCAGAGCTTTCCAAGCATATATGGCACTACATGGTTGATACTAAATTTGAGGGAGAAAACCTGCCCCGAAAGTGCAGTGATGAACATGGTATCAACCTGTATTAAGGCCAACTGACCTCTTCACCTTCCAAGAAGTGTAACTCGAGTTCTAGAGCTCCAAATGATGCGATTCTAAAGGAATTGGAAAGTAGACATCCAGGGCTTTTCAACAATATAAAATAGTATGGGGTGGACACAAAGTTTGAACTTCAGAAACTGGCAATAATAAAGCCCTGGTCGCTAGCGTTATTGGCACTCAATTTTTCATTAACGCTAGCGACGATGCCAACGACCATGTCCACTTCAAATGATCATAAATTGAGTTACAGAGGTCCAATTGAGGTGATTCTAGTTGCGTTAGAAAGCTGACATTCAGAGCTTTCTAAAGATATATAATAGTCTATAGTGGGCATGAAATTGGAGTACAAACAAGAGGCATCTTTTAAGCCCCAAAAACACCAACTGGGCAGCATTTCACCATGGGCCTCAATTGGATCACTTCTCTCTCAAGTCTACTTCAAAGCTCAAGCAAGCAAGCCCACAATTGTCAACCAATCAAGGCCACAAGAAGCATCTAGAATAGGAATTTTCATTTAAGTGTAATTTGCTTTCATTTTGTAATTTAGGAGAGCCTATATAAAGGCCTTAGTTTTTACATTCAAGTGATTCTAGATCCTGAAAATTGAAGGAAGGGGAGAGAGTGAAGACCAATTCGAACTTCTGTGAATTGGCACACTCCAAAGGGAGTGGGTCTTCGGACCCCTCCCCTCAACCACTCTTCTTCCTTTTCTTTTCTTTTCTTTTCTTAGCAGTAGTTTAATTCTAGTTTGTACTTTTCATTTATGAATTTTGAAGTTTCAATTTTAGTTTTAATCTTCATCTTTACTTTTCTGCACTTTTTTTCTTTTCTATTTTGGTAGAGCAATGATAAACTAACTCTTTTTATTGGGTTAGAGAGTTCTATTGTGATTCAATGGATCAATTGTAATTCTTATTCTTCTTCTTCTTTCTTTTCTCTTGATTTTACTAGAAAGCTTTCAATCTTCATCCAATTGGGTAGTTATCTTGGAAAAGAAGCTATTCATACTTGGATCTCTTCGGAACCTTGGAAGAGGAATGAAGAGATCATGCTAGAAATGCTTTCTCATGTTGGACCAAATTGGGTTTGGATGGATATGTGACTATAATCCTCTCAATACTTGATTTGGAAAATGCATGTGGTATAATCAGTGACCATACTTCATCTCTTCTCATGAGCAATTGACCAAGGAATTGGCTATTGATCAAGATTTGAGAGATTGAATTACAAGGAATTGTAATTCGATCAATTAAGATTGCCAAGGAGATCAATGAGTGCATTGATTGAGGAAGAGATGAGAATGAACTTGATCCGGAGGATTGCAATATCTCTTGATCCCAATGTTCATTTTATTTTTAGTTCTTACATTTACTTTTCTTGCCATTTTACTTCTATGCACTCTATTGCTTTCTTTACTTTTCTGCCATTTACATTT
The DNA here is from genome assembly GCF_014773155.1 of Arachis stenosperma. Taxonomy (NCBI): domain Eukaryota; kingdom Viridiplantae; phylum Streptophyta; class Magnoliopsida; order Fabales; family Fabaceae; genus Arachis; species Arachis stenosperma. The sequence continues at coordinate 50,304,602 of NC_080381.1, read as the reverse complement.
CCTTGTTACTTATCACTCCAATATGATTCGTCTAACTAGGATAATCAATTAACCATTGATTGCTTAATCCGTTAATCTCTGTGGGATTCGACCTCACTCTATTGTGAGTTTTACTTGACGACAAATTCGGTACACTTGCCGAAGGAAATTTGTTGAGAGACAGTTTCCACCTGCATTATATAATCAGTGACCAAACTTCATCTCTTCCCATGAGCAATTAAATCAAGGAATTGGGTAATTGTTCAAGCTTAGAGAGATTAGATTGCCAAGGAATTGGGATCCAATCACTTAAGATTGCCAAGGAGATCAATGAATGCATTGATTGAGGAAGAGATGAGAATGAACTTGATCTGGAGAATTGCAATATCTCTTGATCCCAATGTTCATTTTATTTTTAGTTCTTACATTTACTTTTCTTGCCATTTTACTCTTCTGCACTTTATAGCTTTTCTTTACTTTTATGCCATTTACATTTCCTTGTAACTTATCACTCAAATATGATTCGTCTAACTAGGATAATCAATTAATCATTGTTTGCTTAATCCGTTAATCTCTGTGGGATTTGACCTCACTCTCTTGTGAGTTATTACTTGATGACAATTCGGTATACTTGCCGAAGGGAAATTTGTTGAGAGACAAGTTTTCACGCATCATGTATAAAGGTCGGACACCGCAACAAAAGTCCGACCCCACCTACCCAAGTAAGTAATTGACTCCTAGGTATCTCCTGTAATCTAGAAAGAGGATCTCAACAACCTCCATAACAAATGAGATAATCATCCACCATCAAAGTTGGAGCTACTCTAAAAGGTAGTTATTAATTCTACTATAAATACACTGACACTCTCAAGTATTTTCAGAACTCAATCTATTGAAAACCTTCCTAAAATCCGTGCTAACTTAAACATCAGAGTCTCTTACAAGTACCACCCATCACCTCCTCATGAAAAACTCACACAGTGGCATTTCCGCATTAATGGAAGTTGGACACTGCTCAAAAAGAGTCTGGACCTCACATTCAGATCCAAAAATAATCCAATTTCAAGTAACCTCGAAACAATTAAGTTAACCTTAAACCCTTCCCTATCTAATAAACTTTATTAAAGTTTGATTTTTATTATACCTAAAAAATAAGAAAAATGTATACAAAATTTATGTTTAAAATTCAAAAGAAAACTTTATATGCTAAAACATGTTAAAAATATAGTTATTTATATATTTTTATATAATAATTTAAATTTCGGAGCAAGTAATTTTGCGATAAATCTCAATATGACAAGGGGGAAAGTTTAGTAATGGTAACTAGTGGTTTAACCTTTTGGGAGATTTTAAAATATATTCATTGAAAGTGTTGTAATAGATGTGTTATTAAATAATTCCATATGTACATATAGGGCATATGAATGGCCCAATTGCGTGAACGATAATCTCTTCTTAAAGTGCATTTGAATTTTTCCTTGAGGTCGTTTTCGGATCGAGATTGTGTTTGGTTGGGGTTTTAGAAGGGGCTCCGGGTGTTGGGAGATGGCACCGCGTGTTATCATGATTGTGTTTTATTTATTATTTATATAATAATTTTGTGGATAACTACTGTATAATCTGTGACTTCTTGATAAGCTCTTTCACTTTTTTCTACCTTTTTGGATAATCTTTTTATTTTCATATAATTATTTTTCCCTAATTTTCTTTCCTTCTAGAACCAATGGTCGGCAAATTAATTATTGTTGTTTAACTAGAAGTTGTAAATCTAAGCTATGGATTTTTTATTCTTACTTTTATGCGAAGATATCATTAGTGAACACTAAAATAATTATAAAAGAATTATTTTTTATTTTTAAAAAAATTAATAAAAATTTGCTCTACTAGAATTTTTTTACACATTTTTATATATTTTTCAAATTATTTTTACATATTTTTTTTATTTTAAATTCAAAGTAATGAAATGTTTGGTATATTAGGATTTTTGTCCCTCTTTCAATCACGGTTGCCATTTTGTTTCCTTTTTTTCTGCAATCTTTCTTGTTCGCTTATCCTTGTCGCTACAATCCGCTTCAGACGATGCTGCAATTCGCTTCAGCTACCGTCGCAACCTAATTTTTTATTAGGTGTTGTTTTCACCCTATCTCTTGTATATGATATATTTTATTATTAATTGTCCTTTTATATTTTTTAATCTATGTTAATTACAAATATGCAGTTGTCCTTTAAGTTTTTGGTTTTGTTTTTCAAAGTCTTGCTTATTTATTTTTTTTAATATTATACAGTAACTTTCAATTCTCTTAAAGTCATCTTATTATGACTTAGGAATGAACTTGTATCAATTTTATGTGAAAAATAAAGGGTTCAACAAGTCTAACATGCACACACAAATAGTACTAAAACTACAAAAATAATTCTAAATTTTATTGACATTCAATTATATTTTTATTTCTAAAGCAATATTTTTGTCATATTAATTACATCATAACAACACTACATAATTCAATTGAAATACTCATAGCGGTATATTTATAACACATTGCTGTATATTTTTTGGAATATGAACATAAAATCATTCTCAATTTATATTAATATTGATCGCTGGTTTTAGAGTTTCAATAATCTAAAAATAGATGTGATCTCAAAATGAAAATAATAATAACAAATATATAAAGTTGACTATACGTGTAATTTTATTTTAGTTAATTAGATCAGTTACTGCTCTGGATTAGTACAAACTGAAAAGGTGTAATAGCATATAAAATCAAAGTATAATAATAAGACAATATTAATTAATTTTGATTCTTAGAGCATAACAAGTAGTTAATAAACAAAATGTAAAAAGTGTAGGAGAGGAAAGAGGCATAAAAAATTCAACGGCTACTGTGCACCTTTTAAGGAGCCTCTGCCCCATCCGTTCTTGTTGTTTCAGGTAACTTTTATTTTGTATGCGGAAGAATGTCATAAGAAATTGCTTGTTGAAGTTTGTAGCATCTGTATTTGTGTTTTTTTTTTCTTCTTTTTTGTTATTTAGAATGAGCCAATCCAAGCCACCAATATACTTACTTTTATTTAGCCTTTAGAAGTATCATAGAAATAGCTTTTGGAGATTTATTGGTGTTGACTTTGTCTTCTTACAATCTCTCTTATACTATAATTTATTCAAGAAAAAAACAAAAAACAAAAAATAAGGAGATTGACTTTAGTGAGGAATTCAATGTGGCTTGGGTAATATTTTCGTACATACTTTTATGCTATTGAAAATATCTAATTATCAATTCTTCCAAAAATAAAATAGTTTGTCTCAACTTGTTAGTATCTTTTTAATCTGTTTAGCCTTATTTTTTAGACGTAGATATATCCGAATTAGTACTTAACAGTTAACACATCCTCATTCTAAGAGCTAACCGGAACATGATTTGAAAATTCTTCTTCTCGTGAAAAATTATTAAGAAACTTAGTTATTCTTTAAAAAAGTGATGGAGTAGATATTTTTTTCTTTAATTTGCATGGGTGGTTCAAGCATAAATGTGTGCACGATATATAAGAAATTTAGTTTCTATTTTTAAAATATTTGTTCTTATCATTTTTGGCTGTTTATATACAAACTTAGGTTTCATTTTGAATTATGTATTGGTACTCAGGAAGTAATGGGTCAGGAATTTTCTCATGAAGAGGTTAATAGTAAGCATATATCATATGACCAGTTTGACCAGGACAAAAAAATAGGAGAAATTTGACGAAGAGTATATAGATAAGGACAACAAAAATATGAAACCATTGTTTGATGATCACGGATTCGATGAAGGGTATAATATTGATTCACTTGAAAATATTGGGATGGTTGAATTTTGGAACATCAGGGACGAAGACATATGTCACTTTTACTTTTCTGATGTCGACATTACATTTGAGTTCTACAATAGATATGCAAGGAGAAGAGACTTTAGTGCTTGAAAGAACATGACTAGGAAGAGTCGTGCGGGCGTACTTAAGTTGAAAAACTTTGTGTCATCGTGAAGGATTTAGACCACAAAATAATTATGACATTAGAAACTGTAAGAAGAAACTCACGCCAGAGACAAGGTGTGCCTACAGTGCAATGATGGAGATTCATTTAGATGTACCTGGTGGTCATTGTTTTATTTCTTATTTTTCTAATGAGCACAATCATTCGCTTCTTGATCTTCGGCTAATTGGATTGTTTTGTGGGCATAGATTCATGTCCGAGGCTGATATTGGCCACATGATTAACATGAAAAAGGGTGGAATTAGTGTTGGACAGTGGTGCACGGAATTGTGATTCGCACTTTTCACAACTCCGATACAACTAACCAGCAAGTGCACTGAGTCGTCCAAGTAATACCTTACGTGAGTAAGGGTTGATCCCACGGAGATCGCCGGCTTGAAGCAAGCTATGGTTATCCTGTAACTCTTAGTTAGGAGATTAGTGATAAAAATGATTTTGTTTATGAAAAGTAAATAACATAAAATGAATGATACTTGTGGTTCAGTAATGAGGAACATGTTGAGGTTCCGGAGATGCTCTGTCGTCTGAACCTCTGCTTTCTTACCGTCTTCTTCTCCAAACACGCATGACTCCTTCTATGGCAAGTTATATGTTGGTGGATCACTGTTGTTAATGGCTACCATCCGTCCTCTCAGTGAAACTGGTCCAGGTACGGTTTTTGCACGGCTAATCATCTGTCGGTTCTCACTTGTGTCGGAATAGGATCTCTCTATCCTTTTGCACACTGTCACTGCGCCCAACATTCGTGAGTTTGAAGCTCGTCAAAATCATCCCGTCCAAGATCCTACTCAGGATACCACACACAAGGTTTAGACTTTCTGGATCTCAAGAATGCTGCCAATTGTTCTAGCCTCTACCACGAAGGTTCTGATCTCACGAGTTTAAATGCTCTGTTCTCAGGAGATGCAAGTCAAACTCATGGATTAGAAACCCAAGAGATACGCACTCAAGCTGTCACCCAATGACTACGTTGAGCTCAGATAGAACGGAAGTGGTTGTCAGGAACGCGTTCATAAATTTGAGAATGATAATGAGCATCACGAATCATTACATTCTTCACTTTGAAGTACGAGTGAGTATCTTAGAACAGAAGCAAGCGTGCTTGAATAGAAAACAATAGTGATTGCATTAATCCATTGAAACACAACAGAGCTCCTCACCCCCACCTATGGAGTTTAGAGACTCATACCGTAGAAGTTACAATAAGAGATGTAAAATGTCATAAGTTACAAAATGAATCTCTAAAAGTAGTTTTTATACTAAACTAGTAACTTAAGTTTACAGAAAATGAGTAACTAAGTGTAGATAGTGCAGAAAACCACTTCCGGAGCCCACTTGGCGAGTGTTTGGGCTGAGATTTGAAGCTTTCATGTGCATAGGCCATTCTTGGAGTTAAACGCCAGCTTGGGTGCCAGTTTGGTCGTTTAACTCCAGTTTTGGTGCCAGATCTGGCGTTTTACGCCAGAAAAGGGTCTCTAGCTGGCGTTTAACGCCAGTTTGGGCCATCAAATCTCGGGTAAAGTATGAACTATTATAAATTTCTGGAAAGCCCAAGATGTTAACTTTCCAGTCTAATTGAGAGCACACCAATTGGACTTCTGTAGCTCTAGAAAAATGCGTTCGAGTGCAGGGAGGTCAGAATCCAACAGCATCTGCAGTCCTTTCTCAGCCTCTGAATCAGATTTTTGCTCAGGTCCCTCAATTTCAACCAGAAAATACCTGAAATTACAGAAAAATACACAAACTCATAGTAAATTCCAGAAATGTGATTTTTGCATAAAAACTAATAAAAATATAATAAAAACTAACTAAAACATACTAAAAACTACCTAAAAATAATGCCAAAAAGCGTATAAATTATCCGCTCATCACAACACCAAACTTAAATTGTTGCTTGTCCCCAAACAACCAAAAACAAAATAAGATAAAAAGAAGAGAAAATACAATAAATTTCAAAAATATCAATGAAGATTAGCTTTAATTAGATGAGCAGGACTAGTAGCTTTTTGCCTCTGAATAGTTTTGGCATCTCTCTATCCATTGGAGTTCAGAATTGTTGGCCTCTTTAGGAACTTAGAAATAAAGATAATGTTATTGATTTTTCTAGTTAAGTTCTTGTTGATTCTTGAACACAGCTAATTTATGAGTCTTGGCCGTGACCCTTAACATTTTGTTTTCCAGTATTACCATCGGATACATAAATTCCACGGACACATAACTGGGTGAACCTTTTCAGATTGTGACTCAGCTTTGCTAGAGTCCCCAGTTAGAGGTGCCCAGAGTTCTTAAGCACACTCTTTTGATTTGGATCACAACTTTAATCACTCAGTCCCAAGCTTTTCACTTGGACCTTCATGACACAAGCACATGGTTATGGACAACTTGATTTAGCCGCTTAGGCCAGGATTTCATTCCTTTGGGCCCTCCTATCCATTGATGCTCAAAGCCTTGGATCCATTTTACCCTTGCCTTTTATTTTAAAGGGTTACTGGCTTTTTGCTCTTGCTTTTTCTTTTTCTTTCTCCTTTTTTTTCCGCAAGCTTCTGCTTTTCACTGCTTTTTCTTGCTTCAAGAATCAGTTTTATGATTTTTCAGATCACCAATAATATGTATCCTTTTTCATTATTCTTTCAAGAGTCAACTTTTCTTAATTCCAATTTTAAACATGCATTGTTTAAGTATACATTTAGAAAGCAAGAAGTATTGCCACCATATCAAAATAATTTAACTGATTTCAAGATAAATTTTGAAATTCATACACTTGTTCTTTTGCAAATAAAAACATTTTTCATTTAAGAAAGGTGAAAGATTCATGGAATCATTCATAGCTTTAAGGCATAGACTCTAAACACTAATGATCATGTAATAAAGACAAGACTTAGACAGAAAATAAACATAAAAATAGACAAATAACAATAAAAGCAAGAAAATTAAGGAGCGGGTCCACCTTAGTGACGGCGGCTACTTCTTTCTCTTGATGGTCCAATGGAGTGTTTGAGCTCCTTTAGTTTGCTCCATCCTCTTTCTTAGTGATGGGCTTTGGTGATGAATTTCTCCATCTCCCCAGGTTCGGAGGCGGAAGCAATTGCCTTCCCTTTTCTCTTTCTAGAGGATTCTCCAACTTTGGGTGCCATAAGTGGTAACGGACAGCAAAAAGTAAAACTTTTTCACACCAAACTTAAAAACTTAAAATAATATAGAAGGGAGTAGAAAAAGAATGAGGTAATTAATTATGAAAAACTTATTAATGTAAAAAAAGTAAAAGGATTTGAAAAGAATATGAGAAGATATGTAAGTTTGGAAAAAGATATGGACAAGAATTAAAAAGAATTAAAAAAGAATTAAAAAGAATTGAAAGGATTATTAGGTTTTTGAAAATAGAAATTGAAAGATGAACATTTGAAATATTTTTGATGCAAAAAATTATGAATTAAAACATGAAAAATTGAAAAAAATTGAATTGGAAACAAAATTACCTCCCCTTTGCTATTCTGGCATTAAACGCCCAGAATGATAGCCATTCTGGTGTTTAACGCCCATCTGGCAGCCAATTTGGGCATTTAACGCCCAGCCAAGTATCCTGGCTGGCGTTAAACGCTAGAATTTCTTTGTTACTGGGCTTTTTTTCTGAACGCCCAGGATGCTACTGTTTCTGGCGTTAAACGCCCAGAATGCTACCTGGTGCACGAAATTGTGATACACAATGGCACCAATAACTTGGTACGCACAATTGTAATCTCACTCTTTTTCACAACTTCGCACAACTAACCAGCAAGTACATTGGGTCGTCCAAGTAATAAACCTTACGTGAGTAAGGGTCGATCCCACGGAGATTGTCGGCTTGAAGCAAGCTATGGTCACCTTGTAAATCTCAGTCAGGCGGATTCAAATGGGTTATGGAGTTTTCATAATTAAAAGATAAATAAAACATAAAATAAAGATAGAGATACTTATGCAATTCATTGGTGGGAATTTCAGATAAGTGTATGGAGATGCGTTGTCCCTTCTGAATCTCTGCTTTCCTATCGCCTTCATCCAATCCTTCATACTCCTTTCCATGGCAAGCTGTATGTTGGGCATCACCGTTGTCAATGGCTACTTCCTGCCCTCCCAGTGAAAATGGTCCAAATACGCTGTCACCGCATGGCTAATCATCTATCGGTTCTTAATCATGTTGGAATAAAATCCAGTGATCCTTTTGCATCTGTCACTACGCCCAACACTCGCGAGTTTGAAGCTCGTCACAGTCATCCCTTCCCAGATCCTACTCGGAATACCACAGACAAGGTTTAGACTTTCCAGATCTTAGGAATGGCCGCCAATAATTCTAGGTTTTACCACGAAGACTCCGATCTTTCGGAATGGAGGCTAAGAGATATACGCTCAATCTAAGGTAGAACGGAAGTGGTTGTCAGGCACGCGTTCATAGGTTGAGAATAGTGATGAGTGTCACGGATCATCACATTCATCATGTTGAAGTGCAAGCAGATATCTTAGAATAGGAATAAGCTTGAATTGAATAAGAAGACAGTACTACTTTGCATTAATACTCGAGGAACAGCAGAGCTCCACACCTTAATCTATAGTGTGTAGAAACTCTACCGTTGAAAATACATAAGTGATCTAGAGGTCCAGGCATGGCCGAACGGCTAGCCTCCCCAAATAAGAAAATATATCATCCAGAATGTCGAATACAATAGTAATAGGTCCTATTTATAATGAAACTAGCTACTAGTGTTTATCGAAATAAGTAAATGATGCAGAAATCCACTTCCGGGCCCACTTGGTGTGTGCTTGGGCTGAGCATTCAAGCTTTCATATGTAGAGGTCTTTCTTGGAGTTAAACACCAGCTTTGGTGCCAGTTTGGGCGTTTAACTCTAACTTTTGTGCCAGTTCTGGCGTTTTGACGCCAGAAAAGGGCAAAGAGCTGGCATTTTGATGCCATTTTACGTTGTCAAAACTCACGCAAAGTATAAACTATTATATATTGCTGGAAATCCCTGGGTGTCTACTTTCCAACGCAATTGAGAGCGCGCCATTTGGAGTTCTATAGCTCCAGAAAATCCACTTCGAGTGTAAGGAGGTCAGAATCCAACAGCATCTGCAGTCCTTTTTCAGCCTCTGAATCAGATTTGTGCTCAGGTCCCTCAATTTCAGCCAGAAAATATCTGAAATCACAGAAAAACACACAAACTCATAGTAAAGTCCAGAAATATAAATTTTTCATAAAAACTAATAAAAACATCCCAAAAAGTAGCTAGATCCTACTAAAAACTACCTAAAAACAATGCCAAAAAGCGTATAAATTATCCGCTCATCACAACACCAAACTTAAATTGTTGCTTGTCCCCAAGCAACTAAAAATAAAATAGGATAAAAAGACGAGAATATACAATGAATCTCACAGTATCAATGAAACTTAGTTCTAACTAGATGAGCGGGGCTTGTAGCTTTTTGCTTCTGAACAGTTTTGGCATCTCACTTTTTCCTTTGAAATTCAGAATGATTGGCATCTATAGGAACTTAGAATTTTAGATAGTGTTATTGATTCTTCTAGTTCAGTACGTTGATTATTGAACACAGCTACTTTATGAGTCTTGGCCGTGGCCCTAAGCACTTTGTTTTCCAGTATTACCACCGGATACATAAATGCTACAGACACATAACTGGGTGAACCTTTTCAGATTGTGACTCAGCTTTGCTAAAATCCCCAATTAGAGGTGTCCAGAGTTCTTAAGCATACTCTTTTGCTTTGGATCACGACTTTAACCACTCAGTCTCAAGCTTTTCACTTGGACCTGCATGCCACAAGCACATGGTTAGGGACAGCTTGATTTAGCCGCTTAGGCCTGGATTTTATTCCTTTAGGCCCTCCTATCCACTGATGCTTAAAGCCTTGGATCCTTTTTACCCTTTCCTTTTAGTTTAAAGGGCTATTGGCTTTTTCTGCTTGCTTTTTCTTTTTCTTTTCTCTTTTTTTCCGCCATTTTTTACTGCTTTTTCTTGCTTCAAGAACCAATTTCATGATTTTTCAGATTATCAATAACATTTCTCTTTGCTCATCATTCTTTCAAGAGCCAACAACTTTAACATTCATAAACAACAAGATAAAAAATATGCACTGTTCAAGCATTCATTCAGAGAACAAAAAATATTGCTACCACATCAGAATAATTAAACTAATTTCAAGATAAAATTTGAAATCCAAGTATTTCTTGTTCTTTTGTAATAAAGCACATTTTTTATTTAAGAGAGGTGAAGGATTCATGGAGTTATTCATATCTTTAAGACATAGACACTAGACACTAATGATTATGTAGTGAAGACACAAACATAGATAGAACCTACAACATAAAAATCGAAAACAGAAAAATAAATAAACAAGGAGATTAAGGAATGAGTCCACCTTAGTGAGGGTGACGTCTTCCTCTTGAGCTCTTCTATGTCTCTTCCTTGCCTTTGTTGCTCCTCCCTCATAGCTCTTTGATCTTCTCTAATCTCATGGAGAATGATGGAGTGCTCTTGGTGTTCCACCCTTAATTGGTCCATGTTGTAACTCAAGCTTTCCAAAGAAGTGTTGAGTTGCTTCCAACAATTGTGTGGAGGAAATTACATCCCTTGAGACATCTCAGGGATTTCTTGATGAGGGAATTCCTTATGCTCTTGTTGAGTGCCATGAATGGGCTCTCTAGTTTGCTCAATCCTTTTCTTAGTGATGGGCTTGTCCTCTTCAATGAGGATGTCTCCCTCTATGACAATCCCAGCTGAATGACAAAGGTGACACATGAGATGAGGAAAGGTTAATCTAGCCAAAGGTGAGGAATTGTCAGCCACCTTGTAGAGTTCTAGAGGTATGATTTCATGAACTTCTACTTTCTCTCCAATCATGATACTATGGATCATGATGGCCTGATACATAGTTACCTCAGATCGGTTGCTAGTGGTCTTGATGGACCTTTGAGATGAATCTCTCCATCTCCCATGACTCAGAGGAGGAAGCTTTTTCTTTCCCTTTTCTCTTTCTAGAGGTTTCTCCGGTCTTAGGTGCCATAAATGGTTATGAAAAAATAAAAAAGCAATGCTTTTACCGCACCAAACTTAAAATATTTGCTCGTCCTCGAGAAAAAGAAGAAAGAAAGGGGCAGAAGAAGAAGAAAATGGAGGAGATAGAGGGTGTATGGGGTTCGGTCAAGGTGAGGAGAAGGTGTTTATGATGTGTGAAAATGAAGGAGTGAAGAGGGGTATTTATAGGAAAAGGGAAGGAGAGTGGCCGAAAGGTTTGGGTGGGTTTGGGAGGGAAATGATTTTGAATTTTGAAGGTGGGTAGGGGGTTTTTGGGGAAGAGTTAAGGAAGTGATTGGTGAAGGGTATTTGGGAAAGAGTGTTGTAGAAAGGTGTGAAGAGGAGAGAGAGTGAGTTGAGGTTGGTGGGGATCCTGTGGGGTCCACAGATCCTGAGGGGTCAAGAAATTTTGCATCCCTGCTCCAATTGGGCGTTCAAAACGCCTTAGAGTGCAATTCTGGCGTTTAAACGCCAGTTTGCTGCCCTATTCTGGCGTTTAAACGCCAGTTTTCCTTCCTGTTCTAGCGTCTAAACGCCAGTTTGTTGCCCTGTTCTGGCATTTAAACGTCAGTCTGGTGACTTATTCTGGCATTTAAACACCCAGAAAGGTGCCAGGTTGGGTGTTTAAACGCCCATTTTGCTACCCTTACTTGCGTTTAAACGCCAGTAAGTCCTTCCTCCAAAGTGTGCTGTTTTCAATGCTGTTTTTGATTTTTTTTTCTTTATTTTTGTAATTGTCTTTGTGACTTCACATGATAATCAACCTAAAAGAAAACAAAATAATATAGATAAAATTAAAATAAAATTGAGTTGCTTCCCAATAAGAGCTTCTTTAATGTCAATAGCTTGACAGTGAGCTCTCATGGAGCCTCACAGATGATCAGAGTATAGTTGAGATCTCTCAACACCAAACTTAGAGTTTGGCTGTGGCCTCCCAACACCAAACTTAGAGTTTGAATGTGGGGGCTCTATTTGACTGTGTATTGGGAGAAGCTCTTCATACTTACTCTCCATGGTTACAGATGGAGAATATTGAGTCTTTACTACAAGACATTCTTCATTCACATGAAGGATCAACTCTCTTCTGTCAACATCAATTACAGCTCTTGATGTAGCTAGGAAGGGTCTTCCAAGGATGATGGATTCATCCTCATCCCTCCTAGGGTCTAGGATTATGAAATCAGCAGGGAAGTAAAGGCCTTCAACCTTCACTAGCACGTCCTCTACTAGTCCATAAGCCTTTTTCATGGATTTATCTGCCATCTCCAATGAGAATTTGGTAGCTTGTACCTCATAGATTCCCAGTCTCTCCATTACAGAGAGGGGCATCATGTTTATCCCTGATCCCAGGTCACACAGAGCTTTTTCAAAGGTCATGGTGCCTATGATACAAGGTATCAAGAATTTACCAGGATCCTATTTCTTTTGAGGTAAATTTTGCTGAACCAATGTATTTAGTTCATTGGTGAGCAAGGGAGGCTCTTCCTCCCAAGTCTCATTACCAAATAGCTTGGCATTCAACTTCATGATTGTTACTAAATATTTGGCAACTTGCCCTTCAACAATATCGTCATCCTCTTCAGATGATGAATAGTCATCAGAGCTCATGAATGGTAAAAGAAGGTCCAAGGGAATCTCTATGGTCTCTGTATGAGCCTCAGATTCCTTTGGTTCCTAATTAGGGTATTCCATACTAGCCATTGGACGTCACCTGAGGTCTTCCTCATTGGGATTCACATCCTCCTCCTCCTCTAAGATTTTGGCCATGTTAATTATATCAATGGCTTTGCACTCTCCTTTGGGATTCTCTTCTGTATTGCTTGGGAGAGTGCTAGGAGGAGTTTCAGTAACCCTTTTACTCAGCTGGCCCACTTGTGCCTCCAAATTTCTAATGGAGGATCTTGTTTCAGTCATGAAACTAAGAGTGGCCTTAGATAGATTAAAAACTATGTTTGTTAAGCTAGAAGGATTCTACTCAGAATGCTCTGTTTGTTGCTGAGGTGATGATGGGAAAGGTTTGCTATTGCTAAACCTGTTTCTTCCACCATTGTTATTATTGAAGCCTTGTTTCTGTTGATCCTTCCATGAAATCTTTGGATGATTTTCCATGAAGGATTATAGGTGTTGCCAAAGGCTTCACCCATGTAATTCACCTCTATCATTGCAGGGTTCTCAGAATCATAAGCTTCTTCTTCAGAAGATGGTTCTTTAGCACTGTTGGATGCACTTTGCAATCCATTCAGACTCTAAGAGATCATATTGACTTGTTGGGTCAATATTTTGTTCTGAGCCAGTATGGCATTCAGAGCATTAATTTCAAGAACTCCTCTCTTTTGAGGTGTCCCATTACTCACAGGATTCCTCTCAGAGGTATAAATGAACTGGTTATTTACAACCATTTCAATAAGTTCCTGAGCTTCTGCAGGCGTTTTCTTTAGGTGAATGGATCCACCTGTAGAGTGGTCCAGTGACATCTTGGAAAGTTCAGACAGACCATCATAGAATATATCTAATGTGGTCCATTCTAAAAGCATGTCAGAAAGACAATTTTTGGTCAGTTGCTTGTATCTTTCCCAAGCTTCATAGAGGGACTCACTATCTTTTTGTCTGAAGGTCTGAACATCCACTCTAAGCTTGCTCAGCTTTTGAGGAGGAAAGAACTTGGCTAAGAAAGCCGTGACCAGCTTATCCCAAGAGTCTAGGCTATCTCTAGGTTGTGAGTTCAACCATGTTCTAGCTTTGTCCTTTACAACAAAAGGGAAAAGCATAAGCTTGTAGACCTCAGGATCAACTCCATTGGTCTTAACAGTATCATAGATCTGCAAGAACTCAGTTAAAAACTGATAAGGGTCTTCTGATGGAAGTCCATGAAACTTGCAGTTCTGTTGTAGTAGAGAAACTAATTGAGGCTTTAGCTTAAAATTGTTTGCTCCTATGGCAGGGATTGAGATGCTTCTTCCATAGAAGTTGGAAGTTAGTGTAGTAAAATCACCAAGCATCTTCCTTGCATTGTTGTTTGGTTCGGCCATAATTGTTTCTTTTGCTGCTTCCTTTTCAAAAATTTCAGTGAGGTCCTCTTCAGAGTTTTGTGCTTTAGCTGCTCTTAGCTTCCTCTTCAGAGTCCTTTCAGGTTCAGGATCAACTTCAACAAGTATGCCTTTATCTTTGTTTCTGCTCATATGAAAGAGAAGAAAACAAAGAAAATATGGAATCCTCTATGTCATAGTATAGAGATTCCTTGAGGTGTCAGAGGAAGATAAGAATCGAAGAAGGAGGTAAGTAAAATTTCAAACACACAAAGAGAGATGGAGTTCGAATTGACAATGGAGGAGGAATGTTAGTGTTTAAATAGAAAAAGATGAGAGAGGGGGGAATTTTCGAAAAAAAAATTTAATAACAAAAAAAATGAAAAATTAAAATGATTTTGAAAAATTGGTTGTGATTTTCGAAAATTGAAGTAAAAAAATATGATTAGGTGATTTTGAAAAAGATGAGAAATAAATTTGAAAAGATAAGAAGTTAGAAAAAGATTTTTGAAATTAGAATTAAAAAAATATGATTTGAAAAAGATATGGTTTAAGAGGATATTTTTGAAAAACAAATTAAAAAGATTTGATTAATAAGAAGCTAAAAGATATGATTCTAAATTTTAAATATGGAATCTCTCTTAACAAGAAAGTAACAAACTTGAAATTTTTGAATCAAGATTTTTGAAAATATGAGGAAAAGATTTGATTTTTGAAAAAGATATGTTTGAAAAGATATGATTTTGAAAAAGATATGATTGAAAATATTTGATTTGAAAAAGATTTGATTTTAAAAAATTATGAAGATTTGAAAAAGATTTGATTTGAAAACAAAATTTCTCTCCTTGTGTCATCCTGGCATTAAACGCCCAGGAGCTGCATGTTTTGGGCGTTTAACGCCCAATTGCTGCATGGTTTGGGCATTTAAACTCCCAGCCAACCTGGCTGGCGTTTAAACGCCAGTTTTCCTTCTTCACTGGGCGTTTTGAACGGCTAGTGCTTTCTCTGTAATCCTCTGCTTTATGTTCTTGGATCTTCATTTTGCTAAATCCTTTATTCAAGAAGATATGTTTTCAATTTTGGAAAACAACAAAATGAGTCGAAACATATAATTCTTGGATCAAAACACAAGATATATGCAAGAACATTATGAACGTCAAGATGAACACTAAGAACAATCTTGAAGATCAAGATGAACATCAAGAACTCAGTTTTCTTAATGAAAGAAAACATGGAGGACACCAAACTTAGAATTTGGCCCTAGATTCAAACAAGAACCATGAAATATTTTTGAGTTTTTATGCTTTTATGAAATTTTTTGGATTTTTCAAAAATTATATTTGGAAAAATGAAAAAAAAAGAAAATTTTTGAAAGATTTTTTTGAAAACTTTTTGAAAATAAAATAAAGAAAAATTACCTAATCTGAGCAACAAGACGAATCGTCAGTTGTCCAAACTCGAACAATCCTCGGCAACGGCGCCAAAAACTTGGTGCACGAAATTGTGATACACAATGGCACTAACAACTTGGTACGCATAATTGTAATCTCACTCTTTTTCACAATTTCGCACAACTAACCAGCAAGTGCACTGGGTCGTCCAAGTAATAAACCTTACGTGAGTAAGGGTCGATCCCACGGAGATTGTCGGCTTGAAGCAAGCTATGGTCACCTTGTAAATCTCAGTCAGGCGGATTCAAATGGGTTATGGAGTTTTCATAATTAAAAGATAAATAAAACATAAAATAAAGATAGAGATACTTATGCAATTCATTGGTGGGAATTTCAGATAAGCGTATGGAGATGCGTTGTCCCTTCTGAATCTCTGCTTTCCTATTGACTTCATCCAATCCTTCATACTCCTTTCCATGGCAAGCTATATGTTGGGCATCACCGTTGTCAATGGCTACTTCCCATCCTCTCAGTGAAAATGGTCCAAATGCGCTGTCACCGCACGGCTAATCATCTGTCAGTTCTCGATCATGTTGGAATAAAATCCAGTGATCCTTTTGCGTCTGTCACTACGCCCAACACTCGCGAGTTTGAAGCTCATCACAATCATCCCTTCCCAGATCCTACTCAAAATACCACAGACAGGGTTTAGACTTTCCGGATCTCAGGAATGGCTGCCAATAATTCTAGGTTTTACCACGAAGACTCCGATCTTTCGGAATGGAGGCTAAGAGATATACGCTCGATCTAAGGTAGAACGGAAGTGGTTGTCAGGCACGCATTCATAGGTTGAGAATAGTGATGAGTGTCACGGATCATCACATTCATCATGTTGAAGTGCAAGCGGATATCTTAGAATAGGAATAAGCTTGAATTGAATAAGAAGACAATAGTACTTTGCATTAATACTCGAGGAACAGCAGAGCTCCACACCTTAATCTATGGTGTGTAGAAACTCTACCATTGAAAATACATAAGTGATCTAGAGGTCCAGGCATGGCCGAATGGCTAGCCTCTCCAAATATGAAAATATATCATCCAGAATGTCGAATACAATAGTAATAGGTCCTATTTATAATGAAACTAGCTACTAGGGTTTACAGAAATAAGTAAATAATGCAGAAATCCACTTCCGGGCCCATTTGGTGTGTGTTTGGGCTGAGCATTGAAGATTTCACGTGTAGAGGTCTTCCTTGGAGTTAAACACCAGCTTTGGTGCCAGTTTGGGCGTTTAACTCTAACTTTTGTGCCAGTTCTGGCATTTTAACGCCAGAAAAGGGCAGAAAGCTAGCATTTTGACGCCATTTTACGTCATCAAAACTCGTGTAAAGTATGAACTATTATATATTGCTGAAAGCCCTGAATGTCTATTTTCTAACGCAATTGAGAGCGCGCCATTTGGAGTTCTGTAGCTTCAGAAAATCCAATTTGAGTGTAGGGAGGTCAGAATCCAATAGCATCTGCAGTCCTTTTTCAGCCTCTGAATCAGATTTGTGCTCAGGTCCCTCAATTTCAGCCAAAAAATACCTGAAATCACTGAAAAACACACAAACTCATAGTAAAGTCCAGAAATATGAATTTTGCATAAAAACTAATAAAAACATCCCAAAAAGTAGCTAGATCCTACTAAAAACTACCTAAAAATAATGCCAAAAAGTGTATAAATTATCCGCTCATCACTACCCATTCTGGCTTTTAACACCCAGAATGATACCTTCTCTATCGTTAAACGCCCTGAATGATAGTCATTCTGGTGTTTAATGCCCAATTTGCCACCTTTACTGGCGTTTAAATGTTAGTAAGCTTCTTTTCCATTGGCTTCTCTATTTTCTGTTCTGAACTTTTCTGTTACTCTGTAAATCTCTACAATTGACCATAAACCTTAAAAATAAATTATATTAAACTCGTATAATTATTATTTAAATAACAAAACCTTTGCTAATGACTGGGTTGCCTCCTAGCAAGTGCTTCTTTACTGTCATTAGCTGGACTTTACTGAGCTTTAATCTAGTCTCAGTCTTGAGCATTCTTGCTCAACATTGCCTTCAAGTTAATGCTTGACTCTCTGTCCGTTAACAATGAACTTTTTATCAGAGTCAATATCCTGAAGCTCTACATATCCATATGGTGACACACTTGTAATCACATATGGTCCCTTCCACCGGGACTTCAATTTCCCAGGGAACAATCTGAGCCTAGAGTTAAACAGCAGAACCTTCTCTCCTGGCTCAAAGACTCTAGATGACAGCTTTCTGTCATGCCACCTTTTTGCTTTGTCCTTGTAAATTTTATCATTTTCGAAAGCATTGAGTCTGAACTCCTCCAGCTTATTCAATTGGAGTAATCTTTTCTCTCCAACTACCTTAGCATCAAGGTTTAGGAACCTAGTTGCCCAGTAGGCCTTGTGTTCCAGTTCCACTGGCAGATGACAGGCTTTTTCATACACAAACTGGTATGGAGAGGTCCCTATAAGAGTTTTAAATGCAGTTCTGTATGCCGATAGAGCATCATCCAGACATCTTGCCCAATCCCTTCTACAGGTACTTACCATCTGTTCTAGGATTCGTTTTAGTTCTCTATTTGAGACTTCAGCCTGCCCATTTGTCTGTGGGTGATATGGGGTTGCCACTTTGTGGTTAATTCCATATCAGATCAGAGCAGAGTCAAGCTGTTTATTGCAGAAATGAGTGCCTCCATCACTGATTAGTACCCTAGGGACACCGAACCGGCTGAAGATATGCTTCTGGAGGAACTTCATCACTATCTTAGCGTCATTAGTGGGTGTTGCAATTGCCTCTACCCACTTAGATACATAGTCTACTGCCACCAGAATATAAGTGTTTGAGTATGATGGCAGGAAAGGCCCCATAAAGTTAATACCCCATACATCAAACAACTCAATCTCTAAGATCCCTTGCTGAGACATGGCATAACCATGAGGCAGATTACCAGCTCTCTGGCAACTGTCACAGTTACATACAAACTCTAGAGAGTCTCTTTAGAGAGTAGGCTAGTAGAAGCCACATTGAAGAACCTTTGTGGCTGTTCGCTCACCTCCGAAATGTCCTCCATATTGTGATCCATGGCAATGCCATAGGATCTTCTGTGTCTCTTCTCTAGGTACACATCTACGAATTATTCCATCTGCACATCTCTTAAAGAGATATAGTTCATCCCACAAGTAGTACTTTGCAGCAGAAACCAATTTTTTTGTTTGCTACCTACTGAACTCTTTGGGTATGAATCTTACAGTTTTATAGTTTGTAATGTCTGCAAACCACGGTACTTCCTGAATGGTAAAGAGTTGCTCATTCGGAAAGGTTTTAGAGATCTCAGTAGGAGGGAGGGACGCTCCTGCTACTGGTTCTATCGGGACAGGTGATCGACTACTTGGTTCTCTGTCACTTTTCTGTCTCTTATTTCTATATCAAACTCTTGCAGAATCAACACCCATCTTATGAGTCTAGGTTTTGAATCCTGCTTTGTGAGGAGATATTTTAGAGCAGCATGGTCAGTGTACACAATCACTTTTGATTCTACTAAATAAGATCTGAACTTGTCAATGGCATAAACCACTACAAGCAACTCCTTTTCTTTGGTTGTGTAATTCTTCTGCGCGTCATTTAAAACACAGCTAGCATAATAAATGACATGCAGAAGCTTGTCATACCTCTATCCCAACACTGCACCAATGGCATGGTCATTGGCATCACACATTAGTTCGAATGGTAATGTCCAGTCTAGTACAGAAATGACTGGTGCTGTGACCAGTTTAGCTATCAGAGTCTCAAAGGCCTTCAGACATTCTGTGTCAAAGACAAATGGTGTATCAGCGGCTAGCAGATTGTTCAGAGGTTTTGCAAATTTTGAGAAATCCTTTATAAACCTCCTAAAGAATCCTGCATGCCCCAAAAAACTTTTGATTGCCTTAACATTGGCAGGTGGTGGTGATTTTTCATTTACTTCTACCTTAGCTTTATCCACCTCTATTCCTTTGTTCGAAATTCTGTGCCCAAGGACAATTCCTTCAGTCACCATAAAGTGACATTACTCCCAGTTTAAAACCAGGTTAGTCTCTAGGCATCTTTTTAGAACAAGTGCTAGATGGTCAAGACAGGAGCTGAATGAGTCTCCAAATACTGAGAAGTCATCCATGAAGACTTCCAAAAATTTTTCTACCATATCAGAGAAGATAGAGAGCATGCATCTCTAAAAGGTTGCAGGTGCATTGCACAAACCAAATGGCATCCTTCTGTAGGCAAATACTCCAGATGAACATGTGAATACTGTCTTCTCTTAGTCCTGATGATCTACTACAATTTGGTTGTAACCTGAATAGCCATCCAAAAAGTAGTAGTATTCATGACCTGCTAGTCTCTCTAGCATCTGGTCTATGAATGGTAAAGGAAAATGATCCTTTCTGGTGGCTGTATTGAGACTTCTATAGTCAATATACATACGCCACCCTGTAACTGTTCTTGTAGGAACCAGTTCATTCTTTTCTTTATTAACCACTGTCATGCCTCCCTTCTTGGGGACAACTTAGACAGGACTCACCCAAGGGCTATCAGAAATAGGATAAATAATCCCAGCCTCTAGTAACTTAGTGACCTCTTTCTGCACCACCTCCTTCATGGCTGGATTCAGCCGCCTTGGTGGTTGAACCACTGGCTTAGCATCATCCTCTAATAGGATCTTGTGCATGCATCTGGTAGGGCTAATGCCCTTAAGATCACTTATGGACCACCTAAGAGCTGTCTTGTGTGTCTTTAGCACCTGAATCAGTGCTTTCTCTTCCTGTGGCTCTAAAGCAGAGTTTATGATTACCGAAAAAGTGTTATCTTCTTCTAAAAATGCATATTTTAGGGATGGTGGTAATGGTTTGAGCTCGGGTTTAGGAGACTTCTCCTCTTCCTGAGGAGTTTTCAGAGGTTCTTCTATTTTCTTTGGTTCCTCCAGATCAGGCTGAACATCTTTAAAAATGTCCTCTAGCTTTGATTCAAGACTCTCAGTCATATTAACCTCTTCCATCAGAGAGTCAATAATATCAACTCTCATATAGTCTTTTGATGTGTTTGGATGCTGCATAGCTTTGACAACATTCAACTTAAACTCATCCTCATTGACTCTCAGGGTTACCTCCCCTTTTTGGACGTCAATGAGGGTTCGTCCAGTTGCTAGGAAAGTTATTCCTAGAATGAGAGTTGCACTCTTGTGCTCCTCCATTTCCAGCACTACAAAGTCAGTGGGAAAGGTAAATGGCCTAACCTTGACAATCATGTCCTTAATTACACCTGATGGAATTTTAATAGAGCCATCAGCAAGTTGGAGACATATTTGGGTTGGTTTGACTTCTTCAGTCAAACCAAGCTTTCTGATAGTGGATGCAGGTATCAGGTTGATACTTGCCCCAAGATCACATAAAGCTGTCTTGGTACAAGCATCCTCTAATGTGCATGGTATCATAAAGCTTCTGGGATCTTTAAGCTTCTCTGGTATGCTTTTTAATATGGCTGTACTGCATTCTTTAGTGAGAAAAACTTTTTCAGTCTCCCTCTAATCCTTCTTATGACTTAAGATATCCTTCATGAACTTAGCATAAGAGGGTATTTGCTCAACTGCCTCTGCAAACAGAATCTTTATCTCAAGAGTCCTGAGATAGTCTGCAAAGTGGGAAAATTGTTTATCCTGTTTTGCTTGGCGGAGTTTTTGAGGATAAGGCATCTTGGCTTTATATTCTTTAACCTTAGTTGCTACAGGTTTATTTCCTACAGAAGTGGTTGGAGAAGCCTGCTTAAGGGGGTTGTTATCAGCACTTGCAGGTGTCTGATCCCTTACTGGCATTTGAACGCCAGAATTGGGTGCTGTATGGGCGTTTAACACCGACTTCTGACCCTTTTCTGGCATTTGAACGCCAGAATCATTCCTCTCTAGGCTCTTACTGTCCACTACAAGAAAAAGGCATATTTGTAACAAAAAATATTGTTACAAAACGTCAAAATTTTGAAACAAAAGTTTTTTGTAACAAAAAAAGGGTCCATTGCAGTAAGTCCCGTTACAAAAAGTTTTTGTAACGAAAAATGGAACTGTTACAATTCAATACCATATTTTGTAACAATTTTTTCTGATACAAAAAATCAAAAGCCGTTACAAAAGTGGTAACAAATTTTGATCTTGAAGGTATTTTTCGTGACAGTCAATTTTTTTCCTATCAAAAAATTTTGTTACAAAATGTAACATGATTTTGTAACATTTTTTTTCTTTAGTTACGAAAGCAAATTAATTATTTTGTAACAACTTTTTTTTATTACAAATTACATGCATAATTTACTAAATTATTTTTTAAATTAACTAATATATTAATGCTTTTAATAAGCAAGTTTACTTGTATATAATATGCAAAAACATACATAAGTCAAACAAGATCCTTTTAGCTAAAATTGTCTTGAATCAAAATAACATTAGCTAGTGAGTACATTGATTAGTTCAACCAAAACATAAAAGTTCTAACATAAAAGTTCAACCAAAACATAAAAGTTCTAACATAGATTAGTGTCTCTATGCATCAAAACATTCTTGAGCCCTCAAGGTAGCATATGGTCACCATTTCAATACTCCTGTAAATAAGAAAAACCGAAACAAAAAAGTTAGAAACAAGATATAACACTAATTATAATTTTTCCACTAAGTTTTATCCAAAATATTTAGAAAATTTTCGGCAGAACCTCCCCTAAAATTTGGATATTTCCACCGTCCACGGTTCCAACAAACACAACCAATTCACAACTTGCACCATTTCAAACAACACAATACAGTTTAATTGAGCAACCAAATAGGACAACAACCAAATAGTGAATAACAAAACCCAAAGCTTCCAGCTTCCAACAACCAAAATAGTGAAGCACTTAGCCAAATAATCAATCAATTGAGCTTAGCAACAGTTGAAAACCAAAAGCAATTAAATACCAACTCAATCAATTAATTGAATCAAAGATGAATATTGAAAACAGCTTAAAATAAATTCCTGCAGCATTTCAGAAGTAAATTTGCCTATTTTACAATTTCAATTAATCAATTCAAATTCCATATGAATTCTTTGACTGTTAAAAACACAAAAAACATAATGAATTCATAGGAAGGAAGTAAATAAGCCAATTCCAACAAGAAAACATGAGGAAACAATTAAAACTAATCCAACCAGCAAGAAGCAGAGCAGCACTCAGCAGAACAGCAATCAATGGCCCATCATACAGCACCCAAAATAGTAAAATAAACAAAGGTAATGGATTTAGGCAGCATTCTACTCATTGGAGTCATGAGTCAATAACCATTACACTTGCAAGCAGCAAGGGCATAGCAGTTTATCCATTAACTCAACAGAAAATCAATCAAGTCAAACTAAACAATTTCAGCAACAGATTTATCAATAAAATCAATCTCAGTTCAGCAATCATCATCTATTCCAACACAAACAATAATAACTCAACAGTATTTCCTTTCTCATTGAATTTAACAATCATTCAATAAGCAAGTAATGAGGGGGAAAAATCAGCAGCAACCAACAACAAGTATAGAGCAGCAATAACAACTTAATGTGAGAAATTATTCAACAACAAATGCACACACAAATACAAGGATTACTTAAATGACTCATCATGCTTATCCACATAAGTCTGCAGTGAAACCACTTACCGTTTCACTTAAGAGGCTTGTAACAACAGCTTTTTTATCAACTTCTTTTCATTCTCCCTTTCAGGCTCACTGTCAGTACTGGTAGGAGGTGAAAGTGCGGAAGCACCAAACATGGCTTCATCATGAGCAGCTTGGATTCGTTCCTCCCTTCTTGCCTTGATAAGAAAATGGATTCGATCTATGTTTAGTCTTCCATACATAGATGATGCATGTATGTTAACAAGGAACAAAACTGACTATTCATGAATATAAGAAGAGGAATATACCTCTATTTTAGAATACTAAAAACTCTGGCCAATTTGCTTGACCAAGGAAGCATCATCTTCAGCCACTGCAGATAGGTGGACAAATACAATCAGTTCAATTAAGTTTCAGGCTTTAAGCCAAACCCCAAACCATTACTCATTATCATTTATAAGAAAAAATATCATTGGCATTCAATAATTAAAAGAATTACCATGACTAAGCAATGAACAATTAAAATCAGTAAGTATTGGTGGTATTAACAAGCACACAACAATAGTATTAAAACAGATTGTATTTGCAATGAAGAAATCTGCGCAAATTTATTTAGAATAATGAAATTGGCAAACAAGTCCAACCTTCAATTTCCTCATCTTCAAGAGGCGCATCCTTGTCAAACTCAAATCGCTTCCAGCCCTTGCCTTTTTCTGAGTCTTGGCAGCTGCATTAAAAAATATCCCACAAAATCAAGTTAGTACAACATGTATAAACCAGCACAATTGCACAATGTAAGGTTTTTTGAATTAAATCCTTTCTCTGTTGATCGTTGGAGACATGGCAAACAAGGGCCAAAACTTCAATTCCTTTAGCCCTAAGTTTCTCAAGAGTAACAACTCAATCGATGGTATGAACATGTAAATAATTATTATTATGAATGAATTTTGTTGGGCATCAATCTAGCATCAATTAAATTAAGAACAAATTAAAAACAAAAACAAGTAATAATTTGAAGTTCCAATAATACTAAATTACTAATCAGAACAAGTAAAAAAAACAAGTAACAAATCAGAAAAAAACTACACAGAACAATAATCAACAGCCCTAATATTCACAAGTTCTGATAATCAAAAACAATATCCCTAATCAGAAGTTCTAATAAATTAAATCCTAGACTTCCATGGCATTACAGTTAATTTCAAAATAAAATCCCCTACCTCAATTAGCCGAACTCAGTAATTAAACGTAACTCTGGCAATTCTTTATCACAACCAGCTAAACACATAATTTTCCTGCATTCTCAAACATTTAAGAAATCAAGCACATGTTCATAATAGTTCACCAGCTACCAACCAAGTTTTCAAGCATACCCTTATCATCATCAAATCACATAACCAATAAAAATCATCCTCAAACAAAACACAGCAACAAATCAATCTTATCACAATCAATCGTATTCACTATTACCAACAATTCTGACTTTCATCAATTAACCATACATAACATTTATAAGTTATTTTCATTACTCAATAAAATCTTTGGGCATTCTTAATTTAAAAGCCTTCATTTTACAAACGAACCCCCTACCTCAATGTCGCAATAGCAGGATTTGACGCAGGAATCCCCTTTATCCCCAATTCGTGGCAACAGCAGCGATTCTAGTAATATTCTCGCAGCAAAAACATTCAATAGCTCTAGACAAGGGCGGCAACACTAAACAATGACAATAATGACTCTGAAAAACTAAATGAATCAGAAACAATTGCAGAGCAAGGTGATACAAAGCAATTTCTTCATAAGCTTACCAAAACGGAAGGTAATAGAAACAACGTCTCCAATTTGGTCATAGCTTGGTGGCTGGCTGGCGATGGAGGAACGCCTCCTTCCGCCTCTGGTTCGTGATTCCAATGACGATGAGGGACTTGGGCAGAATCAGAATCGGCAACATCATCTCCTCCTCCCACATGCAATGGTGACGGTAGGGGCTCCGGTGGCTAGGGCTCCGATCGGAGGCAGCATTGGTGGCAGGACACCGCGGCGGTGAAACCCTTTTTCCTTCCCTTCGTCGATCGCGTCTTCCCTCTCTCACGCACCTCTGGTTCTCGTGGCTGAGCCTTTCTCAGCTTCTCCCTCTCACCCACACGACGGCAGCGGCGGTGGCTGAATGGAACGGACGCGGTCTGGGCAGCAATGGCGCGGCGCAGGAAGCGACGGAGTTGGCAGCGGCTGAGCGCGACGGCTCCTCTCCTTCCTCACGTCGTCCCTGGCTCGCAGCACTCTCTCCTCTCCGATCGCAACCTTCTTTTTCTCGTCTCCCTTAATCCCCTTTTTTTTCTTTCCTTTTTGTTTTCTGAGGCTGTGTTATGTGTATATGGGGGAGAAGGGCTGGCAGTGGGTGAGTGAGTAACGATGGCTAGGGTTAGATGAGTGGGGTTAGGGTTTAATTTGGTTAAATTTAGGGTTTG
The DNA here is from genome assembly GCF_014773155.1 of Arachis stenosperma. NCBI lineage: Eukaryota > Viridiplantae > Streptophyta > Magnoliopsida > Fabales > Fabaceae > Arachis > Arachis stenosperma. The sequence goes on along the minus strand of NC_080381.1, from coordinate 50,278,935 downwards.
GATTTAATTTGGAAATTATAGTTTAATTTTGGGATAAAAAGTGAAATTAGGAATTTTGGGTAAATTGGGGTTTTTGGATTTATCTGAAAATTAATTAAATTTCTAAAATTATTTTAAAATATTATTTATTGTATCAAAATATTAGTTGATTTGAAATCAAATACTCTAATTGAAATTATAAGATAATATAATTAATTTTCTTTATTTATAAAAATAAGTGTTAAATTTTGAAATCTCAATTATTTAAATCAAATCGTATAAAATTCTTATTATTTTACATATGTTAAATTTTATAATTTAAATATAGAAATAATTCGAGAATTATAAAATCAGATAAAACTTTAAATTATTTTAAACTCAATTAATCAAAATTTGATTCAATTATCTTTAATAAAATATTTTCAGGGATTAAAATACTTAATGATAAATACATCTAAATTAGCTCTTAATAAGATCTTCTAAAATTTCTAGATCTTACACAAAGTCTTACATTTAGTACGTTGAAACAAAATTGTTTATTAGTTACAAAGAATCTTTGAATTTTGTGACAAATAAATAATTTGTTACAAAAATATTGTATTTTGTGACAAATTAATTTTTTGTTACAAAATATTTAGAGCTTTTGAAACAAATAGATATTTTGTTACAAAATATTTTGAATTTTTGCAACAATATAATCTTTTGTTACAAAACATTATAACATTTTGTAACAAAACAACAATTCGATACGAAAGCCAACATAATTTGTAACAAAATAAATCAAGTTGTTACAAAATATTGAAATGTTTTGTAACAAATTTTCTTATTGTTACAAAATATTCTTATTTTGTAACAATAACTAATTATTGTTACAAAAAAACTATAATTTGTAACAATTTTAAATTTGATACAAATTTTTTGTTACAAATGTTCCATTTTCTTGTAGTGTTAAAGGGATTTTGGGCAGTGAATTAGTTATCCTCTTTCAGTTGTTCCTTTCTTGGCTTTCTGCTGCTTTGAGTTGAGACATTCAGTATCTTCCCACTCCTTAAATGAACAACTTGGCACTCTTCTGTTATCTATTTAGATAACTGCTGTCTTGTCTAATCCAATTGTGCTTCCATATTCTTGTTAGCATTTTTGGTGTCTTGTAGCATCTCTTTAAATTCTGCTAACTATTTTGTTAGAAAAAGCAATTGATGATTGAGTTCAGCAACTTGTTCTGGAGGACTAAGTTCAGTAGATACTGCTTTAGCCTCTTCTTTCATGGAGGACTCACTACTTAAGTACAGATGCTGATTTCTAGCTACTGTATCAATGAGCTCTTGAGCCACTTCAATTGTCTTTCTCATGTGTATAGATTCACCAGCTGAGTGGTCTAGAGATATCTGGGCCTTTTCTGTAAGCCCGTAGTAGAAGATGTCTAACTGCACCCATTCTGAAAATATTTCAGAGGGGCATTTCCTTAGCATCTCTCTGTACCTCTCCCAGGCATCATAAAGAGAATCATTATCCTCTTGTTTAAAGCCTTGGATGTCCAGCCTTAGCTGTGTCATCCTTTTTGGAGGGAAATATTGATTCAGGAATTTGTCTGACAACTGTTTCCATGTTCTTATGCTAGCTTTGGGTTGGTTGTTTAACCACCTCTTAGCTTGGTCTTTTACAGCAAATGGAAATAGCAATAATCTGTAGACATCCTGATCCACTTCTTTATCATGTACTGTGTCAGCAATTTGTAAGAATTGTGCAAGAAACTTAGTAGGTTCTTCCTGTGGAAGACCAGAATACTGGCAATTTCGCTGCACCATGATAATGAGTTGAGGGTTTAGCTCAAAATTGTTGGCTCTGATAGGGGATATACAGATACTACTCCCATATGAGTCAGTAGTGGGGTTAGCATATGACCCCAAAGTCCTTCTGGACTGTTCATTTCCACTTAGGTCCATGATGGAGAAAGGGAGATGATGTGGATTGTAAAAATTTTCTCTTTTTTCTCTTTTTTTTTGAAAATCGGAATTAAAATAAAATAAAATAAAATAAATGACAAATTGAATATAAGTTCAAAAATTAGAAGAAAAATAAATAAAAGAAAATTGAAAACTAAATTAATTAATTAATTAAAAAGATTTGAAAATTTTTTTGATGTGGATTTTCGAAAAAAAATGAGGAGAGAGAGTGGTTAGGAAGTTTTGAAAAAGATAGGTCTTAAAATTAAAGATACTTGTAAGAAAATAAATAAAGGAAAAGATTTAAAAAAGATATGATTTTAAAATTTTAAAGATTGAAACTTTTTAACAAGAAAACACCAAACTTAAAATTTTTCAATCAAAATAATAAAATATGACAAGTAATTCGAAAAATAATAAAAAAAACGAAAAAGATTTTGAAAGATTTTATAAAAGATTTTCGAAAAATATGAAAAGAAAATTGAAAAAGAATTTATTTTGAAAAAGATTTAAAAAGATAAATTTTTAAAATTGAAATTTTGACTTGTCTAACAAGAAACTACCAAATTTTAAAAATCTTGACTAGGTCAACCTAAGGAATTCGAAAATGATGAGTAAATAAAGGAAAAAATATTTTTTTTGAATTTAATGAGAAAAGAGAAAAATAATAAAATAATACCAAACTTAAAATTTTTAGATCAAAATAAAGAAAACAAACAAAAAAACTTTGAATGTCAAGATGAACACCAAGAATACTTTGAAGATCAATATGAACACCAAGAACAAATCTTAACAATTTTTAAGGAAATAAGGACACGAAAAATACCGAACTTAAAAATTTGTATACTTTGGACACTAATAATTCAAAAATATATAAGTTAAACAACAAAAGACACCAAACAAGAAAATTTAAAGATCAAATAAGAAAAATTATCAAGAACAATTTGAAGATCAAGAAAGAACTAAGAACATGTAATTAAAAAAATATGAAGAAAAATAAAAACATGCAATTCAAAAAATTGAAGGAAAATAAAAACATGCAATTGACACCAAACTTAAAACATGAAAATAAACTCAAACAGAAGACTCAATTATTAGTTTATTGGTTTTTAACAAGAATTTTAAAATCTAGAAAGAGAAAACAAGAATTTTAAAATTTTAACAAAAACAATAATAAAAGACTCAAAGAAAAATTAAAGGTTAATAAAGAAAAATAAGATTTTTGAAAAGAAATTAAAAGACTCAAATTTAGTGACTCTAAACCAACAAAAATAAATTATTCCTAATCTAAGCAATAAGATGAACCGTCAGTTGTCCAAACTCGAACAATCTCCGGCAACGGCGCCAAAAACTTGGTGCACAGAATTGTGATTCATACTTTTCACAACTCCGATACAACTAACCAGCAAGTGCACTGGGTCGTCCAAGTAATACCTAACGTGAGTAAGGGTCGATCCCACGGAGATTGCCGGCTTGAAGCAAGCTATGGTTATCCTATAACCCTTAGTTAGGAGATTAGTGATAAAATGATTTTGTTTATGAAAAGTAAATAACATAAAATGAATGATACTTGTGGTTCAGTAATGAGGAACAGGTTCAGGTTTCGGAGATGCTTTACCGTCTGAACCTCTGCTTTCTTACTATCTTTTTCTCCAAACATGCATGACTCCTTCTATGGCAAGTTATATGTTGGTGGATCACCGTTGTCAATAGCTACCATCCGTCATCTCAGTGAAAATGGTCTAGGTACGGTTTTCGCACGGCTAATCATCTGTCGGTTTTTACTTGTGTCAGAATAGGATCTCTCTATACTTTTGCACACTGTCACTGCGCCCAATATTTGTGAGTTTGAAGTTCGTCACAGTCATCCCATCCCAGATCCTACTCAGAATACCACAAACAAGGTTTAGACTTTCCAGATCTCAGAAATGCTGCCAATTGGTTCTAGCCTCTACCACGAATGTTTTGATCTCACAAGTTTAAATGCTCTGTTGTCAGGAGATGCAAGTCAAACTCGTGGATTAGAAACCCAAGAGATACACACTCAAGCTGTCGCCCAATGACTACGTTGAGCTAAGATAGAATGGAAATGGTTGTCAGGCACACGTTCATAAATTTGAGAATGATAATGAGTGTCACGGATCATGACATTCTTCACATTGAAGTATGAGTGAGTATCTTAGAACAGAAGCAAGCGTGCTTGAATAGAAAATAATAGTAATTGCGTTAATCCATTGAAATACAGCAGAGCTCCTCAGCCCCACCTATGGAGTTTAGAGACTCATGCCATAGAAGATACAATAAGAGATGTAAAATGTCATAAGTTACAAAATGAATCTCTAAAAGTAGTTTTTATACTAAACTAGTGCAGATAGTGTAGATAGTGTAGAAATCCACTTCCAGGACCCACTTGGCGAGTGTTTGGGCTGAGCTTTGAAGCTTTCACGTGCATAGGTCATTCTTGGAGTTAAACGCCAGCTTGGGTGCCAGTTTGGGCATTTAACTCCAGTTTTGGTGCTAGTTCTGGTATTTTACGCCAGAAAAGGATCTCTGGTTGGCGTTTAACGCCAGTTTAGGCCATCAAATCTCGGGCAAAGTATAGACTATTATAAATTGCTGGAAAGCCCAAGATGTTAGCTTTCCATTCCAATTGAGAGTGTGCCAATTGGACTTCTGTAGCTCTAGAAAAACTCGTTCAAGTGCAGGGAGGTCAGAATCCAACACCATCTGCAGTCTTTTCTCAGCCTCTGAATCAGATTTTTGCTCAAGTCCCTCAATTTCAGCCAGAAAATATCTGAAATTACAGAAAAACACACAAACTCATAGTAAAGTCCAGAAATGTATTTTTTGATAAAAACTAATAAAAATATAACAAAAAGTAACTAAAACATACTAAAAACTATCTAAAAACAATGCCAAAAAGCGTATAAATTATCCGCTCATCAGACAAATATATCAAGCATTAGCAATTCAGGCAGGTGGCTATGAGTATATCTCTTTCACTCAAAGGGACATGTATAATAAAATAGCAAAGCAGATGCGCCAGTTACCGGGTGATGCGTATGCAATTTTGAAGTATTTAGAAGATCAAGCAACTAATAACCCTTCTCTATATGTTAATCATCACATGGATATCAATGTTACTTTGTGTAATTTATTCTGGTGCAATGGTCTCAGTAGGGCAGATTACTCATTATTTGGTGATGTGTTGGCTTTTGATACTACCTACAAGAGGAATAAATATATGTGTGTATTGGTGGTATTCTCTTGTGTCAATCATCACAACTAAATAATTAATTTTGCTACTGCTTTAATTTGCAATGAGGAAAAAGACACATATAGGCAGTTGTTACAACAATTGAAGGTGGCAATGAATGGAAAGCACCTGTTTCAGTTTTCACAGATAGTGACCCATCAATGAAGTTCGCCACTGAAATAGAGTTTTCTAATGCACATCATAGGTTATATGCATGTCATCTGTTTTATAATGCAACAAGTAAAATTAGCAAGCCCCAATTCACCTCCGTGTTTAAAAAGTGTATGCTAGGCGACTATGAAATTGATGTATTTCATCAAAAGTGGTTTGAAATGATTGAGGAATTTGGTGTCGAAAAAGAGAATTGGATCCTAGATATGTATAAGAAGAGACATTCGTGGACAACTGCACATATAAGAGGAAAGTTTTTTGCCGATTTTTAGACTACTTCTCGGCGAGGAATTAAATTCGATCATTGCAAAGTATGTTAATTCAATGTATAATTCGGTTGAGTTCATTCAACACTTGATTGATGTGTTGACCATATTCAGTGGAAAGAGGTCTAGGATGACCTCGCATCCGTGAATGAGAAACCCAAAATGCAAACGTGTTTTGAACAATCAAAGAGGGATGCTGTCAATGTTTATACCCTATCTATATGTTATTTGTTCCAACCAATCCTTTCATCAGCTGCATCAATGAGGGTCATAAATACGAGGCAAACTGGCTCTTATGTGATTTACTCTGTCGGTTTGGACCAAATGCCAAATGAAATGTAGCGTGTATTCTTTTGTGACATTGAGATAAAATTCAATTGTTCATTGATGAGCGGATAATTTATACGCTTTTTGGCATTATTTTTAGTATATTTTTAGTATATTTTAGTTAGTTTTTATTATATTTCTATTAGTTTTTAGTTAAAATTCACTTTTCAGGACTTTACTATGAGTTTGTGTGTTTTTCTGTGATTTTAGGTATTTTCTGGCTGAAATTGAGGGTCCTGAGCAAAAATCTGATTCAAATGCTGAAAAGGACTGCAGATGCTGTTGGATTCTGACCTCCCTGCACTCGAAGTAGATTTTCTAGAGCTACAGAAGCCCAATTGGCGCGCTCTCAACGGCGTTGGAAAGTAGACATCCTGGGATTTCCAACAATGTATAATAGTTCATACTTTGCCCGAGATTTGATGGCCCAAACCGGCGTTGCAAATCAGCTTTAGAATTCCCAGCGTTTAACGCTGGAACTGGCATAAAAATTGGAGTTAAACGCTCAAACTGGCATAAAAGCTGGCGTTTAACTCCAGAAAAAGTTTCTACACATGAAAGCTTTAATGCTCAGCCCAAGCACACACTAAGTGGACCCCGGAAGCGGATTTTTACGTCATTTGCTCATTTGTGTATACCCTAGGTTACTAGTTCACTATTAATAGGATCTTTTGACATTGTATCTACACCTCATGACACTTTACACGTTTCTCATGTATCTTCTACGGCATGAGTCTCTAAACCCCATGGTTGGGGGTGAGGAGCTCTGCTGTGTCTTGATGGATTAATGCAATTACTACTGTTTTTCATTCAATCATGCTTGCTTCCATTCTAAGATATCACTTGTTCCTAAACCTGATGAATGTGATGATCCGTGACACTCATCATCATTCTCAACTATGAACGTGTGCCTGACAACCACCTCCGTTCTACCTTAGATTGAGTAGATATCTCTTGGATTCCTTAATCAGAATCTTCGTGGTATAAGCTAGAATTGATGGCGGCATTCAAGAGAATCCGGAAGGTCTAAACCTTGTCTGTGGTATTCTGAGTAGGATTCAAGGATTGAATGACTATGACGAGCTTCAAACTCCTGAGGGCTGGGCGTTAGTGACAGACGCAAAAGAATCACTGGATTCTATTCCAACCTGATTGAGAACCGACAGGTGATTAGCCGTGCTGTGACAGAGCGTGTTGAACATTTTCACTGAGAGGATGGGAGGTAGCCATTAACAACGGTGAAACCCTACATACAGCTTGCCATGGAAGGAGCCTTGCGTGCTTGAAGAAGAAGACAGTAGGAAAGCAGAAGTTCAGAAGATAGAGCATCTCCAAAACCTCAACCTGTTCCCCATTACTGCAAAACAAGTACTTATTTCATGTTCTTTTGCTTTTTACAATCAACCCTGATAATTATTGATATCCTGACTAAGAGTTACAAGATAACCATAGCTTGCTTCAAGCCGACAATCTCTGTGGGATCGACCCTTACTCACGTAAGGTATTACTTGGACGACCCAGTGCACTTGCTGGTTAGTTGTGCGGGATTGCAAAAGTGTGATTGCAATTTCGTGCATCAAGCTTTTGGCGCCGTTGCCGGGGATTGTTCGAGTTTGGACAACTGAAGGTCTATCTTGTTGCTTAGATTAGGACTGTTTTATTTTTGTTGGTTTAGAGTCTTTTATTTGAGTTTAGTTTCTGATGAGCGGATATTTTATACGCTTTTTGGGGGTAATTTCATGTAGATTCTAGTATGTTTTAATTAGTTTTTAATAGAATTTTATTAGTTTTTAAGCAAAAATCATATTTCTGGACTTTACTATGAGTGTGTGTATTTTTCTGTGATTTCAGGTATTTTCTGGCTGAAATTGAGGAAGCTGAGCAGAAATCTGACTTAGGCTGAAAAAGGACTGCTGATGCTATTGGATCATGACCTCCCTGCACTCGAAATGGATTTTTTGGAGCTACAGGAGTCCAATTGGCGCGCTCTCAACGGCGTTGGAAAGTAGACATCCAGGGCTTTCCAGCAATATATAATAGTCCATACTTTGCGCGAAGATAGACGACGTAACTTGGCATTGAACGCCAAGTTCATGCTGCTGTCTGGAGTTAAACGCCAGAAAAACGTCATGATCCGGAGTTGAACGCCCAAAACACGTCATAACCTGGAGTTTAACGCCAAGAAAGGCCTCTACTCGTGGATAGCTTTAATCTCAGCCCCAGCACACACCAAGTGGGCCCCAGAAGTGGATTTCTGCACCAATTATCTTAGTTCACTCATTTTTGTAAACCTAGGTTACTAGTTTACTATTTAAACAACTTTTACAGACATTTCTTGTACCTCATGACATTTTCAGATCTGAATTACATACTTTTTGACGGCATGAGTCTCTAAACTCCATTGTTGGGGGTGAGGAGCTCTGCAGCGTCTCGATGATTTAATACAATTCCTTTGTTTTCCATTCAAACACGCTTGTTCTTATCTAAGATGTTTATTCGCGCTTAATTGTGAAGAAGGTGATGATCCGTGACACTCATCACCTTCCTCAATCCATGAACGTGTGCCTGACAACCACCTCCGTTTTACATCAGATTGAATGAATATCTCTTAGATTCCTTAATCAGAATCTTCGTGGTATAAGCCGGATTGATGGCGGCATTCATGAGAATCCGGAAAGTCTAAACCTTGTCTGTGGTATTCCGAGTAGGATTCCGGGATTGAATGACTGTGACGAGCTTCAAACTCCTGAAGGCTGGGCGTTAGTGACAGACGCAAAAGAATCAATGGATTCTATTCCAACCTGATTGAGAACCGACAGATGATTAGCCGTGCTGTGACAGAGCATAGGAACGTTTTCACTGAGAGGATGGGAGGTAGCCATTGACAACGGTGACACCCTACATAGAGCTTGCCATGGAAGGAACCTTGCGTGTGGGAAGAGGATTTCAAGGAAAAGTAGAAATTCAAAGGACAAAGCATCTCCAAAACTCCAACATGTTTCTCATTACTGCACAACAAGTAACATTGTTATTCTCTTTTATTTTTATAATCAAATCTGGTAATTTCACTTTTAATCCTATTGGCCTCCTGACTAAGATTAATAAAATAAACATTGATTGCTTCAAGCCAATAATCTCCGTGGGATCGACCCTTACTCACGTAAGGTATTACTTGGACGACCCAGTGCACTTGCTGGTTAGTTGTGCGAATCACAAATTTGTGCACCAGTTTCATATTTTAAGTTTGGTGTCAATTGCATGCTTTTGTTTTCTTTTAATTTTTCAAATTTGCATGTTCTTAGTCCTTTCTTGTTCTTTAAAAATTCTAAGTTTGGTGTCTTCTCTGTGTTTTTCCTTTAAAATTTTCGAAAATTTGCGTTTGATTTTCTAAAGATTTTAAGTTTGGTGTCATTTTGTTGTTTTTCTCTTTCCTCATTTCAAAAATCAAATCCTTTTCAAAATATTTTTCAATCATATATTCTCAATTGCTAATTCCAAAATCTTTTTAATTAACTAATTGATTTAGTTTTCAAATTGCTTTGATATTGTTTTCTTTTAGTTTTCGAAAATTATTTTATTTCCCATTTGTTTTATTTTATTTTTTTCGGTCAAATTTAAAAAAAAATAATAAAATATACTTTACTTGTGAATCCATATCATATTCCCTTTCTCCATCATGGACATAAGTGGAATTAAACAGTCCAGAAGGAGTCTGGGGTCATATGCTAACCCCATTACAGCTACATATGGGAGTAGCATATGTATACCTCCCATTAAAGCAAGCAGCTTTGAGCTAAATCCTCAACTCATTATCATGGTGCAGCAAAATTGCTAGTATTCCAGTCTTCCACAGGAAGAACCTACTGAGTTTCTGGCACAATTCTTACAAATTGCTGACACAGTACGTGATAAAGAGGTGGATCAGGATGTCTACAGACTATTACTGTTTCCATTTGCTGTAAAAGATCAAGCTAAGAGGTGGTTGAATAACCAACCTACAACAAGCATAAAGACATGGAAACAGTTATCAGACAAATTCCTGAATCAATTTTACCCTCCAAAAAGGATGACACAGCTAAGGCTGGACATCCAAGGCTTTAAACAAGAGGATAATGAATCCCTTTATAATGCTTGGGAGAGGTATAGAGGTATGCTAAGAAAATGCCCCTCTGAAATGTTTTCAGAGTGGGTACAGTTAGACATCTTCTATTATGGGCTTACAGAAAAAGCTCAGATGTCTCTAGACCACTCAGCTGGTGGATCTATACATATGAGGAAGACGATTGAGGAGGCTCAAGAGCTTATAGATACTGTTATTGCTAGAAATCAACATTTGTACTCTAGCAATGAGTTCTCCACAAAAGAAGAAGTTATGGCAGTAGCCACTGATCCTAATCCTCACGAACAGATGATTGAGCTTAATCAGCAATTACACCTGATGATAAAACAGTTAGCAGAATTTAAAGAGATGCTCCAAGAAACTAAAATTGCTAACAAGAACATAGAATCACAGTTGAATCAGGCAAAACAACAGTTATCTAAACAGATAACAGAAGAATGCCAAGCAGTTCAACTGAGGAGTGGGAAGACATTGAATAACACTGCTCAAAGTAGCAAAAAGCTAATAAAGGAACAATTGACAGAGGATAACCAAACCACTGTCCAAAATCCCTCTGAGGATAGTAAGAGCCCAGAGAGGAATACTTTTGGCGTCCAAATGCCAGAAAAAGGGGAAAAGTTGGCGTTAAACGCCCATTCTTCACCCATTCCTGGCGTTCAAACGCCAATACAGAATCAGACACCTGAGAGTGCTGATAGTAACCCCTCTAAAAAGTCTTCTCCAACCACTTCTGTAAGGAATAAACCTGCAGCAACTAAGGTTGAAGAATATAAAGCCAAGATGCCTTATCCTCAGAAACTCCGCCAAGCGGAGCAGGATAAGCAATTTGCCCGCTTTGCAGACTATCTAAGGACTCTTGAAATAAAGATTCCATTTGCAGAGGCACTTGAGCAAATACCTTCTTATGCTAAGTTCATGAAAGAGATCTTAAGTCATAAGAAGGATTGGAGAGAAACTAAAAAAGTATTTCTCACTGAAGAATGCAGTGCAGTCATTCTGAAAAGCTTACCAGAAAAGCTTCAAGATCCAGGAAGTTTTATGATACCATGCACATTAGAAGGTGCTTGCACCAAGACAGCCCTGTGTGACCTTGGAGCAAGCATCAATCTAATACCTGCATCCACTATCAGAAAGCTTGGGTTGACTGAAGAAGTCAAACCAACCCGGATATGCCTCCAACTTGCTGATGGCTCCATTAAATATCCATCAGGCATAATTGAGGACATGATTGTCAAGGTTGGGCCATTTGCCTTTCCAACTGACTTTGTACTGCTGGAAATGGAGGAGCACAAGAGTGCAACTCTCATTCTAGGAAGACCTTTCCTAGCAACTGGACGAACTCTCATTGATGTACAAAAAGGGGAAGTAACCCTGAGAGTCAATGAGGATGAGTTCAAGTTGAATGCTGTAAAAGCTATGCAGCATCCAGACACACCAAATGACTTCATGGGCACTGACATTATTGGCTCTTTGGTGGAAGAGATCAATATGACTGAAAGTCTAGAATCAGAGCTAGAGGACATCTTCAAGGATGTTCAGCCTGATCAGGAAGAACCAGAGGAAACAAAAGAATTTTTGAAAATTCCTCAGGAGGAGGATAAGCCTCCCAAACCTGAGCTCAAACCACTACCACCATCCCTGAAGTATGCATTTCTGGGAGAGGGTGACACTTTTCCAGTGATCATAAGCTCTGCTTTAAATCCACAGGAAGAGGAAGCACTGATTCAAGTGCTAAGGACACACAAGACAGCTCTTGGGTGGTCCATAAGTGATCTTAAGGGCATTAGCCCAGCAAGATGCATGCACAAGATCCTATTGGAGGATAATGCCAAACTAGTGGTTCAACCACAAAGGCGGCTAAATCCAGCCATGAAGGAGGTGGTGCAGAAAGAGGTCACTAAATTACTAGAGGCTGCGATTATTTATCCTATTTCTGATAGCCCCTGGGTGAGCCCTGTCCAAGTTGTCCCCAAGAAGGGAGGCATGACAGTAGTTCATAATGAAAAAAATGAACTGGTTCCTACAAGAACAGTCACAGGGTGGCGTATGTGTATTGACTACAGAAGGCTCAATACAGCCACCAGAAAGGATCATTTTCCTTTACCATTCATAGACCAAATGCTAGAAAGACTAGTTGGTCATGATTATTACTGCTTTTTGGATGGCTATTCAGGTTACAACCAAATTGCAGTAGATCCTCAAGACCAAGAGAAAACAGCATTTACTTGCCTTTCTGGCGTGTTTGCCTACAGGAGGATGCCTTTTGGTCTGTGTAATGCTCCTGCAACCTTTCAGAGATGCATGCTATCCATCTTCTCTGATATGGTGGAGAAATTCCTGGAAGTCTTCATGGATGACTTCTCAGTATATGGAGACTCATTCAGCTCCTGTCTTAACCACCTAGCACTTGACCTGAAAAGGTGCAAAGAGACTAACCTGGTTTTAAACTGGGAGAAATGTCACTTTATGGTGACTGAAGGAATTGTCCTTGGGCACAAAATTTCAAGCAAGGGAATAGAGGTGGATAAGGCAAAGGTAGAGGTAATTGAAAAATTACCACCACCTGCCAATGTTAAGGCAATCAGAAGCTTTCTGGGGCATGCAGGATTCTACAGAAGGTTTATAAAGGATTTTTCGAAAATGGCAAAACCTCTGAGCAACTTGCTAGCTGCTGACACACCATTTATGTTTGACACACAGTGTCTGCAGGCATTTGAGACCCTAAAAGCCAAGTTGGTCACAGCACCAGTCATCTCTGCACCAGACTGGATATTGCCATTCGAACTAATGTGTGATGCCAGTGACCATGCCATTGGTGCAGTGTTGGGACAGAGGCATAACAAGCTTCTGCACGTCATTTATTATGCCAGCCGTGTTCTAAATGATGCACAAAAAAATTACACAACCATAGAAAAAGAGTTACTTGCAGTGGTCTATGCCATTGACGAGTTTAGATCCTATCTAGTGGGATCAAAGGTGATTGTGTACACTGACCATGCTGCTCTTAAGTACTTACTCACAAAGCAGGATTCAAAACCCAGGCTCATAAGATGGGTGTTGCTTCTGCAAGAGTTTGATATAGAAATAAGAGACAAAAAAGGGACAGAGAACCAAGTAGCTGATCATCTGTCCCGAATAGAACCAGTAGCTGGGGCGTCCCTCCCTTCTACTGAGATCTCTGAGACTTTCCCATATGAGCAACTCTTTGCCATCCAGGAAGCTCCATGGTTTGCAGATATTGCAAATTATAAAGCTGTGAGGTTCATACCCCAGGAGTACAGCAGGGTGCAAAGAAAGAAATTAATTTCAGATGCCAAGTACTACCTATGGGATGAGCCATATCTCTTTAAGAGATGTGCAGACGGAATGATCCGCAGATGTGTACCCAGAGAGGAAGCACAAAGGATCCTATGGCATTGCCATGGATCACAGTATGGGGGACATTTTGGAAGTGAGCGAACAGCCACTAAGGTCCTCCAATGTGGCTTCTACTGGCCTACTCTCTATAGAGATGCCCGAGAGTTTGTGCGTAACTATGACAGCTGCCAAAGAGCTGGTAACTTACCTCACGGATACGCCATGCCTCAACAAGGGATCTTAGAGATTGAATTGTTTGATGTATGGGGGATTGACTTCATGGGTCCATTCCCACCATCATACTCAAACACTTACATTCTGGTGGCAGTGGACTATGTATCTAAATGGGTAGAAGCAATTGCTACACCCACTAATGATACTAAGACCGTGCTGAAATTCCTCTAGAAATACATCTTCAGCAGGTTTGGTGTTCCCAGAGTACTAATCAGCGATGGGGGCACTCATTTCTGCAATAAACAGTTGTACTCTGTTATGGTCCGATATGGAATTAGCCACAAAGTGGCAACCCCGTATCATCCACAGACAAATGGGCAAGATGAAGTCTCTAACAGAGAGCTAAACAGAATCCTAGAACGGACTGTAATTGCCCGTAGAAAGGATTGGGCAAAGAGCTTGGATGATGCTCTGTGGGCATACAGAACAGCATTCAAGACTCCAATAGGAACCTCTCCATACCAACTTGTGTATGGCAAGGCCTGTCATCTGCTCGTGGAACTGGAACATAAAGCCTACTGGGCAACCAGATTCCTAAAGCTGGATGCTAAGTTAGCTGGTGAAAAAAGATTGCTCCAGCTAAATGAGCTAGGTGAATTTATACTCAGTGCCTTTGAAAATGCAAAAATTTATAAGGAAAAGGCAAAGAAGTGGCATGACAAGAAGTTGTCATCCAGAGTCTTTGAGCCAGGACAAAAAGTTCTGCTCTTCAACTCTAGGCTCAGACTGTTCCCAGGAAAACTTAAATCCCACTAGAGGGGTCCGTATGTGATTACAGAAGTATCACCATATGGATATGTTGAACTTCAGGATACTGATTCTGACAAAAAGTTCATTGTTAATGGACAGAGGATCAAGCATTATCTTGAAAGCAATTTTGAGCAGGAATGCTCAAAACTGAGGCTTGAGTGATTCTCAGTGAAGGTCCAGCTAAAGACAATAAAGAAGCGCTTGCTGGGAGGCAACCCAGTCATTAGCAGGTTATCTGTTTTGTTTAATCAAGGTTTGATACATATTCTCAAAGGGCAATTATCAAAATTGAAGGAATTCACAGAGTTACAGAAGGATTCAGTGCAAAAAAGCAGAGAAAAAGAGCTTACTGGCGAAAAAACGCCAGTAAGGGGTACTTTGGGCGTTAAACGCCAGAATGGGCACCATTCTGGGCGTTTAACGCCAGTAAAGGTGCCATTTTGGACGTTAAACGCCAGAATGGGCACCATTTGGGCGTTAAACGCCAGAATGGATACCATTCTGGGCGTTTAACGCCAGAAAGGTGGGAGACAGAGATTTTGCTTTCTAATTAAAATTTTTTTCAAACTTTCCTGTTTTGATCCATAATTTTCTACATAAACACACTTCAAACTTTCATCATTCACCTTCAAATTTTCAAAAATTAAAATCATTCTTCAAATCTCTCTCAAATCCTTCCCAAATCTTCTTCAAAAACTCAAATATTTCTCAAATCCTTTCCATATCTTCTCAAATATCCTTCAAAATTTTCGAAATCTCTCCCACTCCCTTATAAATACACATTCGGCCATCCCTTTCTCCCCACTATTCGAATTTGCTCTCCTCCTCTCTCCCCTCTTTCCTTTCTTTTGCTTGAGGGCAAGCAAACCTCTAAGTTTGGTGTGCTTTTCCGTGATCACTAAGCTAAGAATCATCAAGATCATGGCTCCTAAGGGAAAACAAATCAATTCAAGAGGAAAGAAAGAGAATAATCCAAAGAGTCTTTGGAATCAAGAGAAGTTCTTAACCAAAGAACATGAAGACCATTATCACAAAAGAAGATGAATATCCGGGGATCCAAGAGCAAATTCGAAATAGAAGATGGGAAGTTCTAACCAATCCTGAGATAAAGGTTGGAAGAAATATGGTTCAGGAATTCTACTCAAATCTGTGGCTGACAGATAAGCAGAGAATGACTGGAACTGCTTTCCATACTTACAGAACCATGGTCAGAGGGAAAGTTATCTACTTTCATCTGGACAAAATAAGAGAGATCTTCAAATTGCCTCAACTGCAAGATGATCCTGAATCCTTTAATAGGAGAATGGTGAGAGCAGATAAGGGGTTGGATCAAGTTCTAGAGGACATATGCCTCCCTGGAACTAAGTGGACAACCAATTCAAAAGGTGTCCCAAACCAACTCAAGAGGGGAGACCTCAAACCAATTACAAGAGGCTGGCTAGACTTTATTGGGCGTTCCATATTGCCCACTAGCAACCGTTCTGAGGTCACTATCAAGAGAGCAGTGATGATTCATTGCATTATGCTTGGAAGAGAAGTGGAGGTTCATCATCTGATTGCTTGTGAGATCTACACAATTGCCAACAAGAATTCCACTGAAGCCAAACTGGCTTACCCAAGCTTGATCTCCTTGCTCTGTAAAGAGGCTGGGGTGAAGATGGGAGTAGATGAATTCATACCAATTGAACATCCAATCACCAAGAAGTCAATGGAAGGACAAATGCAAGACAACTCTATCAAAAAGAGGGCGCAGGAGTTCCTCCCTGAATTTCCTGAAATTGACTACTGGGCCAGCCTAGAAGCATCTATCACCAAGTTGCAAGAAACTATGGAACAACTTAAGGAAGAACAGCAGAATCAGAACTGCATGCTCTGCAAATTGCTGAAGGAACAAGAGAAGCAGGGGCGTGAACTTCAAGAGTTGAAACGCCAAAAGCTCTCCCCTCAAGTTGAGGGAGCATCCACTTCTCAAAATCAAGGTTGTTGAGTCCTAACTCTGTGATAACCTCTATCATTAGGAGCCTATTTAAATTTTTGTTTTCTATTACTATTAGTCTTATCTTATATCTATTTTTGAGTCTTGTTCTTAATTCATGATTAATAAAATTTAAGGTTCATGTCTTAAAGCTATGAATGTCCTATGAATCCATCACCTCTCTTAAATGAAAAATGTTTTAATCACAAAAGAACAAGAAATACAGGATTTCGAATTCATCTTTGAAACTAGTTGAATTAGTTTGATGTGGTGACAATACTTTTTGTTTTCTGAATGAATACTTGAACAGTGCATATATCTTTTGAATTTGTTGTTTTAAGAATGTTAAAATTGTTGGCTCTTGAAAGAATGATGGAAAAGGAGAACTGTTATTGAGGATCTGAAAAATCATCAAATTGATTCTTGAAGCAAGAAAAAGCAGTAAATACAAAATTCAAAAAAAATAAAATAAAATAAAATAATAAATAAATAATAAAGTTGTGATTCAAGGCAAAAAGAGTGTGCTTAAGAACCCTGGATACCACTAATTGGGGACTCTAGCAAAGCTGAGTCACAATCTGAAAAGGTTCACCCAAGTATGTGTTTGTGGCATGTATGTATCCGGTGGTAATACTGGAAGACAGAGTGCTTTGGGCCACACCCAAGACTCATAAAGTAGCTATGTTCAAGAATCATCATACTTAACTAGGAGAA
The DNA here is from genome assembly GCF_014773155.1 of Arachis stenosperma. Taxonomy (NCBI): domain Eukaryota; kingdom Viridiplantae; phylum Streptophyta; class Magnoliopsida; order Fabales; family Fabaceae; genus Arachis; species Arachis stenosperma. The sequence continues at coordinate 50,261,840 of NC_080381.1, read as the reverse complement.
TCAATAACACTATCTGAGTTCTGAGTTCCTATGGATGCCAATCATTCTAAACTTCAAAGGATAAAGTGAGATGCCAAAACTGTTCAGAAGCAAAAAGCTACTAGTCCCGCTCATCTAATTGGAGCTAAGTTTCTTTGATATTTTGAAGTCTATAGTATATTCTCTTCTTTTTATTCTATTTTGATTTTCAGTTGCTTGGGGACAAGCAACAATTTAAGTTTGGTGTTGTGATGAGCGGATAATTTATACGCTTTTTGGCATTATTTTTAGTATGTTTTTAGTATATTTTAGTTATTTTTATTATATTTCTATTAGTTTTTAGTTAAAATTCACTTTTTTGGACTTTACTATGAGTTTGTGTGTTTTTCTGTGATTTCAGGTATTTTCTGGCTGAAATTGAGGGTCCTGAGCAAAAATCCGATTCAGAGGCTGAAAAGGACTGCAGATGCTGTTGGATTCTGACCTCCCTGCACTCGAAGTCGATTTTCTGGAGCTACAGAAGCCCAATTGGCGCGCTCTTAATGGCGTTGGAAAGTAGACATCCTGGGCTTTCCAGAAATGTATAATAGTCCATACTTTGCCCGAGATTTGATGGCCCAAACCGGCGTTGCAAATCAGCTTCAGAATTCCCAGCGTTTAATGCTGGAAGTGGCATAAAAATTGGAGTTAAACGCCCAAACTGGCATAAAAGCTGGCGTTTAACTCCAGAAAAAGTCTCTACACATGAAAGCTTCAATGCTCAACCCAAGCACACACTAAGTGGACCCCGGAAGTGGATTTTTACGTCATTTGCTCATTTGTGTATACCCTAGGTTACTAGTTCACTATTAATAGGATCTTTTGACATTGTATCTACACCTCATGACACTTTACACATTTCTCATCATATCTTCTATGGCATGAGTCTCTTAACCCCATGGTTGGGGGTGAGGAGCTCTGCTGTGTCTTGATGGATTAATGCAATTACTACTGTTTTTCATTCAATCATGCTTGCTTCCATTCTAAGATATCACTTGTTCCTAAACCTGATGAATGTGATGATCCGTGACACTCATCATCATTCTCAACTATGAACGTGTGCCTGACAACCACCTCCGTTCTACCTTAGATTGAGTAGATATCTCTTGGATTCCTTAATCAGAATCTTCGTGGTATAAGCTAGAATTGATGGCGGCATTCAAGAGAATCCGGAAGGTCTAAACCTTGTCTGTGGTATTCTGAGTAGGATTCAAGGATTGAATGACTATGACGAGCTTCAAACTCCTGAGGGCTGGGTGTTAGTGACAGACGCAAAAGAATCACTGGATTCTATTCCAACCCGATTGAGAACCGACAGATGATTAGCCGTGCTGTGACAGAGCGCGTTGAACATTTTCACTGAGAGGATGGGAGGTAGCCATTGACAACAGTGAAACCCTACATACAGCTTGCCATGGAAGGAGCCTTGCGTGCTTGAAGAAGAAGACAGTAGGAAAGCAGAAGTTCAGAAGATAGAGCATCTCCAAAACCTCAACCTGTTCCCCATTACTGCAAAACAAGTACTTATTTCATGTTCTTTTGCTTTTTACAATCAACCCTGATAATTATTGATATCCTGACTAAGGGTTAAAAGATAACCATAGCTTGCTTCAAGCCGACAAGCTCTGTGGGATCGACCCTTACTCACGTAAGGTATTACTTGGACGACCCAGTGCACTTGCTGGTTAGTTGTGCGGGATTGCAAAAGTGTGATTGCAATTTCTTGCATCATTCATGCATGAGAATGGAGTCATTTGGCATACCTTGTAAACATATAGTTTGTGTGTTAGTGCATGAAGATATAAATGAGTTGCCAAAGTCATTAGTCTTGCCTAGGTGGACCAAGACTGCCAAAGTAAGTTTGCAAAATGTAAATGGATTTAGGTGGAATTCATTGATGCTGAGTCAATATGGTTGTTTGATAGGTTGGTTTAGACAATTAACTAACATTGCTTGCTAAGATAATGAGAGATTTATTTTTACACAGGAAATGACTGAGTTTGTTGAAACAATTTAAGGAGGAAATGCTATACAAAAAGAGTTGATTAATGATGTAAATAGTATAAGAGCTGATATGCAAGTTAATGCTTCTGAAGGTGGGCTTGCAACCAATGATATAGAATATGATATGTCAAGGGACCCAAGAATATGTAGGAAAAAAAGGGAGTGCTACATAGTTTAATAAAAGAAAACATCGATGTGGTGAGTGTGGCATGGAGGGTCACAATCAAACAACATGTCATGTTCGACGAGACATTAATCGGTTTGAAGGCCATGGAATTTACATATTTGAGGATGACTTGGATGACTAGGTGAACATTGAAGATGATGAAGTTGTAAGTAATATGTGAATGAGTTACGACAATGTTTTAATTGCTTCTTTATAGCTAGTATGAATGATATTATTTTACTTATATTGAAGGTATATGATGAGAATGCTTCATATGGTAGCAATGATGTTGTTGATGTATGATATAGTTAAGAGTATACAGTTGTGGAATCCTTTTGCTAAGTAATTAGTCTTATACATACTACAAATACAGGTATGTTGATCTCAAGGAGAAAAAATATTATTTTTAATCCTTTAATTTCACTTTTTTTCTTAAATTTTACAATGAATTTTACTTTATCTTTTTTTAGGCGAAAGGGAAATTTGATACTTTGACATGCCAGTATAACACCATTCAGATAGATATTCCTTTAAACATTTTAATTGGCTTGCCTAGATTTTGTTTACACCATCTTTACAAATGCATTAGCTCTTGTGTTCTCCATCATGCATTGTTACCATCATCACCTCATGTGTCATCAGTTTTCCAAATCACTAGCTCATGTTATATATATCTAAAGTGATTTGATATTTTTTGACACAGGGTGATTCATTATTCTATTTTTATATGTAACAATTTAGAAGCTGAGGTATATAGTTTTGATATTGCTGTTAGTTTATTTAGATATTCTCACTTTGGTAATCCGTGGCAATTAATACCAACTGCATTTGACTCTGAAAAAATTTGGATATTTGTTTATTAAACTCTTATGGGATATTTATGAGTTTTTTTTACGTTGGAGAAAGAAAGTTGTGAAGTGAATGACTGAACTATAATAATCTTTTTAGCTTTTCAAACCCTCTTTCTTCATGCATTTTCTTCCGGAACTTTTACCCTTTTAATCTTTAATTTGTCTTGCATTAAAATATCTCTACAATGGTATTTAGTTTTTCAAGGTGCATGCATCAACTTGGTTCCTTAACCGGGTTATGCCTTGATTTCATATGCCTTGATCGGGAATGTGGATGTTAATAATTTTTTGGAGCTTTTTTTTATTAAAAAATAAAATAAAATATGTATGCCCGGTTTTATTTAATTGTAGGTATGACAAAAATATTTAAATAATATTCAAATTTTTATGTGCATAGATATAATAATAATAATAATTTTAAAATTTTATGATCATTGTGAAATATATACTGAATATTTATGTTTTTATTTTAATAAAAAGAGCTCAATATAAAACATAAAAAAAGGGAGTAAATTACCTTTAGAGGAACTACAGAATTGAGTATATGTTGTACATCCATCCATTGCATAACCTATACAATTGAGTCATTACTGTGTGTCATGTCATATAACACAAGGCATTCAAAAGCAATATATATATTTTAAATTAAATAACCAATAATTTTAATAATTACCTATTTGTATATTTAGAAATACCCATTGCTCTACGGATAGCCCAACCCTCATAACTCGCTCTTTTTTATATATCACATTCTACATACGTCTTCAAAAATATAATTCCAAAAAGAGTCACTCCCTATAATAAAAATATTGTGCTTTATTATTCAAAGTAAACATAATATTTGTTTTGTATGTATAGTAGGTAAATTTACTATATTTTTAATTAGAAATTTGTGTAATTCATCGTCCTCAACCTTACAATGAGAATCTAAATGGTAAAGTATTTTGTTAGGAATGCTCATTACCATTAGATACCAGTGATCTTCATTCTCTTTGATTGGGACATATATTTTTATAAAAACTAGAATTGTAATACCCGGTCTAACCGAAATTAATTAAATAATAAGTTAAGTAGGAGCGAATATGGTTGGAAGATTTGGCAATTGGAATTTGATGATTTAAATATGATATTTGGATTCAGTGAATTTTTCCGAGTCGGAAAACATAGTTTTCTGCGTAAAAGCGCGCAGTGGAATTTTGACCGGCAGTACCGGCTGAGACCTGTCTAGTACCGCAGCTGAGAAAATTGATTATGAGTAAATAAGATTAAGAAATGAGGAATTATATTTAGGAGAGGTAGAAATATTTGAAGTGCGACTTAGAGCGCTAATCTTAAAGGTTTTGGTCCAAAATTGGGCCAACAGACAAAAATAAGTGAACTGGGCCTAAGTGGGCCCAAGACCCAACATATATAAACATTAGTTATGAGCATTTCAGCTCATTTTGCCCTAAAAAAGGGGTGTTGGGCGCTGAAATTGGGAAGAGAGAAGAGAAGAGAGAAAACCTATCTCTCTTTGATCTTCAAACCACCATAACTTGAGCTACGGAGCTCCGATTGACGAGCCGTTTGTGGCCACGCGTCGCTCTTCTCATCCTCTACAATTTTATCTAAGTTTTGTGGTGAGTATTCCATTCATCTCTGCCCAGTTTTCGAAATTCTCTACTGTTACGCATTTTTGCGTAGTTAGTGTTGAAATCTTGTGATTTTGGGTGTTTAGGGATACTCCAACATGGATTCCAAGTGGGTTCTATCCCTACTTCATATGGGCTGAGGTAAGAAGTGCTCAAATCCTTGTGATTTGTCATTTTTATGAGCCCTAGGTTGATGTATGTATGTGATATTGGTTATGTTAGTGTATTTGATGATCTTGGTACACAATTGGGGGATTGGTGTTGCTTGAGGAGCTTTGGTGAGGTTTGGGACTAAGATTGGTAGAGACTTCTAAAGAAGAGGCTCAATTGATTTGGCTACAAGAGGTACGGTTTAAGTTTCATTTAAGTACCGTGTGATGTGATGAGAATTCCTAGGCTAGATGCCCTAGGATTAAGTTTGGATTGTGCAAATGGTTGGTGCTAATATGCATAGTTGATATGTAATGTGAATTAATGATTGGGTTGAGAATTGTGTGGCCTTGTATGCTTGGTGTATTGAAAATTTGATGTATTGGGTAATGAGTATTGATTTGTGGTTTATGCATTCAAATTGTGAAATTGGGCCGGAGGCCGTAAATTTTGGGCCGGAGGCCGGAAAGAGGTAAGGAAGGTAAGTTGATGTGTGCATTGTATGATGACACAAGTGATTGGATGAATTTCAGATAATGAATATGTGAATGATTGGGTTGGTTATTGAATAATAAGGTTTGAGGGGTTGAGGTGTGGAATTTGGTAATTTTGGGTGAAATTGTGTAGATGAGGTATGTTTGGTTTTGGTTGAGGTATGTTATGTGGTCATATATGTGATCATGATTATTGATGCCTTGATGGTATAATGATGCATGGGAGATATGTATGTTGTGATATATGTTTGAGAAATGATTAAGGTTGATTTGTGGGTGAAACCATGTGATAGTGAGTATGATATTGTTTATGTATAATGAGGATTGATTGGGAATAGTATTGTTAGAAATTGGGATGAGGAAGGATGTATGACATGTTAATGTGTTTGTAATTTAGCCATTGTGTGAAATGGGTAAAAATGGTTATATGGCGGTTTTGTAAATTGTGATAATGTGTTAGTGTATGAGTTGAGGAGGCTTATTATCGATTTTGATATACTTTGATCGATTTCAAAGAAAATGGATGAAATTGGCATGTTTTGGTTGATTTTGAAAACGGGTTGAAAATGGCTTGTTTGAAAATGGCACTTTGTGGTTTTTATGAAAAATATGGTTTTTGGGCATACTTTGACGGGACATAACTTAGACTGCGGATTTCTGTTTTGTGCCAAAATTGTTTAAAAGTGAAATTGGATCCAGGATGTCCATGCCGTTCAAAGAACGGGCAAAAAATGATTTAAAATGAGAAAGTTATGTCCGTCGGAAGATTGGGGGTTGAATCTGTGAATTCTGCAGCTTTTAACTTAGAAATTTTTTTAGCAGAATGACCCCCACGCGTAGGCGCACTTGGCGCGTACGCGTCGTTCTTCAAGAAGGCACCATCCACGCGTGCGCGTCGATGCGCTGCACCCAATGCCCAGCCATTTTCCCAAGAGTTGTGCCAGTTTTGTGCCTGGGGCGCAAATGCACCCACGCGTACGCGTGGCTGACGCGTACGCGTCTTCTGGCTGTGTTCCAATCCACGCGTCCGCGTGTATGACGCATACGCGTCGATGAGCTTTGTGGCCATCCACGCGTGCGCGTAGCCATGTTTTCATCCCGAAGTTGATTTGTGAGTTTTAAAAGCTAAATCCCATACTTTTAAGCCTCCGATCTCACCCCTTATGTATTGAATCATTATGATATGCCTAGCAAAGAGGAAAGAGTTAGGGGATGTGGTAACTTGCGAATGAAGCAAGGGAAAAGTTGTGATCAATGATGATCAAAGATGATTATATGAGATATGGAGGATGGCAGTAGAAGTACCGTGTATGCCATGAGCCGAAGGGCTATAATTATTGATAAATGGTTGGTTCTTGATTGAACCATGAGCCGGATGGCTGAGTTATTACTGGATACGGCGGAGTCATGTTGATAAATTGGCTAGTTCTGGATTGAACTGTGAGCCGAATGGCTGAGCTATTGCCGAGCTACGGCAAAGCCATTATGGATTATGGCGGAGTATAAAGGCATAATGATAAATGAATAATGATGAAAAATGTTGAATGTAAGCATGCTTGTGTTTTCTCTCTGGTTGTAAGGGTGACAGGGCACCGATACCCTCAAATGGCGACAGGGCGCAGATACCCTCTAATGGTGACAGGGCACATATTCCCTCTAATGATATTAATACGCAACAGAGAGACTGTGCCCGGGTTAGCTACCGGACACGTCGGGTTGGCTTGATAACCGACAGATGATATCATCAGCCATAGGGCAGGCATTCATCATTTGCATATGTTTGAATTGTTTGGGTTTGCCTATTTGTTTTGGATTTCTACATTATATGTGATATGTTACCTAATTATGTGCTACTTGTTCTACTTGTACCTTAATTGTGTATTACTTGCCTGTATTGCTTGTGTTTGTACAACTGAGAGGCCCCTCATGTTAGTGTTGGTGAAGGTTGAGGGCTGTTCTTGATGAGATGAATTGATGATACGATTGCATGATGATGATAATCATTGGTTGAGATGATTTGAGCTCCCTGGGTAGACGCAGTGATGTGGTTTCACTAGCTACAGGTGAGGGTATGATGTATTGATATAGAATTGCTGAGACAGTACGACTGATGATGGTTTTGTTTATGATTCTGAATCTGATTCGTGGGAGAGTCAGCGAGTTGGGAATCATACGAGATATGAACTAGATTTAGTATCCCCTTACGACAGATGCCTATTTATGGATTAGTGAGAATCTAGGCTGGATACTGGGTGAAAAGGAGTTTAGGATGCTTAGTGAGTTTTTATTGCATTGCATTGTATTTATTTGACACTTTTACCGTACTGGGAACCCATGGTCTCGGGGTTCTCATTCTGTATATATCTCTTGTTTTTCAGATACATGTCCAGGAGCTCAGAAGTGAGCTGTGGTTCACCTGAGAGACGGCGAAGATATTTATTTTCTCTATTTTGTGTTTTTCTTAGAATCTCTCCACCTTTGTTTTGAAAAGATTATATTATGTATTGAACTCTTTTGGAACTTGCCTATAGAGGCTCTTATGTTTCCATTGGGAGAGATTAGGATATACTGTTGTCAACTACTTTCATACTGTACCCTAGCCGGCCTAAACTTCACGGGCCGCGACTAGTGGCTATTTACTTATGCTATAAATATCTATCTGTTATCTATCTCTTAATCTCCTTTATGCCTTGTCCGCATATCGCATTCGGGCTAACAGTTTAACTTTTCGTTGTCGAAACGTGAATGAAACGTCTTCGCGATTTTATTTCTACTCTTTTTCAGGCTTCTCGATTAATATTCCTTTCGAATTTACCTATATTTATATATTAAAAATCCACCTAAGAGTCGTATCACCATAATATCATTGACTTATGACTCGAGCATAAGGATTTGCATATTAGGGTGTTACATTATGGTATCAGAGCAGTTCGTCCTCGTGAGCCTGAGGGATGGAACTGCTTATGCTTCAATGCATACTCTGAGTCTGTGCCTGTGCTTGTTAGGGTATCTAACCGATACATCTAGCATGAAGTTCATGAGTGTACCTTTGGTACTTTGAAGCACTATACTTCCGATATTGAGACTGATCAACTTGATATCGATTGTTTGGTGTGTATAGGAACCAGATGGCGCCTCGTGGACCCGGTCGGGGACGTGAGAGAGATCGTACTAGTACTCAGGAACCGGAAATCAACCCGAATAACCCGGTAAACCTTATGGCGGCGTTGGAGAATATGGCTGCTGCTATGCAGGCCACTGCGGAGGCTCTTGGGCAACAGATAAACAATAATGGCAAAGGTGGAAGTGGAGCTCAGGGCCCAATGACACTGGCAACTTTCTTAAAGGTTAATCCACCTAAGTTCAAGGGAACCACTAATCCGACTGAAGCTGACACCTGGTTTCAGGCCATGGAGCGAGCACTGCAAGCGCAGTTGGTGCCTGAAGAACAGTGTGTTGAATTTGCTACCTATCTGCTCACGGGGGAAGCATCGCATTGGTGGCAAGGGGCTCGACGTCTCCTGCAGTAGGGGAATGATCCTATCACCTGGGGTGCTTTCCAAGTGGAATTTTATAAGAAGTACTTCCCGAATTCTGCTAGAACGGTCAAGGAACTTGAATTACTGCAACTGAAGCAGGGTACAATGTCCATATCTGAGTATACGGATAAATTTGAGGAGTTATTCAGGTTTTCTCGTATGTGTCAAGGAACCCCGGGAGACTTCGAGGAATGGAAGTGTATTAAGTATGAGGGAGGACTTCGAAGTGAAATCCTGAGCTCCGTTGGACCGATGGAGATTAGGGTCTTCTCCGAACTTGTAAACAAGAGCCGTATTGCTGAAGAATGTGTGAGGAAGGTTGTTGAGGCGAAGAATGACCATCGGGAGTCCCACCGCAGGGAGCACAATCAAGAGTACCCAACAAGGGGTCAATAGTTTAAGAGAAGAGAATACCCACAACGTTTTCCTCAAAGGCGAAATGACCTTGCGACGAATAAAAATTCCCAAGGAAAAGGTAGGGAAAAACAAATAGTGGCTGCTTCAGATGTTTTGAGTTGTCAGAGATGTGGAGGTCATCACCCAAATAGACTGTGTCGTTATGGTTCGGGTTTATGTTACAATTGCGGAAAGCTAGGACATTTGGTCAGAGATTGCCCACACCGGAAGGATCGGGAGACTGCCAGGTCCGATTTTCATAACTGAGGTAATAAGAAAACTGATAACTTAATTCTTTACCACTTTAGATAATGCTGAAGGCTGGTATTCACTCATAATACATGGTCGAATGAAAAATTATGATCTGTTCTAGATAACCCTAAGTTATCTTAATAGAAGGTTTGGTGAGCATAAATGATTAGGTAGGCCTTTAACGGAAAGCAACCTCAGAATGGAATGACTGGTGGGAGATGTCAAAGCCATCATTCGAGAACTCCGTGTCGAGGTAGATTGGGACTTTGCCATGGTTGTAGAGGAGTTGGACATGTGTCCTAGAAACGTCCTAAGAAGGTCAATCGGAATACTACCAAGAGCCAACAACAAGGTCGTGTGTTCACTACAACAACGGGGGATACCGTTAGATCTGACAGTTTGGGAATTGGTAAGCGAAAGATTGGTAACAACGTGCTAAAAGTACGATTAAGTTGGTATGTGGTTTTGGCTATCATAGATAGAAATTTAGTGAATGCCAGTCAAGCTAAGTTGTGGTTGAGCACTTGAGGAAGTAAGTGATAGAGCTCGTACTAGACGAGAGATCGGAATAAAGCAACGGAAACTTGTGGAAGCAGTAACACAGGATAGCTACGAATGAGAGTTGTAAAAGTTTACTATAGTATCTTATGTTTGAATACTAGAAGGGTTAAGCGGGTTACTGCAAGTAATGATCCCCAAGTAATTGGAAATGATTGCGGCTGCGAGCTTTGATGGTTCTAAAGCGGATGAGGAAATTATCATTAATGCACAATTGGATTTAGATGATGAGAGAGTGCAAGTTGTGGTGTTGAGAGATGAGTACTGTGATGTTTGGTCATAGTGACCTTGGTTTTAGTTTGAGATTTATAATGATTGATTTTGAAAGACGAATGTGAAAACCATTAAATCGAAATGTCGATGCGGTATTGAGATTGGTTTAAGGGAACCCGTGACAGGTGGTAAACTCCAATTTTTGGAGAGGTACTGTTGAAAATTTTTCCCCAAGAATTTGAAAGAGTGTTGGTTTTGGTTTTGATATGAGTAATTTTAACAAAAGAAATGTGTTTCAAATGCTTTTATAGATTATTAAAGGAAATGCGAACTCTTATGATTTTGTTAACTTACTATTCCAAACTCATTTGATTTCTAGAAATGAAAGGGGTTTTTGATTGATAAGCCAGAGACTTTATATCAGCAAGTCATGAAGGAATTTGAGGGTTTGAGAATAAGAAAGTAAGTTTGGAGATTATGCTTGGAGTTGAACTGTGATTAGAGGAATTGGTTTGGCAGAGAGGATAGTGATAGAGTATGATTAAGGTGTGGCGATGATCGTTGATTGATTATAGTGATGTGGGATAATGGCTATGATTAACGATGATGGCAATCTTATTGATGACATGATTTGAGATTTAATAAGGTGTGAGTTGATGAGACGGTAAAAGTAAGGAACGAGGCTGTTGGTCGGCGTTGAACGAACGACCGAGACCCTCAGGAATAGAGAAATCAGAGCGCAGCAACGGAAGCGTGCAGAGTAAAAAGGACCTTGGAACTGTTATGCGTTTGATATAAAGGTAGACTATGCTCGCGAACTCGTAGTGATGGATAGAATTTTCGAGGACGAAAATTTCTGTTAGGGGGGTAGAATGTAATACCCGGTCTAACCGAAATTAATTAAATAATAAGTTAAGTAGGAGCGAATATGGTTGGAAGATTTGGCAATTGGAATTTGATGATCTAAATATGATATTTGGATTCAGTGAATTTTTCCGAGTCGGAAAACATAGTTTTCTGCGTAAAAGCGCGCAGTGGAATTTTGACCGGCAGTACCGGCTGAGACCTGTCTGGTACCGCAGCTGAGAAAATTGATTATGAGTAAATAAGATTAAGAAATGAGGAATTATAATTAGGGGAGGTAGAAAAATTTGAAGTGCGACTTAGAGCGCTAATCTTAAAGGTTTTGGTCCAAAATTGGCCAACGGACAAAAATAAGTGAACTGGGCCTAAGTGGGCCCAAGACCCAACATATATAAACATTAGTTATGAGCATTTCAGCTCATTTTGCCCTAAAGAAGGGGTGTTGGGCGCTGAAATTGGGAAGAGAGAAGAGAAGAGAGAAAACCTAACTCTCTTTGATCTTCAAACCACCATAACTTGATCTACAGAGCTCCGATTGACGAGCCGTTTGTGGCCACGCGTCGCTCTTCTCATCCTCTACAATTTTATCTAAGTTTTGTGGTGATTATTCCAATCATCTCTGCCCAGTTTTCGAAATTCTCTACTGTTACGTATTTTTGGGTAGTTAGTGTTGAAATCTTGTGATTTTGGGTGTTTAGGGATACTCCAACATGGATTCCAAGTGGGTTCTATCTCTACTTCATATGGGCTGAGGTAAGAAGTGCTCAAACCCTTGTGATTTGTCATTTTTATGAGCCCTAGGTTGATGTATGTATGTGATTTTGGTTATGTTAGTGTATTTGATGATCTTGGTGCACAATTGGGGGATTGGTGTTGCTTGAGGAGCTTTGGTGAGGTTTGGGACTAAGATTGGTAGAGACTTCTAAAGAAGAGGCTCAATTGATTTGGCTACAAGAGGTACGGTTTAAGTTTCATTTAAATACCGTGTGATGTGATGAGAATTCCTAGGCTAGATGCCCTAGGATTAAGTTTGGATTGTGCAAATGGTTGGTGCTAATATGCATAGTTGATATGTAATGTGAATTAATGATTGGGTTGAGAATTGTGTGGCCTTGTATGCTTGGTGTATTGAAAATTTGATGTATTGGGTAATGAGTATTGATTTGTGGTTTATGCATTCAAATTGTGAAATTGGGCCGGAGGCCGTAAATTTTGGGCCGGAGGCCGGAAAGAGGTAAGGAAGGTAAGTTGATGTGTGCATTGTATGATGACACAAGTGATTGGATGAATTTCAGATAATGAATATGTGAATGATTGGGTTGGTTATTGAATAATAAGGTTTGAGGGGTTGAGGTGTGGAATTTGGTAATTTTAGGTGAAATTGTGTAGATGAGGTATGTTTGGTTTTGGTTGAGGTATGTTATGTGGTCATATATGTGATCATGATTATTGATGCCTTGATGGTATGATGATGCATGGGAGATATGTATGTTGTGATATATGTTTGAGAAATGATTAAGGTTGATTTGTGGGTGAAACCATGTGATAGTGAGTATGATATTGTTTATGTATAATGAGGATTGATTGGGAATAGTATTGTTAAAAATTGGGATGAGGAAGGATGTATGACATGTTAATGTGTTTGTAATTTAGCCATTGTGTGAAATGGATAAAAATGGTTATATGGCGGTTTTGTGAATTGTGATAATGTGTTAGTGTATGAGTTGAGGAGGCTTATTATCGATTTTGATATACTTTGATCGATTTCAAAGAAAAGGGATGAAATTGGCATGTTTTGGTTGATTTTGAAAAAGGGTTGAAAATGGCTTGTTTGAAAATGGCACTTTGTGGTTTTTATGAAAAATATGGTTTTTGGGCATACTTTGACGGGACATAACTTGGACTACGGATTTCTGTTTTGTGCCAAAATTGTTTAAAAGTGAAATTGGATCCAGGATGTCCATGCCGTTCAAAGAACGGGCAAAAAATGATTTAAAATGAGAAAGTTATGTCCGTCGGAAGATTGGGGGTTGAATCTGTGAATTCTGCAGCTTTTAACTTAGAAAATTTTTTTAGCAGAATGACCCCCACGCGTAGGCGCACTTGGCGCGTACGCGTCGTTCTTCAAGAAGGCACCATCCACGCGTGCGCGTCGATGCGCTGCACCCAATGTCCAGCCATTTTCCCGAGAGTTGTGCCAGTTTTGTGCCTGGGGCGCAAATGCACCCACGCGTACGCGTGGCTGACGCGTACGCGTCGTCTGGCTGTGTTCCAATCCGCGCGTCCGCGTGTATGACGCATACGCGTCGATGAGCTTTGTGGCCATCCACGCGTGCGCGTGAAGTACGCGTGGGCGTAGCCATGTTTTCATCCCGAAGTTGATTTGTGAGTTTTAAAAGCTAAATCCCATACTTTTAAGCCTCCGATCTCACCCCTTATGTATTGAATCATTATGATATGCCTAGCAAAGAGGAAAGAGTTAGGGGATGTGGTAACTTGCGAATGAAGCAAGGGAAAAGTTGTGATCAATGATGATCAAAGATGATTATATGAGATATGGAGGATGGCAGTAGAAGTACCGTGTATGCCATGAGCCGAAGGGCTATAATTATTGATAAATGGTTGGTTCTTGATTGAACCATGAGCCGGATGGCTGAGTTATTGCCGGATACGGCGGAGTCATGTTGATAAATTGGCTAGTTCTGGATTGAACTGTGAGCCGAATGGCTGAGCTATTGCCGAGCTACGGCAAAGCCATTATGGATTATGGCGGAGTATAAAGGCATAATGATAAATGAATAATGATGAAAAATGTTGAATGTAAGCATGCTTGTGTTTTCTCTCTGGTTGTAAGGGTGACAGGGCACCGATACCCTCTAATGGCGACAGGGCGCAGATACCCTCTAATGGCGACAGGGCGCAGATACCCTCTAATGATATTAATACGCAGCAGAGAGACTATGCCCGGGTTAGCTACCGGACACGTCGGGTTGGCTTGATAACCGACAGATGATATCATCAGCCATAGGGCAGGCATTCATCATTTGCATATGTTTGAATTGTTTGGGTTTGCTTATTTGTTTTGGATTTCTACATTATATGTGATATGTTACCTGATTATGTGCTACTTGTTCTACTTGTACCTTAATTGTGTATTACTTGCCTGTATTGCTTGTGTTTGTACAACTGAGAGGCCCCTCATGTTAGTGTCGGTGGAGGTTGAGGGCTGTTCTTGATGAGATGAATTGATGATACGATTGCATGATGATGATAATCATTGGTTGAGATGATTTGAGCTCCCTGGGTAGACGCAGTGATGTGGTTTCACTAGCTACAGGTGAGGGTATGATGTATTGATATAGAATTGCTGAGACAGTACGACTGATGATGGTTTTGTTTATGATTCTGAATCTGATTCGTGGGAGAGTCAGCGAGTTGGGAATCATACGAGATATGAACTAGATTTAGTATCCCCTTACGACAGATGCCTATTTATGGATTAGTGAGAATCTAGGCTGGATACTGGGTGAAAAGGAGTTTAGGATGCTTAGTGAGTTTTTATTGCAGTGCATTGTATTTATTTGACACTTTTACCGTACTGGGAACCTATGGGCCCGGGGTTCTCATTCCGTATATATCTCTTGTTTTTCAGATACAGGTCCAGGAGCTCAGAAGTGAGCTGTGGTTCACCTGAGAGACGGCGAAGATATTTATTTTCTCTATTTGGTGTTTTGCTTAGAATCTCTCCACCTTTGTTTTGAAAAGATTATATTATGTATTGAACTCTTTTGGAACTTGCCTATAGAGGCTCTTATGTTTCCATTGGGAGAGATTAGGATATATTGTTGTCAACTACTTTCATACTGTACCCTAGCCGGCCTAAACTTCACGGGCCGCGACTAGTGGCTATTTACTTATGCTATAAATATCTATTTGTTATCTATCTCTTAATCTCCTTTATGCCTTGTCCGCATATCGCATTCGGGCTAACAGTTTAACTTTTCGTTGTCGAAACGTGAGTGAAACGTCTTTGCGATTTTATTTCTACTCTTTTCAGGCTTCTCGATTAATATTCCTTTCGAATTTACCTATATTTATATATTAAAAATCCACCTGAGAGTCGTATCACCATAATATCATTGACTTATGACTCGAGCATAAGGATTTGCATATTAGGGTGTTACAAGAATAATGTAATATGTTTGACTACAAATCTGAGTACTTTTTTATAGTACAATAAAAATATTCATATAAATAATAAAGATTTACAAATTAAAGGTTACGGATTGGTGGTATATAATGTGCATATTTTTCTTGTAAGTCATGATCCTCCATATACAGCGAAATGTCATCCTAAATATGTTTGAGTAAATTGGTTATATATTTTACTTGAGTTAAAATGAGATAATCAAGACTTTGAATTACTGCAAATGATGGTGGAAGGGACCAAATATTCTTTAATTTGCTCATGCTAATATTTGATGTTACCTTTAATATCATCAACTTTATTACTGGTTCAAACACTTGATTCTCAGGTACTAGACAACACAAATCTCCTCTAGTGGCAATTGTGTCATGAATATGAGCCAAATCCTCTCTAACACAAAGCCACCATTTTAGATAGAAGAATAAGTAAAATTAAAAATAAAAGATAGTAAAAAAAATCTTTACGTTATATCATTATTAGTACTAAATATTTCCATAGCCATGTTGACTAAGTCCTCACTCAGCATCATATTTTGTGGTGGTTTGAATTAACAATTAAGATAAAGAAGTTATCCACAATTTGCATATTTGAATACATACTAACAAATATGTGTAACTATATGAAATATGTTTAGGATAGAAGTTGAATGCCATTTTTTGCTTTTTTGCTGAGCTTGTTTTATTTGTTAACCGTGCATTGTCTATATTAAAGGTAACGGCCCTTTGCGTACCCTAGTTTCCTCAATCTTGCATGATAATTGAACTTTGTGCTCAATTTTTGGCATTTAGCAGGCCGTGTAAGCATATGCTTTAATTCCATATTTTAAATAGACGGTGGATTATTGGCTCCTATTAATTTACCCTTTCACCTTACAAACTTACTCACATGTTCTTGCATAGTTTTAGGGGTTATGCTATTTGCTTGAAAACTCAGTCTTGATTTTGGATTCGACTTTCCTTTTTCAATGACGCATGTTTGCATCCCTTTGCAGATTAATGGAGGCATATTGTCCATAATCTCAATGTCCTTATTCTCATAGGATAAATCAGTAAACACACAAATCTCAAACTTTACTTGCAACGGATAAGAATTCTTCTTTGTTACATGACCAAAAGAGTTATTTTTCATCGCATATACATCTGCATGATCGGATTTTTCGTGATGCTTATAAAATCTGAGAGATTAGTAAATAATTAGCGAATATATTAGTTATTAATCAGGGAAATTAGAAAATAGAATTTTATAGTTTAATATGATAGAATTAATTAAAATATGAATTTAGACACTAATTTTAAATTTTTTGGTCCAAAAATGGGCCAATGAGCCAAACTGATTAGACCGGGTCTAAACCGGGCCCAAGGCCCATTATATAAAAGGGTAATTTCTGCCTCCTTTCCCTTCCAACAACACATTTCACGCTGCAAAAAAATGGGGGAAGTAAGAACCCTAACTTCATTTCTAATTCAATCTTCAAATTCATGTAACTTTCAATCTGGAGCTTTGATTGCCGCACTATTTGCGGTCATGCGACCGCAGTGTCGAGCTCTACAAAGCCCAATACTCAATTAGGTAAGAAAGCCACTTTTCAGTTTCGATTTTATCCTCCCCTAATTTTGAAAATTTGCATGTTGTGAGGTATTGAGATCTTTGAATTTTGATGTTATAGGATCCGATTAGCTTGAGGAATTAGCAGTTTTTGTTAGCTTGAGACACAGTAAAGGTAAGAAACCCCACAAAACCTAGTAAATTCCTTGAGTATAGATGTTGGGAATTGATATTTGGTATATAAATGTGATAATATATGTTAGGTAGTGTATATGTGAGATTGGAACTCATTTAAAGATATTAGAAGCTTGTTTGAGGCTTGGGTGCTGAGGTTTCGGTATTGGAGGTTTGTGACCTCGTCAATTTGGGTGTTTTTGGCTTAGGAGAGAAATCTGCCAAGGTATGATTTTGGTTTCTAGTATTTAATATATAATGTATTGTGAAAACTTAGGCTAGATGACTATAGGATAAGTTGAATATGTGTTGGAGCATGTTTAATGATTTTAGGTGTCAACATATGTTAAAATGATGAGGTATAGCTAGATTGATGATTCATTGATCTGAATGTGGTTGGTGTTGGTAAAATAGATTGATGAATGATGATTTATTGATGTTAATGTATGAGGATTATGAATGTGAATATACAAATGTTAATAAATCGATAATTGTGTTTGTATATTCGAAAATTTGTGTGGAAGTGACTATATTTGTGGAATTGGTGAGATTAGTGTGATATGGTGTAAATTTGGCGGTTTGGGGAATGTTGGGCTTGGTTGACATGGTTTGGTAAGTTTTAAATAGGGTTGAAATTGGTAAGTTGTGAAAATTGAGGTTTAGACTTCTTGTGGAATTTTTATGAAAAGTTGATTTTTGACTGAACTTTGGCGAGCCATAACTTGGTTTCCGGACCCCCAAATTGTTTCAAACGTGTATCATATGGAAATTGGATCCGTAAGTTTACTCCGTTAGAAGAACGGATGAAAAAAATTTTAAAATAAAAAAAGTTATGTGCATTGGAAGTTTGGAGTGCAAAACTAAAAATTCTGCAGGATTCAACATTTTTGCCAATCTACAAATCTTGTGTATGTGACCACTGCACGTGACGCAACCAACCCACATGTTTTTAAAAGAGAATGTTATGTGGGGTACGTGGTGGTGTACCACCCACATGTTTTTAAAAGTGAATGTTATGTGGGGTTTATGGTGGTGTACTGCCCACGTGTGTGTGTTGCTTTCTGATGAGCGGTAATTTATACGCTTTTTGGCATTGTTTTTAGGTAGTTTTTAGTAGGATATAGTTACTTTTAGGGATGTTTTCATTAGTTTTTATGCTAAATTCACATTTCTGGACTTTACTATGAGTTTCTATGTTTTTTTGAGATTTCAGGTATTTTCTGGCTGAAATTGAGGGACCTGAGCAAAACTCTGATAAAAGGCTAACAAAGGACTGCTGATGCTGTTGGATTCTGACCTCCTTGAACTCGAAATAGGTTTTCTGGAGCTATAGAACTCCAAATGGCGCGATCTTAACCGCGTTGGAAAGTAGACATCCAGAGCTTTCCCGAAATATATAATAGTCTATACTTTATTCGAGATTAGATGACGTAAACTGGCGCTCAACCCCAGTTCCATGCTGCATTCTGGAGTCAAACGCCAGAAACACGTCATGAACCAGAGTTGAACGCCAAAAACATGTTACAACTTGGCGTTCAACTCCAAAAGAAGCCTCTGCAAGTGTAAAGCTCAAGCTCAGCCCAAGCACACACCAAGTGGGCCCCGAAAGTGGATTTCTACATCAATTACTTACTTCTGTAAACCCTAGTAGCTAGTCTAGTATAAATAGGACATTTTACTATTGTATTAGACATCTTTGGTCTCGGTTTTATTCCATTATTCATCTTAGGAGACTATTGATCATTCATGGGGGGATGGCCATTCAGCCATGCCTGGACCACCATCACTTATGTATTTTCAACGGTGGAGTTTCTACACACCATAGATTAAGGGTGTGGAGCTCTGCTGTACCTCGAGTTTTAATGCAATTACTACTATTTTTTATTCAATTCCGCTTATTCTTATTCTAAGATATTCGTTGCACTTCAACATGATGAATGTGATGATCCGTGACACTCATCATCATTCTCACCTATGAACGCGTGACTGACAACCACTTCTATTCTACCTTAGACCGGGCGCATATCTCTTGGATTCCTTGATCAGAATCTTCGTGGTATAAGCTAGATTGATGGCGGCATTCATGAGAATCCAAAAAGTTTAAACCTTGTCTGTGGTATTCCGAGTAGGATTCAGGGATTGAATGACTGTGACGAGCTTCAAACTCGCGATTGTTGGGCGTGATGACAAACGTAAAAGAATCAATGGAATCTATTCTGACATGATCGAGAATCGACAGATGATTAGCCGTGTTGTGACAAAGCATTTGGACCATTTTCACTGAGAGGATGGGATGTAGCCATTGACAACAGTGATGCCCTACTTACAGGTTGCCATGGAAAGGAGGAAGAAGGATTGGAAGAAGGCAGTAGAAAAGCAGAGATTCAAAAGGAGCATAACATCTTCATAAGCCTATCTGAAATTCCCACCATTGGATTACATAAGTATCTCTATTTTATTTTCTGTTTATTTATTATTATTATTATTCGAAAAGTCCATAACCATATATTATCCGCCTAACTGATAATTTCAAGATGATCATAGCTTGCTTCATACCAACTATCTCCGTGGGATCGACCCTTACTCACGTAAGGTTTATTACTTGGACGACCCAGTCCACTTGCTGGTTAGTTGTGCGAGGTTGTGAAGAAAGTGCTGAGTTATAAACGCGCATACCAAGTTGAATGCCATTATTAGAGATCACAATTTCGTGCACCACTTTCCTATTGAAGATCTTGCAAGGTTCATAGTAGTGCACCACTCGTAATGGTGGGGTTCATGATGGTGTACCACCCGCTAGGTGGGGTTCGTAGTGGTGTACCACCCACCAGTTTTCAAGAGGACAATATCCGGGTTAGCTACCGGTGTGTCGGGCTCTGGCAAAATAACCGACACATGAGCTCACGGCCAGTTGGAAAAGCATGTATCATATGTATTTGTCTATTTGTTTTAGTTTGCTTTCTTGGGATTCCCTACTTGTTTTTTCATGCTTAACTGCTATATGTTCTGTTTTCTATATTGGTGTGTGAAATTGAACTCCGCAAGTTTCGCACTGATGAACCGGCAAGTGCAATGAGTCGTCCAAGTAATACCTCAGGTGAGTGAGGGTTGAATTCCACGTAGATTATTGGATTGAGCAAGCAGTAGCTATCTTGTAGATCTTAGTCAGGCGATTGAAAACCATGGTTGTTTCTTTGAAAGCATAAACAAAAATTAAACGAAATGAAATACCAGGTTAATGTGAAAGCAATGATAGAGATACGGTTAAGGCTTCAGAGATGCGTATTCTTTCCGGATTAACTTTTCTTATTATCTACTTCAATAACGACTGATTTATTCAATGGCAGTGATAATTGACTAACTCATGTAGCATCCTCATCAAATTAGCCTCTTCTAAAACATAGCAGTCCACCATATCCGAGCAACTCATGTAGCATCCTCATCAAGTTAACTCATGGCTTCCCACTATAGCCAAAGGTGAGGACCTAAGCAATCCACTCTCCTTCGAGATCCTACTCAAAACGCCACAGACAAGGTTGGATCTTCCAGATCAAGGAATATTGCTTCTCAAACTCTAGCCTTAACACCACAGACCTCAGGAACCCACGGTTAACGGGATTTTATGTCACTTATCCAAAGTCGTCCAGGTACTCTTGATGAGCGGATAATTTATACGCTTTTTGGCATTGTTTTTAGTATGTTTTTAGTATATTTTAGTTAGTTTTTATTATATTTTTATTAGTTTTTAGTTAAAATTCACTTTTCTGGACATTACTATGAGTTTTAATGTTTTTCTGTGATTTCAGGTATTTTTTGGCTGAAATTGAGGGACCTGAGCAAAAATCTGATTCAGAGACTAAAAAGGACTGCAGATGCTGTTGGATTCTGACCTCCCTGCACTCGAAGTGTATTTTCTGGAGCTACAGAAACTAAATTGGCGCGCTCTCAACAGCGTTGGAAAGTAGACATCCTGGGCTTTCCAGCAATGTATAATAGTCCATACTTTGCCCGAGATTTGATGGCCCAATCCGGCGTTCTATATCAGCTAAAAGCTGCCCGGCGTTAAACGCCGGAACTGGCACAAGAATGGGAGTTAAACGCCCAAACTGGCATAAAAGCTGGCGTTTAACTCCAAGAAAATTCTCTACACATGAAAGCTTCAATGCTCAGCCCAAGCACACACCAAGTGGACCCGGAAGTGGATTTTTATGTCATTTACTCATCTCTGTAAACCCTAGGCTACTAGTTCTCTACATATAGGACCTTTTACTATTGTATTCTCATCGGGGTAGCTATCTTTGAGTAGTTTTATGCTATCTTAGATCATGGGGGCTGACCTCACGGCCATGCCTAGACCTTGTTCTTATGTATTTTCAATGGTGGAGTTTCTACACACCATAGATTAAGGTGTGGAGCTCTGCTGTACCTCGAGTATTAATGCAATTACTATTGTTCTTCTATTCAATTCAGCTTGTTCTTGTTCTAAGATATCACTTGTTCCTCAACTTGATGAATGTGATGATCCGTGACACTCATCATCATTCTCACCTATGAACGTGTGCCTGACAACCACCTCCGTTCTACCTTAGATTGAGTGGATATCTCTTGGATCCCTTAACCGGAATCTTCGTGGTATAAGCTAGAATTGATGGCGGCATTCAAGAGAATCCGGAAGGTCTAAACCTTGTCTGTGGTATTCTGAGTATGATTCAATGATTGACTGACTGTGACGAGCTTCAAACTCCTGAAGGCTGGGCGTTAGTGACAGACGCAAAAGAATCAATGGATTCTATTCCAACCTGATTGAGAACCGACAGATGATTAGCCGTGCCGTGACAGGGTGCGTTGAACATTTTCACTGAGAGGACGGGACTGTAGCCACTCACAACGGTGATGCCCAACATACAGCTTGCCATGGAAAGGAGTAAGAAGGATTGGATGAAGATAGTAGGAAAGCAGAGAGACGGAAGGGACAAAGCATCTCCATACGCTTATCTGAAATTCTCACTAATGAATTACATAAGTATCTCTATCTTTATGCTTTATTCATATATCATCCATAACCATTTGAATCTGCCTGACTAAGATTTACAAGGTGACCATAGCTTACTTCATACCAACAATCTCCGTGGGATCGACCCTTACTCGCGTAAGGTTTATTACTTGGACGACCCAGTGCACTTGCTGGTTAGTTGTGCGAAGTTGTGAAATTATGTTTAGACCATGGTATTGAGCACCAAGTTTTTGGAGCCATTACCGGGGATTGTTTGAGTTGTGAAAAGTAGAGATCACAATTTTGTGCACCAAGTTTTTGGCTCCGTTGCCGGGGATTGTTCGAGTTTGGACAACTGACGGTTCCTCTTGTTGCTTAGCTTAGGTATTTTTCTTTAGAGTTCTTAAGAATGAATTCTAGTGTTTCAAGGTGATGTTCTTATCATCACCAAAGCTGATTGATTCTCATCAATTTAGCTCTTGAATGTAATGTCCTGCTGAAGCTTGGCTAGCCATGTATAATTTCTTTAGACTAAAGCTTTAGACTAACATTGCATGATTCCTGGAATTCTCATTAAGAATTTTGATATCCTTATTTTCTTCCAATTTTCGAAAAAAAAAATCGAAAAAAATTATAAAATCTTAAAACCAAAAATATGTTTTGTTTCTTGTTTGAGTCTAGTGTCTAATTTTAAGTTTGGTGTCAACTGCATGTTTCTCTTCTTCTTGCATTTTTTTTTGAATTCATTCATGTGTCTTAATTGATCTTCAGGTTGTTCTTGATGATTTCCTTGTTCTGATCTTTAAATTCTCTTGTCTTGTGTGTTTTGTTGTTTCTCATATGCATTCTCAACTTGTTAGCGTCAGTAGTATACAAACTTCTAAGTTTGGTGTCTTGCATGCATTGTTTATTTGATTTTAGTTACATTTTGATTATTCCTCATTATTAAAAATCCAAATAAATTTTTAATTTGTGTCTTTTCAAGTCAATAATACAAAGAATTGAAGATTCAGAACATTCAGCAGAGGAATTACACAGAAAAAGGCTGGGCGTTCAAAACGCCCAGTGAAGAAAGAAAACTGGCGTTTAAACGACAGACAGGGTGCCTGGCTGGGCGTTTAACACCCAAAAGGGTAGTGTTTTGGGCGTTTATACCATTTTGTGCGTTTAACGCCAGGATGGCACAAGAGGGAAGATTTTGTTTTCAATTCAAATTTTTTTCAGGTTTTCAAATTTTTTCAAAATCAAATCTTTTTCAAATCATATCTTTTCAATCATATATTTTCAAAATCAATTTCTTTCCTTTTTCAAAGATACTTGCTATCAATTAATGATTTGATTCAACATTTCAAGTATGCTGCCTTTTCTGTTGAGAAAGGTTTAATGTTTGAATCATATCTTTTCTTGTTAGCCAAGTCATTAATTTTTAAAATCAAATCTTTTTAAATTGTTTTTCAAATCATATCTTCTCAATCATATCTTTTTAAAACTATATCTTTTCAATCATATCTCTTTAATCATATCTTTTTCAAAATAGTTTTCAATCATATCTTTTTGATTTCTAATTTCAAAATCTTTTTCAAAAATCACTTGATTTCTTTCCCACTTTTAGTTTTTGAAAATCATCAATAAATTTTTCAAAATGTTTTTTTAAAAAAAAAATCTTTTACTTTGTTTTCGAAAATTTCTTCCCCTCTTCTCACATCCTTCTATTTATGGACTAACACTCCTCCTTAATGCACAATTCGAACTCCATCTTTCTTGATAAGTTTGAATTCTCTACTTCTTTCTTCTATTTTTCTTTTCCTCTGACACCTCAAGGAATCTCTATACTGTGACATAGAGGATTGCATATTTTCTTGTTCTCTTCTCTTTCATATGAGCAGGAGCAAAGACAAAAGCATTCTTGTTGAGGCTAACCCTGAACCTGAAAGGACCTTGAAGCGAAAGCTAAGAGAAGCTAAGGCACAACTCTCTGTAGAGGACCTAACAGAAATCTTCAAAGAAGAAGAACCCATGGCAGCCAAAAACAACAACAATGCCAACAATGCAAGGAAGGTGCTGGGTGACTTTACTGCACCTACTCCCGACTTCTATGGGAGAAGCATCTCTATCCCTGCCATTGGAGCAAACAACTTTGAGCTTAAGCCTTAATTAGTTTCTCTAATGCAACAGAATTGCAAGTTCTATGGACTTCCATTGGAAGATCCTCATCAGTTTTTAGCTGAATTCTTGCAAATCTGTGACACTGTCAAGACTAATGGGGTTGACCCTGAAGTCTACAGACTTATGCTATTCCCTTTTGCTGTAAGAGACAGAGCTAGGATATGGTTGGACTCACAACCTAAAGAAAGCCTGAACTCTTGGGAAAAGCTAGTCAATGCCTTCTTGGCAAAGTTCTTTCCACCTCAAAAATTGAGTAAGCTTAGAGTGGAAGTCCAAACCTTCAGACAGAAGGAAGGTGAATCCCTCTATGAAGCTTGGGAAAGATACAAACAATTGATCAGAAAGTGTCCTTCTGACATGCTTTCTGAATGGAGCATCATAGGTATCTTCTATGATGGTCTGTCTGAACTGTCCAAGATGTCTTTGGATAGTTCTGCTGGAGGATCTCTTCATCTGAAGAAGACGCCTGCAGAAGCTCAAGAACTAATTGAAATGGTTGCAAATAACCAATTCATGTACACTTCTGAAAGGAATCCTGTGAACAATGGGACAAATCAGAAGAAAGGAGTTCTTGAGATTGACACTCTGAATGCCATACTGGCTCAGAACAAGATATTGACTCAGCAAGTCAATATGATCTCTCAAAGTCTGTCTGGAATGCAAGCTGCACCAGGCAGTACTAAGGATGCTTCATCTGAAGAAGAAGCTTATGATCCTGAGAATCCTTCAATAGAAGAGGTGAATTACACGGGAGAACCCTATGGAAACACCTATAATTCTTCATGGAGAAATCATCCAAATCTCTCATGGAAGGATCAACAGAGACCTCAACAAGGTTTCAACAACAATAATGGTGGAAGAAACAGGTTTAGCAATGGCAAGCCTTTTCCATCATCTTCTCAGCAATAGACAGAGAATTCTAAGCAGAACCACTCTGACTTAGCAACCAGGGTCTCTGATCTAATCAAAACCACTCAAAGTTTCATGACTGAAATAAGGTCCTCCATTAGGAATTTGGAGGCACAAGTGGGACAGCTGAGTAAGAAAGTTACTGAACTTCCTCCTAGTACTCTTCCAAGCAATACAGAAGAGAATCCAAAAGGAGAGTGCAAGGTCATCAACATGGCCGAACTAGGAGAGGAGGAAGAGGCAGTGAACGCCACTGAGGAAGACCTCAATGGACGTCCACTGACCTCCAATGAGTTCCCTAATGAGGAATCCTGGGAATCTGAGGCTCACACTGAGACCATAGAGATTCCATTGGATTTACTTCTGCCATTCATGAGCTCTGATGAGTATTCTTCCTCTGAAGAGGATGAGTATGTCACTGAAGAGCAAGTTGCTAAATACCTTGGAGCAATCATGAAGCTAAATGACAAGTTATTTGGTAATGAGACTTGGGAGAACGAACCTCCTTTGCTCACCAAAGAACTGGATGACTTGTCTAGGCAGAAATTACCTCAAAAGAGACAAGATCCTGGAAAGTTCTCAATACCTTGCGCCATAAGCACCATGACCTTCAAGAAGGCCTTGTGTGACCTAGGGTCAAGTGTAAACCTCATGCCTCTCTCTGTAATGGAGAAGCTAGGGATCTTTGAGGTACAAGCTGCAAGAATCTCACTAGAGATGGCAGATAATTCAAGAAAACAAGCTTATGGGCTTGTAGAGGATGTTCTGGTAAAGATTGAAGACCATTACATCCCTGCTGATTTCATAGTCCTAGAGACTGAAAAGTGTATGGATGAATCCATCATCCTTGGCAGACCCTTTCTAGCTACAGCAAAGGCTGTGATTGATGTAGACAGAGGAGAATTGATCATTCAAGTGAATGAAGAATCCTTTGTGTTTAAGGCTCAAGGATATCCCTCTGTCACCATGGAGAGGAAGCATGAAGAGCTTCTCTCAAAACAGAGCCAAATAGAGCCCCCACAGTCAAACTCTAAGTTTGGTGTTGGGAGGCCACAACCAAATTCTAAATTCGGTGTTGAACCCCCACATTCAAACTCTAAGTTTGGTGTTGGGAGGTTCCAACATTGCTCTGAGTATCTGTGAGGCTCCATGAGAGCCCTCTGTCAAGCTACTGACATTAAAGAAGTGCTTGTTGGGAGGCAACCTAATGTTATATTTAATCTATTTTCCTTTGTTATTTTATGTTTTCTGTAGGTTGATGATCATGAGAAGTCACAAAATCAATTGAAAAAGCAAAAACAGAATGAAAAACAGAAAGAAAACTAGCACACCCTGGAGGAAGACCTTGCTGGCGTTTAAACGCCAGTAAGGGCTGCAAATGGGCGTTTAACGCCAGAAAGGGGCACCAGACTGGCGTTAAACGCCAGGAAAGGGCAAGAAGCTGGCGTTAAACACCAGAAAAGGGGCACCAGCCCGGCGTTTAACGCCAGAATTGGCACAGAGAGCATTTTTGCTCACCACTTGGTGCAGGGATGACTTTTTCTTGACACCTCAGGATCTGTGGACCCCACAGGATTCCCACCTACCCCACCACCCTCTCTCTTCTTCTTCACCCATTCACCAATCACCTCAACCACTCTTCCCCAAAAACCCCTCACCTATCAAATCCCATCTTTCTCTTCACCACTCACATACATCCTTCATAAAACCCCACTTACCTCACCATTCAAATTCAAACCACTTTCCCTCCCATAGCCAAACCCTCACCCCCTCATTTTCCCACAACCTAAACACTACTTCTCCCTTTGGCCGAACAACAAAGCCATCTCCATCTCCTCTATTTCTTCTTCTTCTACTCTCTTCTTTCTTCTTTTGCTCGAGGACGAGCAAACCTTCTAAGTTTGGTGTGGTAAAAGCATTGCTTTTTGTTTTTCCATAACCATTTATGGCATCCAAGGCCGGAGAAACCTCTAGAAAGAGGAAAGGAAAGGCAAAAGCTTCCACCTCCGAGTCATGGGAGATGGAGAGATTCATCTCAAGGGTGCATCAAGACCACTTCTATGAAGTTGTGGCCATGAAGAAGGTGATCCCCGAGGTCCCTTTCAAACTCAAAAAGAGTGAATACCCGGAGATCCGACATGAGATTCAAAGAAGAGGTTGGGAAGTTCTCACCAATCCCATTCAACAAGTCAAAATCTTAATGGTTCAAGAGTTCTATGCCAATGCATGGATCACCAAGAGCCATGATCAAAGTGTGAACCCGAATCCAAAGAATTGGCTTACAATGGTTCGGGGGAAATGCTTAGATTTTAGTCCGGAAAATGTAAGGTTGGCATTCAACTTGCCCATGATGCAAGGAGATGAACACCCTTACACTAGAGGGGTTAACTTTGATCAAAGGTTGGACCAAGTCCTCATAGACATTTATGAAGAGGGCACTCAATGGAAGAGAGATTCAAGAGGGAAGCCGGTTCAACTAAGAAGGCATGACCTCAAGCCCGTGGCTAGGGGACGGTTGGAGTTTATCCAACACTCAATCATTCCCACTAGCAACCGGTCCGAAGTTACTATAGACCGGGCCATCATGATTCATAGCATCATGATTGGAGAAGAAGTAGAAGTTCATGAGGTTATAGCCCAAGAACTTTATAAGGTGGCGGACAAGTCCTCTACCTTGGCAAGGTTAGCCTTTCCTCATCTCATTTGTCACCTCTGTTATTCAGTTGGAATTGACATAGAAGGAGACATCTTCATTGATGAGGACAAGCCCATACTAAGAAAAAGGATGGAGCAAACAAGAGATCTCACTCATCATGAAATCCCTGAGATGCCTCAAGGGATGCACTTTCCTCCACAAAACTATTGGGAGCAAATCAACACCTCCCTAGGAGAATTGAGTTCCAACATGGGACAACTAAGGGTGGAGCACCAAGAACATTCCATCCTCCTCCATGAAATTAGAGAAGATCAAAGAATCATGAGAGAGGAGCAACAAAGGCAAGGAAGAGACATTGAGGAGCTCAAGCACTCCATAAGATCTTCAAGAGGAAGAACAAGCCGCCATCACTAAGGTGGACCCGTTCTTTAATTTCCTTGTTCATTGTTTTCTTGTTTTTTCGAATTTTATGCTTATGTTTATTCATGTTTGTGTCTTATTACATGATCATTAGTGTCTTAGTGTCTATGCCTTAAAGTTATGAATGTCCTATGAATCCATCACCTTTCTTAAATGAAAAATGTTCTTAATTGAAAAAGAGAAGAATTGCATGAATTTTAAATTTTATAACAGATTAATTATTTTGATGTGGTGGCAACACTTTTGTTTTCTGAATGTATGCTTGAACAGTGCATATGTTTTTTGAATTTGTGGTTCATGAATGTTGGCTCTTGAAAGAATGATGAAAAAGGAGACATGTTACTGAGGATATGAAAAATTATAAAAATGATTCTTGAAGCAAGAAAAAGCAGTGAATACAAAAAAAAGAGGAGAAAAACGAAAAAAAAAACGAAAAAAAAAGAGAGAAAAAGAAAAAGAAAAAAATAAAGTTGTGATCCAAGGCAAAAAGAGTGTGCTTAAGAACCCTGGACATCTCTAATTGGGGACTCTAGCAAAGCTGAGTCACAATCTGAAAAGGTTCACCCAATTATGTGTTTGTGGCATGTATGTATCCGGTGGTAATACTGGAAGACAGAGTGCTTTGGGCCACGGCCAAGACTCATAAAGTAGCTGTGTTCAAGAATCATCATACTTAACTAGGAGAATCAATAACACTATCTGGATTCTGAGTTCCTATAGAAGCCAATCATTCTGAATTTCAAAGGAAAAAGTGAGATGCCAAAACTGTTCAGAGGCAAAAAGCTAAAAGCCCCGCTCATCTAATTAATACTGATCTTCATAGATGTTTTTGGAATTCATTGCATATTCTCTTCTTTTTATCTCATTTGGTTTTCAGTTGCTTGGGGACAAGCAACAATTTAAGTTTGGTGTTGTGATGAGCGGATAATTTATACGCTTTTTGGCATTGTTTTTAGTATGTTTTTAATATGTTTTAGTTAGTTTTTATTATATTTTTAATATTTTTTAGTTAAAATTCACTTTTCTGGACTTTACTATGAGTTTGTGCATTTTTCTGTGATTTCAGGTATTTTCTGGCTGAAATTGAGGGACCTGAGCAAAAATCTGATTCAGAGACTAAAAAGGACTGCAGATGCTGTTGGATTCTGACCTTCCTGCACTCGAAGTGGATTTCCTGGAGCTACAGAATTGGCGCGCCCTCAACGGCGTTAGAAAGTAGACATCCTGGGCTTTCCATCAATGTATAATAGTCCATACTTTTCCCGAGATTTGATGGCCCAAACCGACGTTCCAAATCAGCTCAAAACTGCCCAGCGTTAAACGCCGGAACTGGCACAAGAATGGGAGTTAAACGCCCAAACTGGCATAAAAGCTGGCGTTTAACTCCAAGAAAAGTCTCTACACATGAAAGCTTCAATGCTCAGCCCAAGCAGACACCAAGTGGGCCCGGAAGTGGATTTTTATGTCATTTACTCATCTCTGTAAACCCTAGGCTACTAGTTCTCTACATATAGGACCTTTTACTATTGTATTCTCATCAAGGTAGCTATCTTTGAGTAGTTTTATGCTATCTTAGATCATGGGAGCTGGCCTCACGGCCATGCCTAGACCTTGTTCTTATGTATTTTCAACGGTGGAGTTTCTACACACCATAGATTAAGGTGTGGAGCTCTGCTGTACCTCGAGTATTAATGCAATTACTATTGTTCTTCTATTCAATTCAGCTTGTTCTTGTTCTAAGATATCACTTGTTCCTCAACTTGATGAATGTGATGATCCGTGACACTCATCATCATTCTCACCTATGAACGTGTCCCTGACAACCACCTCCGTTCTACCTTAGATTGAGTGGATATCTCTTGGATCCCTTAACCGGAATCTTCGTGGTATAAGCTAGAATTGATGGCGGCATTCAAGAGAATCCGGAAGGTCTAAACCTTGTCTGTGGTATTCTGAGTAGGATTCAATGATTGAATGACTGTGACGAGCTTCAAACTCCTGAAGTCTGGGCGTTAGTGACAGACGCAAAAGAATCAATGGATTATATTCCAACCTGATTGAGAACCGACAGATGATTAGTCGTGCCGTGACAGGGTGCGTTGAACATTTTCACTGAGAGGACGGGACTGTAGCCACTCACAACGGTGATGCCCAACATACAGCTTGCCATGGAAAGGAGTAAGAAGGATTGGATGAAGACAGTAGGAAAGCAGAGAGACGGAAGGGACAAAGCATCTCCATACGCTTATCTGAAATTCTCACCAATGAATTACATAAGTATCTCTATCTTTATGCTTTATTCATATATCATCCATAACCATTTGAATCTGCCTGACTAAGATTTACAAGGTGATCATAGCTTGCTTCATACCAACAATCTCCGTGGGATCGACCTTTACTCGCGTAAGGTTTATTACTTGGACGACCTAGTGCATTTGCTGGTTAGTTGTGCGAAGTTGTGAAATTATGTTTAGACCATGGTATTGAGCACCAAGTTTTTGGAGCCATTACCGGGGATTGTTTGAGTTGTAAAAAGTAGAGATCACAATTTCGTGCACCAACTCTCTTGGAATCCGCAGTGCATTCTCTAGTTGTGGTTCAATGCTATCCGGGTCAGAACTCGCACGGAACCCATGTAGAACGAGGATGAATGTCACGGTTCATTCTCAATTCATGAGATGAAGAACGAAAATGCACAAGAGAATGGAATCAAATGTGTAGTGAAATAGAAGCAGTAATATTATTAATCCATGAGAATCAGTAGAGCTCCTAACCCTAACTTAGGAGGTTTTAGTAGCTCATATCTTACAGAAAATAATGTGAATTTGAAAGTGGTGAAAGAAGATACTAAACAAGGGTAATCTTCTCCTTTATATATTAACCTAATAACTAAGAAGTACAAAATTATGATAGGCTACACTAGAGGTGCGAAAATCCACTCTTTGGCCCACTTTGGTTGAGTACTTGGGCTAAGCTTGGCATCCAACTTGAGGAATGGGCATTGAACACCCATTAGGGGGTTGATCCACGCTGCCTTGTGCTTCTTGGTGGGTGTTGAATGCCCCAAAGGGCATGATTGGTCGTTCAACACTGGCTTGGGTTCCTTTAAGGGCGTTGAACACCAGAAATGGGGTAGGCCTTGGGCGCTCAACGCCAAATATGGGCAAGCTCCTTCAAAGAAAAGTATAAACTATTATATATTGATGGAAAGCTTTGGAAGTTATCTTTTCAAAGCCGTTGAGACGCGTCATTTGGACCTCTATAGCTCCAGAAATACTCGTTTGAGTGCAAGGAGGTCAAAATCTGACAGCATCTACTATGCTTTCGTTGCCTCTGAATCGAACTTTGCCAAAACTCCTTAATTTCAACTAGAAATTACCTGAAATCATTAGAAAATACAACAACTCAAAGTAGAATCCAAAAAATGTGAATTTTGCACTAAAACCTATGAAAATATAATGAAACTTAAACAAACATAACTAAAACAATATGAAAATGATGCCATAAAGCATATAAAATATCCGCTCATCAGAACACCAAACTTAAACTGTTGCTTGTCCCCAAGTAACCAAAAACAAAGTAGGATCAGAAAGAAGAGAATTATACAATAAATCTCAGAGTTTTCAATGAAGCTCAGTTCCAATTGATGAGCGGGGCTAGGAACCATTTACTTCTGAATAGTTTTGGCATCTCACTATCCTTTGATGCTCAGAAGTGTTGGTGTCTTTAGGAATTCAGAATCTGGATGATATTATTGACTCTCTTAGTTTATTTCTTTTTTATTCTTGAACACAGCTTCTTTTTAGCTTAGCTGTGACCCTGAGCATTTTTTCCCGTATTACCACCGGATACATAAACACCACAGACACTTAACTGGCTGAACCCAATTGGATTGTGATTCAGCTTTGTTAGAATCCCCAAACAGCGGTAGCCAGAGTTTTTAGGCACACTCTTTTGCTTTTGGGATCATGACTTTAACTGCTCAGTCTCAAGCTTTTCACTTGACACCTTCACACCACAAGCATTTAGTTAGGGAATGAAGTTTATTTGAACCTTTTAGGCCAAGAGTTTGTTTCTTTTAGGCCCTCCTAACCATTGAAGCTCAAAGCCTTGGATCCTTAATCTTTCCTTTTGGTTTAAAGAGCTATTTGATTTTTGTTTTTCTTTTTCCTTCCATTTTTTTCGCAAATTTTTTTCTCTTTTTGTTGTTTTTTCTTGCTTCAAGAATAAATATTTGGATTTTTCAGATTACCAATAATACTTCACCTTTTCCATCATTCTTTCAAGAGCCGACATACTTAACTTCAACATCAAATATGCACTGTTAATTCATACATTCAGAAAGTAAAAGTAATACCACCACATCAAATAATTGGACTATTCTTATTATATAACTCGAGTTTCTTGTACTTTGCTTCTAAAAAAATTTGAAATTTTATTCAAGTTCAACGGAATGATAAAGGAAATATTTTATATCTAATTGACAGAAAGGAAATAACTAAAAAAATTAAAATCCTAATAGTGATCCTGCAATTTTCAAATTAAAAGACCGAAAACTAAAATACTAGAGTAAGACTTAGATAGGATGAAACTCAACCACGTTAATCATGGTGGTCATTATTCTCTTCACGCTCCTGCTTCTCTTATTCCTTAATCAGTTTGCAAAGCATGCAAGATTGGTCCTTTTGTTCCCCTCTCAATTGATCCAGAGTGGTTTGCAATTGTACAACAGATGTTGTCAGCTGAGTCCAATTTTTCATTGGAGGATTATTCTGTTCTTGCTGAGGCTCACGTGTCTTCCTTTGGGGATGATCATCTGGTGTTCTGGAACTCTCTATCGCTTCCTTGGTAATTGGGTTGTCTGTTGGGATACATGAGTCTCTGTTAATCCAGACTCCAGCCTCATTACACAAATGAGAGATAAGATTTGGAAAGGCCAATTTGACTTGAGTTGACATCCTGTTTATAAATTTGTACAGTTCAATGAGAATCAATTGGTGGACTTCTACCTTATTTTCCATCATAATGCAGTGAATAATCACAGCTCTTTTTAATAGTAACTTCAGACTGATTGCTAGTGGGGAGGATGGAACGCCCAATGAAGTCCAACTAACCCCTACTAGCAATTGGTTTGAGGTCCACTCTTCTTAGTTGGTTTGGTTTGCCTTTTGTGTCATTGATCTATTAAGTTCCAGGCAGACATATGTCCTCTAGGACATGATCCAGCTTTGGATAGGCTCGTACCTCCTATTAAAGGATTCTGAATCATCCCTTTGTGGGGGTAATTTAAAGATCTCTCTCACTTTGTCAAGATGAAAATCGAGAGTCTTTCCTTGGACCATGGTACGAAATGTATGGAATCCTTGTCCATCTTTCTTTTGCTTTTCTATCATCCACAGATTTACATAGAAATCATGGATCATAACTATTCCAACATTGGTTATAGGGTTGGCCAGAGTCTCCCAGCCTCTCGTTCAAATTTGCTCTTAGATCTCCAGGTACTCATCTTCTTTTAATTCGAATCTGGCCTCCGGGATCACCGTCCTCTTACACATTATTTTATGATAATATTCTTCATGCTGCTTGGTGTAGAATCTGTAAGGTTTGAAGACAGCTATTGGTATTAGTAGGTTGTCTTCTTTCTTCCTTCTTAAAGTGGATTTCCCACTCTTTGGAGCCATGGAGTTCGACTAAAGGAGAAAGCAAGTCTCTTTTCACACCAAACTTAAAAGTTTTGCTCGTCCTCGAGCAAAAAAAAAGGAGAGGAAACGAAGAAGAGGAGAAGAATTCGAATGGTTGGTGGATGAGGGAGTCAATATGGTACGAATGGTATATATAGGGAGGGTGGGGGTGGGTTTCAAAAATTAATTAGATAAAAGATAATAAAGATATGATTCAAAATCTTTTAAAAAAATAAGGAAGATAAGATTTAAAATTGTTAAAGCATTAAAGATATGAGAAAGAAAAAAAAAATAAGATGTAAGGTATTAAAAGATATGAAAAAGATTTAAAAGTTTAACAAAAGATTTGAAAAAGAATTGGAAAAGATTTGAAATTTTGAAAAAGATTTGGAAAATAATTGAGAAAGATTTGAAAAGATTTTAGAATTTAAAAGAATTGAAATGAATTTGAATTTAAAAGATGATGTTCAAAAAGAATTGAATCAAAAGTAGTTGAGTTTGGAAAAGATACGATTTGGAAAATATATGAATTGAAAAAGTCAAACCTCCCTATCCTTATTGGAGCGTTGAATGCCCAAAATACCTCTATTCTGGCGTTCATCTTCAGGCATATGCTCTTTATGGGCATTGAACGCCCAGGCTACGCTCCCTGGCTGGCATTTAACGCCAACTTTCCATCTCTCTTTGGGCGCTGAACTCCCAACCATTGCTCCCTGAACGCCAGCCACTTGCTCCAAATAGGGCGTTGAATACCCCAAGGGGGGCCTTCCCTAGCGTTTAACGCCATCAATGCTCCCCCTTCTTGGGCATTGAATGCACATCCTTATCTTTGTCTGACGTTCAACACAAGCAAGGGGCTTCATCCAGGGTGGTCTATTTTTTGTTCTAAATATTTCTGTCTCTGTTCTAAGAGGTATACATGATAACAAACGTTAGAAATCAAAGTACTATGAAAATTAATTAAAATTGAAGGAAAATGAAATCAAATGGGAATAAATAAAGGGATAGAAAATGATAAAATACTATTAATCGTTGGGTTGCATCCCAACAAGTGCTTCTTTACTATCTTTAGCTGGACTTTACTGTACTTATTTCAGTAACAGTGTAGACCTTTTTGCTCAATCTTATCCCCAAGGTAATATTTTACTCTCTGTCTATTAACAGTAAACCTCTTGTCTGGGTGTTTACCTTGGAGTTCTATGTGTCCATAGGGTGACACATTAAAGATCACAAAGAGTCCAGTCCAACGTGACTTGAGCTTTCCAGGTAATAACTTAAGTCTAAAGTTGAAGAGCAGGACTTTCTGGCCTGGTTCAAAAACTCTGAAAGATATCTTCTTGTTGTGCCACTTCTTGGCTCTTTCTTTATAGATTTTTGCATTTTCAAATGCAGCAAGCCAGAATTCATCCAACTCATTCAGCTAGAGTAACTTTTCTTCTCCTGCTGCCTTGGTATCAAGGTTGAGAAATCTGGTTGCCCAGTAGGCCTTATGTTCCAATTTCACTGGCAAATGACAGCTCTTCTCAAAGACAATTGATATGGTAATGTTCCTATAGGGGTTTTGAAAGCTGTCTTGTATGCCCAGAGAGCATCATCAAGTTTCCTTGACCAATCCTTTCTACAGGTGCTTACGGATCTTTCCAGGATTCTCTTTAGTTCTTTGTTAGAGACCTCAGCTTGCCCATTTGTCTGCGGG
This sequence comes from Arachis stenosperma, assembly GCF_014773155.1. NCBI lineage: Eukaryota > Viridiplantae > Streptophyta > Magnoliopsida > Fabales > Fabaceae > Arachis > Arachis stenosperma. The sequence continues at coordinate 50,226,257 of NC_080381.1, read as the reverse complement.
TGGTATGGAGTTGCCACTCTATGGCGAACATCATAGCGGTGTAAAATAGAGTCAAATTGTTTGTTACAAAAATGGCTGCCTCCATCACTAATTAGTGTTCGTGGAACACAAAACCTACTGAAGATATGTTTCTAGAGAAACTTCATCACTACTCTTGCGTCATTAGTGGGTGAAGCGATTGCCTCAACCCACTTGGACACATAGTCCACTGCCACAAGGATGTAGGTGTTCAAAAATGAAGGTGGGAAAGGTCCCATAGAATATATTCCCCACACATCAAATAGTTCAAACTCTAGGATCCCTTGCTGAGGCATGTCATGACTACGAGGGAGATTGCCAGCCCTTTGGCAGCTATCACCATTACGGACAAACTCTCGGGCATCCTTAAAGAGTGTTGGCTAGTAAAAATAACTCTAGAGAACCTTGGTGGCTATTCGCTCACCTCCAAAATGTCCTTCATATTCTGAGACATGGAAGTGCCATAGGATTTGCTGTCCTTCCTCTTCAGACACACACTGGTGGATTATACCGTCTGAGCACCTTTTGAAGAGGTATGGTTCATCCCACAATTAGTACTTTGCATCATGTATAAGTTTTCGAGCTTGCTGTCTACTGTATTCCTTGGGGATGAACCTTATGGCCTTGTAGTTTGCGATATCCGCAAACCAAGGGGTAGTCTGAATCGCAAAGAGTTTCTCGTTAGGAAAGGTTTCAGATACCTCAGTAGAGCAAAGCACAGTCCTTGTTACTGGCTCAATCCGAGATAAGTGGTCTACCATTTGATTCTCTGATCCTTTTCTGTCACTGATTTTTATATCAAACTCTTGCAAGAGTAGCACCCATCTTATCAGCCTTGGCTTAGAATCTTGCTTGGTGAGAAGGTATTTGAGAGCAGCATGGTCAATGTAGATAATGACCTTAGACCCTATTAAATAAGATCTAAACTTATCAATGGCATAAACCATTGTAAGTAGTTCCTTCTCTGTGGTAGTATAGTTATTCTATGTGTTATTTAGAATACGATTGGCATAATAAATGACGTATAGGAGCTTATCATGTCTCTACCCCAGAACTGCGCCAATTGCATGGTCACTGGCATCACACATCAGTTCAAATGGTAAGTCCCAGTTGGGTGCAGAAATAATGGGTGCAGTGATAAGCTTGGCCGTCATAGTTTCAAAGGCATGCAGGCACTCCTTGTCAAAAATAAATGGAGTGTCAGTGGCTAATAGGTTACACAGGGGCTTTGTAATTTTCGAAAAATCTTTTATGAACCTCCTGTAAAATCCTGCATGTCCCAGAAAACTTCTAATTGTCTTAACATTAGTAGGTGGTGGTAACCGCTCAATTACTTCCACCTTAGCTTGATCCACCTCTATCCCTTTGTTTGAAATTTGATGTCCAAGAAAAATTCCTTCAATTACTATTAAGTGACATTTTTTCCAGTTTAAAACCAGGTTTGTTTCTTGGCATCGTTTTAGAACTAGTGTCAGATGGTCGAGGCAGGATTCAAATGAATCTCCAAAGACAGAGAAGTCATCCATGAATACTTCATAGAACTTCTCCACCATATCAGAAAAAATGGAGAGCATACACCTCTGAAAGGTTGCAGGTGCATTACATAGGCCAAATAACATTCTCCTATAAGCAAACACTCCATTTGTGCATGTGAATGCTGTCTTTTCTTGATTCTGTGGATCTACTACAATTTGATTGTAACCAGAATAACTATCCAGGAAACAGTAGAATGCATGCCCTGCTAGCCTTTCTAGCATCTAATCTATAAATGGTAAAGAAAATTGATCCTTTCTTGCAGCGTTATTAAGTCTCCTGTAATCAATACACATACACCACCCTGTAAATGTTCTTGTAGGAATCAGTTCATTTTTTTCATTGTGAACCACTGTTATTCCTCCATTCTTGGGTACGACTTAGACAGGACTCACCCAAGGGCTGTCCAAAAAAGGATAAATAATCCCAGTCTCCCAGAGTTTTGTGACTTCTTTTTGCACTACCTCCTTCATAGCTGGATTCAATCGCCTTTGTGGTTGCACCACAGGTTTGGCGTCATCTTCCAGTCTGATTTTGTGCAAGCATCGGGTTGGACTAATGCCCTTAAGGTCACTTATGGTCCACCCAAGAGCTGTCCTATGCACGTTCAGCACTTAGATTAGTGCTTTCTCTTCCTGTGGTTCTAGAGCAGAGCTTATAATCACAAGATAGGTGTCCCCATCTCCTAGAAATGCATACTTCAAGGATGATGATAACGGCTTGAGCTCGAGTTTAGGAAGATCATCCTCTTCTTTAGGAGCTTTTAAGGTCTCCTTCCTTTCTTCTGGCACCTCCAAATCAGGCTCGGCATCATAAAAGATGTCATCCAGTTCCTCTTCGAGTCTCTCAACTATGTTCACTTCTTCCACTAGAGAATCAATGATATCAATGCTCATGCATTCCTCTGGGGTGTCTGGATGCTGCATAGCTTTGACAACATCCATCACGAATTCTCCTCATTGACTCTCAGGGTTACGTCCCTTTTTTGAACATTAATGAGTGTCCGTCTTGTAGCTAGGAAGGGTCTTCATAAGATGAGGGATACAATTTTGTACTCGTCCATCTCCAGCACCACAAAGTCTGTGTGGAAAGAAAATGGTCCAACCCTAACAATCATGTCTTCCACCACTCCCGATGGAAATTTGACAAAGCCATCAGCAAGCTGAAGGCATATGTGGGTTGGATTGACTTCTCGAGTCAAGCAGAGCTTCTTTATTAATGATGCAGGTATCAAGTTAATGCTTGCTCCAAGATCACATAGGGTTGTCCTTGTGCAGACATCCTCTAGGGTGTATGGTATCATAAAGCTCCCAGAATTCTGAAGCTTTTCTGGTAAGCTCTTCTGGATTACTACAGTGCATTCTTCAATGAGGAAGACTGTTTCTACCTCTCTATAGTCCTTTTTATGACTTACGATGTCCTTCATAAACTTAACACAGGAGGGTATCTATTCAAGAGCCTCAGCAAAGGGGATCTTGATCTCTAATGTCTTAAGATAGTCCGCAAAGTGGGCAAACTGTTTATCTTTTTCTGCTTGACGGAGCTTCAGGGGAAATGGCATATTGGTCTTGTACTCATCAACTCTAGTTGATGTAGGCTGAGTGTTTACAGTTCTTGAAGAGGGGTTACTGGCTTACTTAAGAGGTGTATTCTCAGCACTTATATGTTTTTTTATCACCCCTGCTTGGGCGTTCAACGCCCTTGCTGTCCCCTTCCTGGCGTTCAATGCCAGAAGTATCCCCTTCTGAGCATTGAACATTAATGGCACTCCTCCCTGGGTGTTCAACGCCCTCAGAGTTGCCTTAGACTACTTTTTGTTTGTTTTCTATCAGCTTCTCTTCCCTTTGTCTCCTGTTGTTCTGAGGTTGGGTGTTCAGGGTCCTTCCACTTCTCAGTTGGATAGCCTGACACTCTTTCTTTATCTGTTCAGATAATTGTTGTCTATCTTAACTCAACTGTGCCTCTATACTCCTATTGGAGGCTCGCATTTCTTACATAGCCTCTTGTAATTCCAACAACTGTTGTGCAAGGGAGTGCATCTGCTGAGTTAATGGGCCATTTTATTCTAGAGGGTTAAAGTCAGTAGATACTACATTGGCCTCTCTTTTCATTGAAGTCTCACTGCTGAGTACAGGTACTGATTGTTGGCAACTGTCTCGATAAGTTCGTGAGCTTCCTCGATAGTCTTCCTCATGCGTATAGAACTACCAACAGAGTGATCTAGAGACATTCTAGCCACGTCTATGAGTCCATAATAGAGGATGTCTAGTTGCACCCATTCTGAAAATATTTCAGTGGGGCATTACTGTAGCATCCCTCTGTACCTCCCCCAGACATCATGAAGAGATTCATTAACCTCTTGTCTGAAGCCTTGGATGTCCAGTTTTAGCTGGGTGAGCTTCTTTTGAGGAAAGTATTGAATCTAAAACTTGTTCACTAGCTGATTTCATGTTTTCAAGCTAGATTTGGGTTAGCTATCCAACCACCTCTTTTCTTGGTCCTTTACTGTAAAGTAAAAGAGTAGCAATCTGTAGACATCTTGGTCTACTTCTTTAGTGCGTACTGTGTCTGCTATTTGCAAGAAATTTGCAATGAATTCTGTGAGTTCTTCCTGTGGAAGCCTATGATATTGACAGTTTTGTTGCACCAGAGTAATTAGTTGAGGGTTTAGCTAAAAACTTCTTGCTCTAATAGGGGGTATACTGATACTTCTTCCATAGAAGTCAGGAGTGGGGGTCGTATAGGACTCCAAGGTTCTTCTGAACTGTTCATTCTCAATTGGGTCCATAGTGAACTCTTCCTTTTCTTGTACACGCAGTCAAGAACGAAGAACTGGGAAGGTGGGTGTCTTTATGTTAGGGTATAGAGCACTTCTAGTGACGTGAAGATAAGAAGAATGGAGGTAGAAGAAGAGATGGAATTCGAATCTTTAGAAGAAGAAGAGAAAAGAAAATTAAAATTTAAAATAATTTTGTTTTATTTTTTATTTATTTAATAGATTTTTTGAAAATACAAATAGATTAAAAGTCAAGACAAGTAATTAATCAAAAGACTTTGAAAATTAAATGTGATTCTTTAAGTAATTTCGAAAATAGAAGAAGGGAATAGTCAAACCAAGATTCAAATTTAAAAAGAAAGTAAAGATTTGAAACTTGAATGTTTTAAATTTAAAAGGAAGATAAGGTAAAGAATTTAAAAAGATTTGAAAGATAAGAAATTGAAAATTAAAATGTTGAAGAAGATAAGATAGGAAAGATTTAAAGTAAAAAGATATGATAAAGATTTGAAAAAGATTCAAAATTTGAATTAAAAAAAAGATTTAATTATGAAATTTTAAAAATTAAATTTTAACTTTTGAAATTGAATTTTAAATTTTGAATTTAAAATAATATAAGATAGGATTTTTGAAATTAAAAGAAAGATAAAAAAAGATAAGATAAAGATTTGAAAAAGATTTGAAAAGATAATATTTAAAATTTAAAATTTAAATTTTACTAACAAGAAAACATCAAACTTAAAATTTTTAAATCAAGATAAGAAAAGATAGTAAAGATTTCGAAAATTTGAATAAAGACAAAAGAAATATTTTTTGGATTTTTGAATTTTGAAAAAAAATAAAAACAACCAAAAGACACCAAACTTAATAATTTAAGATAAAATGACACTAGTTTTCTAAAATTGAAAGAAAAAAAACTAAAACACACCAAACTTAAAATTTTTAAAATCAAGCAAGAAAAAATACCAAGAATAATTCGAACATCAAGATGAATACTCAAGAACAATTTTTCAAAAAAACTAAAGAAAGAAAAGCAAAGAAACACCAAAAAGACACCAAAATTAAAGATTGACACAAGACTCAAACAAAAGATAAAGAAAAGAAAAGGTTTTGAAAAAGTTTTTAAAAAAAAACAAGAAAACAAGTAAAAGAGTACCTAATCTAAGCAACAAGATACTTACGTAGTTTGTCAATCTCAAACAATCTTCGGCAACGGCACCAAAAACTTGGTGCACGAAATTGAACTCCGCAAGTTTCGCATAGATGAACCGGCAAGTACAGCGGATCGTCCAAGTAATACCTCAGGTGAGAGAGGGTCGAATCCCACGGAGATTGTTGGATTGAGCAAGCAGTAGCTATCTTGTAGATCTTAGTCAGGCGATTGAAAAAGATGGTTGTTTCTTTGAAAGCATAACAAAAATTAAGGGAAACAAAATACCAGGTTAACGTGAAAGCAATGATAGAGATACAGTTAAGGCTTTGGAGATGCGTATTCTTTTCGGATTAACTTTTCTTTTTGTCTACTTCAATAACGAATGATTTATTCAATGGCAGCTGTAATTGACTAACTCATGTAGCATCCTCATCAAGTTAGCCTCTTCTAAAACATAGCAGTCCACCATATTCGAGCAACTCATGTAACATCCTCATCAAGTTAACTCACGGCTTCGCACTATAGCCAAAGGTGAGGACCTAAGCAATCCACTCCCCTTTGCGATCCTATTCAAAACGCCACAAACCAAGTTGGATCTTCCAGATTAAGGAATATTGCTTCTCAAACTCTAGCCTTAACACCACAGAGACCTCAGGAACCCACAGTCAATGGGATTTTATGTCACTTATCCAAAGTCATCCAGGAACTCTCTTGGAATCTGCAGTGCATTCTCTAGCTGTGGTTCAATGCTATCCGGGTCAGGACTCGCACGGAACCCATGTAGAACGAGGATAAATGTCACGATTCATCCTTAATTCATGAGATGAAGAACAAAAATGCACAAGAGAATAGAATCAAATGTGTAGTGAAATAGAAGTAGTAATATTATTAATCCATGAGAATCAGCAGAGCCCCTAACCCTAACTTAGGAGGTTTCAGTAGCTCATATCTTACAGAAAGTAATGTCAATTCGAAAGTAGTGGAAGAAGATCCTAAACAAGGGTAATCTTCTCCTATATATATTAACCTAATAGCTAAGAAGTACAAATTATGATAGCCTACACTAGAGGTGCGAAAATCCACTCTTTGGCCTACTATGGTTGAGTACTTGGGCTAAGCTTGGCGTCCAACTTGAGAAATGGGCGTTGAACACCCATTAGGGGGTTGATCCATGCTGCCTTGTGATTCTTAGTGGGCATTGAATGCCCCAAAGGGGGTGATTGGGCGTTCAACGCTGGCTTGGGTTCCTTTGAAGGCATTGAACGCCAGAAAGGGGGTAGGCCTTGGGCATTCAACGCCAAATATAGGCAGGCTCCTTCAAAAAAAAAGTATAGACCATTATATATTGCTGAAAAGATCTGGAAGTTATCTTTCTAATGCCATTAAGAGCGCATCATTTGGACTTCTGGAGATCTAGAAATGCTCGTTTAAGTGCAAGGTTGTTAGAATTTGATAGCATCTGCTACGCTTTCCTTGCCTCTGGATCAGACTTTGCCAAAACTCCTCAATTTTAGTCAGAAATTATCTGAAATCATCAGAAAACACAACAACTCAAAGTTAAATCCAAAAAATGTGAATTTTGCACTAAAACCTATGAAAATATAATGAAACTTAAACAAACATAACTAAAATAATATAAAAATGATGCCAAAAAACCTATAAAATATCCGTTCATCATGTATCTGTACTCTATTTGTGCCTGATTTGTCTGGTTTTTTTTATCTGTGTGGTTCTATTGGTGTTTTGGAGGATGGTGGATGAAGGGAATTGTTGAGGGTTATAGTGAGAATTTGGTTAAATTTAAGAACCTTAGAGAACTATTCCAGTTTATGGTTTCTGTTTTTAGTTCTTTAAGTTTTATAATATAAGTGTCGGGGTTCTAGGAATGTCTCTGCCTTTCTCAGGACCTTATGTCTTATGTATATGGCACCAGTACCATGCTAAGAACCTCCGGTTCTCATTCCAAACGTGTTATTATTTTTCAGATACAGGTTGAGAAGAACCACACTGTGTATTCTGGAGACTCTGAGGAAGCGAAGAACACTTGGGATTCAGGGTTGTACTATATTTATATTAGTATATAGATTCTCAACCTTGTATTTTATGTTTGTCCCTCTTAGAGTTTGACTCGGAGAAATAGGCTGTCGGTTTTCTGTTTTGGGTTACTTTGGTGTGTATATATATGTATATGTATACTCTGGTCGGTTTTTGCTTTGCAGGCCGAGCCTAGAGATTTTTAATTGCATTTTTGGAACTCTGATCTTATATATTTATATTATCTTTTTCGTTCAATCTTATCCACCTGTCTACTTTTATCTGATTGTGAGTGTTGCATTTTTCTGCTTGTATTTCGTTCAATAACTTTTTTTCAAAGGCTCTTAGATAAAACCTTTTCCATATATATTATATATATAATTTTAATTTTAGAGGTCGTAGCACCTCGCTACCTCTGTTTTATATCCTAGGTGTAAAGCTCTGTGTGGTAGTGTATTACATTATGGTATTAGAGCAGTTCGTTCTTGTAGAGACTAAGGGACGGACTGACTATGCTTCTGAGCATACTCTGTTTGTGTGTACATGCTATTTAGGATGTTTACTTGACATATATCGTATAAATGTTCATGAGCATTACTTTTGGAGATTCAAAGCACTAAACTTGAGATATTAAGACTGATCACCTTAATATCAATTGTTCAGTGTGGACAAGACCTAAATGGCGTCTTGTGGATGCGAGCGAGGCTGTGTGGTTAATTCTTATGGCCGTTATGGAGAATATGGCTACCGTTACGTGAACTACTGCTGCAAGGATGGCACATGCGAACTAAGAATAGTGATGAAGACGGTAATGGACCTGACGGAGATTGACAGTTTCAAGGGTGAGGTATTCGAAGAGCGCTTCCATTTACTTTCTTTGGTAACTGAAATTTTCGAGGGCAAAAATTTCTGTTAGGGGAATAGGATGTAAAACCCAAGAGATTAGTAAATAATTAGTGAATAAATTACTTATTAATCAGGAAAATTAGAAAATAGAATTTTATAGTTTAATGTGGTAGAATTTATTAAAATATAAATTTAGACACTAATTTTAAAGATTTTGGCCCAAAAACAGGCCAACAGGCAAAAACGATTGGACCAGGCCCAAACTGGACCCAAGGCCCATTATATGAATAAATGACCATTTGTACCCATGAGAGATGAAAACGCTGACATTTATACCCATCGTAGATGGAAACTGACTTTGTAACCATGAGAGATGGGTTTCGTGTGACAAAAATAGCCTGGCTTGGGTTAGCACTTACTTCGAATTTGTAGGACCCTACGTGGCTCTCCGAACCTCCCAAAGCCCTGTCTACGTAGATCTGAACGTTTCTATATGAAGGTAATGCTTGAAATGAAAACCCTAGCTCATCTTCTTTCCCAATTCGAATCATACCCCCAAAATGAAATATTGGTGAAATTCAAGAGAACCCAGAGATAACTCATAACCCCAGCAATGTCACCACGCAAATTTAACTCTGATGCAAATTTTGGAAGTCGCAGCAGTTCTTCAAGTTGGAAGAAGATGAAGGAGAAGAACAAAACACAAAAAAGAAACGATAGTGTGAAAGGCAAGTTGGCAGTGATCCAGTGAAAGTGGAATCGCGGCGGTGGAACGTAAACAGTATTTAAAGTGTTTAGATTGAGAGCTGCTTTCTCATCTTTTACCGTCTAAATCCCTCAATGGCTGCTGCTTCTTCTACCTCCCTCTTCCACGCACTTTCCCTTTTTCCCCTCAAAACCCACAAACCCCCAGGCCCACCCACATCCCTATCAAGGCCCAATCCCAGCCCACCACTCCTCTCACCTCCCCCAAGCAGCACCGCCCTGTCGACGAGAACATCCGCGATGAAGTCTGTCGCAACAACATCACCCACGACAACCTCTTCTCAGCCTACTACGTCCCCATCAATGCCGACCCTTCCTCCACCGAGTCCTACGCCCTCGACGGTGAGTACTGGCGCAACCTCTTCGATTCCCACGTCGGCCGCACCACCTGGCCCTACAGCTCCGGCGTCTGGTCCAAGAAGGAGTGGGTGCTCCCCGAGATCGACAGCGATGACATCGTCAGTGCCTTTGATTTTTTGTGTTACTGATTTGTGGAATACCTGATTTTTTTCAAAGTTTGAATTTTTTTTCCATAATTGATGAAGAGGAGAATGAGTCTGGGAAAGAGATAGATGAAGACGAGAGGGACGATAATGATGTTGTTTTCTTTGAGAATTCTTACTACTTACTGGGCTGGCTTGGTTGACCGGTATGAAGAGATGTTTGAGAAGTACCATCCCAGATTTGGAGTGCGAAAGAGGAAGGGGAGGTGGAGAAGGTGAGGATGAAGGAATAGTGGTTGGAAAGCATGAGAGTGAGGAGGGTGTCCGGGGGTCAGAGATGGTGGGGAGGGAGAAGAGGATGACTTTGTCGGCGTGAAGGACGGAGTGGATGGTGAGGGAGCGAGTGTTGAGGAAGAAGGGGCCAGAGTGGGGTTTGAAGAGTGAAGAGTGGGATTTGGAGAGAGAGAGTGTGTGTGAGTAAGAGAGAGAGGGGTTGATGATAAGGGACGAAGTGCCACGTAGGATCGGAAACTTACGAACCAAGCTCAGATCCAAGGCAAGGCTATTTTTGTCACACGGAACCCATCTCTCATAGTTACAAAGTCAGTTTCCAACTACGATGGGTACAAATGTCAGCGTTTTCATCTTTCATGGGTACAAATGGTCATTTATTCCCCATTATATATAAGGATGATTTCAGCCTCCTTCCCCTTCCAACAACACATTTCATGCTGCAAAGAAATGGGGGAACTAAAAACCCTAACTTCATTTCCAATTCAATCTTCAAATTCTTGTAACTTTCAATCTGGAGCTCCAATTGTCGCACCATTTTCGACCACGCGACCGCAGCGTCGAGCCCTACAAAGCCCAGTACTCAATTAGGTAAAAAAGCCACTTTCAATTTTGATTTTCTCCTCCCCTCATTTCAAAAATTTGCATGTTGTAAGGTATTGAGATCTTTTAATTTTGATGTTATAGGATCCAATTAACTTGAGGAATTAGCGGGTTTTTGTTAGCTTGAGACACGGTGAAGGTAAGAAACCCCTCAAAACCTAGTAAATCCCTTGAGTATATATGTTGGAAATTGATATTTGGTATATAAATGTGATAATATATGTTAGGTAGTGTATATGGTTGATTGGAACATATTTAAAGAGATTAGAAGCTTGTTTGAGCCTTGGGTGCTGAGGTTTCGGTATTGGAGGCTTGTTATCTCGTCAATTTGGGTGTTTCTGGCTTACGAGATAAATTGGCCAAGGTATGATTTTAGTTTCTGATATTTAATATATAATGTCTTGTGAAAATATAGGCTAGAGGACTATAGGATAAATTGAATATGTGTTTGGAGCATGTTTAATGATTTTAGGTGTCAATGTATGTTAAAAATGATGAGGTATAGCTAGATTGATGATTCATTGATGTGAATGTGGTTCGTCTTGGTAAAATGGATTGATGAATGATGATTTATTAATTTTAATGGATGAGGATTATGAATGTGAACATCCGAATGTTGATAAATTGATAATTGTGTTTATATATTCGAGAATATGTGTAGAAGTGACTATATTTGTGAAATTGGCGAGATTAGTGTGATATGGAGTAATTTTAGTGGTTTGGGGAATGTTGGGCTTGGTTTGACATGATTTGGTAAGTTTTAGAAAGGGTTGGAATTGGTAAGTTGTAAAAATTGAGGTTTAGACTTCTTGTGAAATTTTTATGAAAAGTTAATTTTTTACTGAACTTTGATGAGTCATAACTTGGCATTCGGACCCCTAAATTGTTCCAAACTTATTTCATATCAAAATTGGGTCCGTGAAGTTTGCAACGTTTGAAGAACAGATGAAAAATATTTTAAAATGAAAAAGTTATACGCGTCAGAAGTTTGGAGTGCAAAACTAAAAATTCCGCAGCATTCAACATTTTTGTCAATCTGCAGATCTTGCGTATGCAACCACTACACGCGACGTGACCAACTCACTCGAGTTTGGCATCACGAGTAGGATGCTTGCGTACGCGATTAGGGAAAAACTCACCCACGCGTATGTGTGACCCCTAAAATCAGCAAAGTGTGTTTTGTGTTATAAAATGTAATTTTGAACTTCTAAACCTCTATTTTCACTCTTTTAGCCCCCTAAACCTTAGTTGTATGTTAAATGGTGAGAAGAAGATAGGGAGGAGTAGTAACTTGGATATGAAGAAAGTTTGAGCGGTGGTGAATTAAGAATGAGAAGTGTATAAATGTGATATGTATATGAATGAATGATTTATAATGAATTTGATAATGAAAATTGTTTTAAGTTTGACCTGGGAAGGTTCATGGTGGTTTACTGCTTGCCTAGTGTCGAGACGTATGTGGGGTTCATGGTGGTGTACTGCCCACATGTTTTTAAAAGAGAATGTTATGTGGGGTTCTTAGTGGTGTACCACCCGTGTGTGCGTTGTTTTTCAATTAAAGGTCTTGCGAGGTTCGTGGTGGTGTACTGCTCGCAATGGTGGGATTCATGGTGGTGTACCGCCCACCAGTTTTCAAAAGGACGATATCTGGGTTAGTTACTGGCTATGTCGGCTTCTGGCAAAGTAACCGACACGTGAGCTCATGGCCAGTAGAAAAGGCATGCATCATATGCATTTGTCTGTTTGCTTTGGTTTGCTTTCTTAGGATTGCCTACTCGTTATTTCATGCTTAACTGCTATATGTTCTGTTTGGTGTATCTGTATTTTATTTGTGCCTGCTTTGTCTACTTTGTTTGTCTGTGTGGTTCTACTGGTGTTTTGGAGAATGATGAAGGAAGGAAATAGTTGAGGATTTTAGTGAGAATTTGGTTAGTTTAAGAACCTGAAAGAGCCAGCCCCAGTTTATGGTTTATATTTTTTGTTCTTTAAGTTTTATAATATAAGTGTCGAGGTTCTAGGAATGCCTCTGACTTTTTTGGGACCTTATATCTTATGTATGCGGCATCACTACCATGATGAGAACCTCCGATTCTCATTCCAGGCGTGTTATTATTTTTTAGATGCAGGTTGATAAGCACCACACTGTGTATTCTAGAGACTCTGAGGAAGCGAATAACTCTTAGGATTCAAGGTTGTATTTATTTATATTTATATATGTATATAGATTCTCCACCTTGTATTTTATATTTGTCCCTCTTAGAGGTTGACTCGGAGAAATAGGTTAGCGGTTTCTGTTTTGGGTTACTTTGGGGTGTATATATATGTATATGTATACTCTGGTCGTTCTTTACTTCGCAGGCCGAGCCTAGAGATTGTTAATTGTATTTTTGGAACTCTAATCTTATATATTTATATTATCTTTTTCGTTCAATCTTATCTACCTGTCTACTTTTATCCGATCGTGAGTGTTGCGTTGTTCTGCTTGTATTTCGTTCAATAACTTTTCTTCAAAGGCTCCTAGATAAAACCTTTTCCATCTATATTATATATATAATTTTACTTTCAGAGGTCGTAGCGCCTCGCCACCTCTATTTTATATCCTAGGAGTAAAGCTCTGTGTGGTAGGGTATTACAATGCTTCTCATCAATTTTACATTGAAAGGAGGTTAGTTTATCAAGTGACTTATTCGCCTATCACATTGCTTTCTCCATCTCATCAACTCTCTTGAATAGAGACTACTCAATAAAAAGAAAATTAGTATTGGTATATTTAAATAAATATTGTAATTTATTATGAGTTTGATATATTACCTCTATTGAATATATAATTTGCTTGAATGAAGAAATGTTAATAATGTCCATCGAAGAAAATCCAATATGATCATCCGCTTTTTTTTTTCCTTCCATCGCTCTACTGAATTGTAATCTTAGTTTCAATCAAAAATAGTATAGCACAATGGTTAATAGTGTTCTATACTTGAGTGTTTAAATATAAATTTTTTAATAATTTAAACATGATAGCCAATAAATTATAATTTAAATTAAAAGTAAAAATCAAAATTTAGTCTAAAATTAATAACTCTACTCTACTTTATGACCAACACTTTATTTTTTTCTTTTTTTAAAACAAAATTATCAATAATAAATATGATGCTATATTTTAAATATTAATTAAAAAAATATTTTATATATTTTTATTATTTCTAACCTTTTTTATCTTACTTTAATTAGAGATTTTTTAAAATGATAAAAATCATGCATTTTTTAAATTCTTATTATTTTTATCTTACTCTAATTAAAGATTTTGTATTAAAAATAGATAAAAAAAGCGTGCATTTTTAAAATCCTTATTTTTTATTTTTTTATCTTACTCTAATTAAAAATTTAAAAAAAATAAAATTAAAATATTTTTAAAACAATAATAATAATAATAATAATAATAATAATAATAATAATAATAATAATAATATTATTATTATTATTATTATTATTATTATTATTATTTATAATCGAATTTACTATATATTCATCCAAACAGGTTATAAGGCAAAATATGGTTTAAATGAACAGCAGGAGATTACTCTAATGGAGAACATGCATGTTAATAATATTTTTAACGATCTAACAAAAAAAATTGAAAACATAAAATCGATAATTCATGTTTTGAACTAAAAGATTGATGCGAATATGACACAATAGATAATTTTCACAAATAGTAGTTTAATATTGAATTTAAATATAGTTATGCACTCTTCAAAAAGTACAAAAACTAGCTGTGACCTTACCAGCATTCCATCCATTTAACCCAGAAAATTGTTCTATTCAAATATCAGTCCTGATTCAACAAATTCATCCAATGAACAACTACAGGTTAGAGTAGGAATTGTACTGTCAAAGGTAAGCTTTTTTTTCTTTTCTTTCTTTTATTTTTTTCTCTTTTCTTTATTTTTTTTAATCTTAAAACTTTTCTTTAACTGCAGTGGTGGACACTAATTACATTCGACGCCATACCTTTGATAATGTTAATCGAGTTTGAAGTTGATGTTGCAACTTATATTTTTTCGGATATGCTAGAGCCATAAGTGTGATTTATTTTTATGTATAATATATAATAATTTTAAAATTTTATGATTCTTCTAGCCAACTATTTTATAACTTTGGCAGTTCGGAAGAGTTAGTAATCTCAAATAAAAAGGGCTATAGAACTACATTTAGATGTCTCATGCTAAAGAATTGTGTTAAATCACAAGTAAGTATAGAAGTCAACACATAATATTTTTTCTTGTAATTATACTTTTTGTTTGTGATTCGTATTTACTTATAAATATGTTTACATATCAATTTAACATATTGTAGATTATAAATTTAGTTGCACTTATGATAACAAATGTATTTTAACGTAAGAACGAAGATCCAATTTTCTAGTTTATGCTTGAGCATTTCACAGTAAATTTATTCCTTCAATATTTTTAAATTATTAATTAATATTTTTGGCTAATATTTTGTATGAGTATAATAATTTATAGAGAAGTTCTTACTTCTAGACTAAACCATGTCATGTACTCACACAAGTAAAGTTTAAAATTATAAATTAAAAAATAGTTATTAAATTTAAAATACATTTTGATTTGAAAAGAATTTTTGTGTTTACAGCGATATGCTTTAAGCGACAAATACAATCTGATCGAGGTTATCTATGATTTTTTTTAGAGCTTATATGTCACAAAAGGTTAGCCACGTCATTAAGGTACAAGTGACCAATTTGTTTTCCATCAATATACTATTCGATTATTTTTCTATTGTTTATAATGGTTAAGGTTAATTGCAGGTTTTTATTCTTATCTATGAAGATCCACATTGGTATTTGGTTATTGTTGACTTTACGAGTCGTTGCCTAATCTTATTGGATTCACTACTTTGTGTCGGAAAACATCAACAATACAAAAGAAACACAATTAAAGTGATAACTATTTGTTCTAAATCAGTATTCAATCATCTTGAATTGCTTAACAATTTAAATAACTAATTTGTTGTAACTAGTACTTTTAGTCAAATCACATAAATTAACTCTTATACATACCACTTATTTGGAAGCGATGTTAGATGATCATATTTTTTATGATTATAAGTCTAAAGTTATAGATTGTTCTGGATTTTGGCTACCACACATTTTGGCCTATCCACTAAAAAATATAGATCGTAAGTCTTTCCATTATTCTTTTTTTTAATATTATAACAAGTTGGTAGTTTATATCTTGCATGTATATAATAACTATTTGTTGAATGCTTTATATCTTAGAAATGATAGCGGAGTTTGGGTAGTAAACTAGATGAAAGAGTGTAATTTAGACTATGACTTCAAAATTCATTTAATAGATTTGTATTATTAACATTATTTTTTCAACACACTTCTAATTATAATTATATTATTGGTGTTCTAATCCGATTTTAACGACTCCACATGAATGAGACTTGGTGTGGATCTGGTTTTAGAAGAGTATAACAATTTAAGTCCCATAATCTAAGAGAATGCTTGAAAATATAGGAGCAGGGTGAAAGCAGAGCATGAAGATATTTGGGAGTGATGAATATTTTTATAGATATTTTTACTATTTTCTTTTAAAGTCAAATTATTGAGTTATTTTTCATTAGTTTATATTCTAATTTATCCTCTCTCTACATGTTACAATTCTATATTACTAATTTAGCAAGACGTTTGGTATCACCACCACATGTGCTATGTTTTCTTGGCATACTCTAGTCTTGTTATCTTAATACACGAGGCATTGGGCACCCTACAAATTTGTAGTTAGAGACACTAGCACTACCAATGGACTTCTTAAAAGAAATGTTTAAACCCTGACATGATAGAATATAGAAAAATCAACTCCATGATTGCTTATATAGAAGAAGCACAAAAAAAATTTGGCAAATTGTACATCACTAAAAAAATTTATAATATATTTTGTTCTAGCAAGCCATTAATTTTGTTAGTTTTTAAATGCAACATAAACAACAAGCTACAATAGCATAAACAAGATTATGTGCCAAAACTAAAATGCTATGAAAAATAAAGAATTACGACAAAAGTACAATAATACATATGCGTTCCAATTAGAAAAGAGAAGAGAAAGAAAATAAATATGCATTAAGTATCATATTTTTTAAATTTAAATATTTTTTAAGTTTAAACTAACAAATTTTACAAAAGACATCATGAGATAAAATCAAACAAGCTCCTTCAGGAGTGCATCTTCGTCCAAAAATACACAAGCCAACATAATGTCCCTTGACTACTCCATTGTTGTATACCAATACGGTGGGCAGATTTTGATCCGAATAGTTGAGAATGCAGTCAGTTGATACTATTTTGACAAATTTTGTTGTAGGATATCTTGTAGTCAATTCTTCAATGTATTGCATCAAAACTTCACATATAACAATGCTGTAAAAAATAAAGTACAACAAACTCCAGTAATCAGCACAAGAATCGTAACAATAAAATTAAACAAATTTGGATCACCCAAGTAATTTAAAGATATTATATGGGGGTATATGGTGTTCAGAAATATTTTCTGAAAATTAAACTTAGAAATATCATGTACATACCAATCTTTGTAAAGGATGACATCCACCCAAACATCAGAAGAAGCCTGTTAAATCTCTCGAACGAAATCAGTTCTTGAAAATGGGAAGCATAGATCCAAACCTCAAAACTTTTGCTGCTTTCTTCATCTTAGCCAATCCCTTCTTCTTATTAAAGCAAAATGCATAGTAAGGTGGTTATTGATAATAATGAGCCTAAGATTCTTGTGGTTATGGCACGGATAAAAATTCTTCCTACTTAGCTGAACCAATTGCTTCTTTGAATCATTGCACTTGTGATTGTGAAGCTGATCCAACAACACCATCAAATTTAATCAATAAAGAAATACTGAACAATTGATTAGAAACAGATAAAAAACGATTTTTGTTATGGTGCTTCTTTTTTCCCTTTTATATTCGAGTAGTTTTTAGGTGCTCTAAATATGTTAGGCAATTAAGAGTATCTATGTAATAAGCATAATGATTTATATCATAAGATATAGAATAAAAATAAAACCTATTCTATTTTCACCTAATCCATCATTCATTCTCATGCCAAACTCCCTATTCAAATCTTAACCAACTAACCAGATATTAATATAAATAGACTATTCCATATCTCCATAAGAATGTTGAACTCTCGAGATTATAAAGTCTATAAATTGAGTTTGTGAATTATATTTCACAATTCAGTTTTATCTAAGCTTCACGACTTCAAATGAACTCTAGAGTTTGACATCTTTATTTTAGTTTCTTTATTATGAATCTTAAATTTATCAAAGGTTTTAAGACCTATAGAAAATTGTAAGCAAACTGTTAAACTGTGGATTTATATTTTCATCATTAGAGCTACAAGTACAAACTTGGTAAGAGAAGTCCTCAAGTTTGGTCATTAGAAAATAGAAATAGTCTTACTAGAGAAGTTCTCAAATTCATCATCAGAAAGACAACACCTATTGAGATTTAAAGATTCTAGGGCTGCTAAGGTTGTAGTTGAAACAAAAATATAATTGAATGTCAGTAAAATCTAGAATTGTTTTTGCAGCTTTATGTGCATGCTAAACCTGTCGAACCCTTTATTTCTCACATAAAATTAATATAAATTTATTCGTAAGCCATAACAAGATGACTTCAAAGAGAATTGAAAATTACTATATAATATTAAGAAAAACAAATAAGCGAGACTTTGAAGAACAAAATCAAAAGCTTAAAGGACAACTGCACATTTGAATTAAACAAAGAGTACGAAAGCAATTAACGTAGATTATAAAGGGATAATTAAGAATAAAATATATCATATATAAGAGTTAAGGTAAAAATGACACCTAATAGAAAACTAGGTTGCGGCGGCAGGGGAAGCGTGTTGCACGGCGGTGGAAGCTTGTTGCAGCGTCGGCGAAAGCAGGTTGCGCGGCAACAAAAGCTTGTTGCGGTGGCGGGTTAAGCAGGTTGCGGCTCGTTTGAAGCATGTTGCAGCGGCGAGGATAAGAGAACGAGAGAGACCACAGAGGGAGAGGAAGAGATAATGGCAACAGTGATTGAAAGAGGGACAAAAATTCTACCAGAGCAAATGTCTCACTACTTTAAATCTAAAATTAAAAGAAAAAATGTGTAAAAAAAATAATTAGAAGGGTCAATATCAAATTATTAATTTTTTCAAAAATAAAAAATAGGGTTCTTTTTAAAATTATTTTAGTGTTTGCTAATGAGACTTCCACATAAAAGTGGGAGTAACGAATCCTTTGCCGTAAATCTAAACTTACTAAAATTATTAACTTGTGTAATTAAGAATTATTTTGACTCTTTATTAGAGAATTCATTTTTTATCGATAGTCTCAACTAATTCTTTTATTTTGAAATTTTTATATTCACATTTTCTTTTTTTTTCTCTCTCTCTTCTTTTTATTATTTTTTGAGTAATTACTCAAATCAGTTCTCAAAGATTTTAAAAGCAGATATTTTAATTCCTAAAAAAAAGTAATACAAAAAAACATTCTCAAAGTTTTATTCTAACAAATAAATCAGTCTTCAGTTCATTTTCTGGTGGAGTAATTACCCAAATCAGTCACCAAGAATTTTAAAAACAAACATTTTAGTCCCTAAAAAATATTACTACACAAATCAATCCCTAATATTTCTCTTCGTCAGACAAAACAGTCCTCCATCTATTTTTTGACGTAACTCACTAAATTTTTCAAGTATTTATTAGAAAAAGAATATTAGAAGATATTATAATCAAATTAGTTTTTAAGATGAAGTTAAAACTTATTTGATTTTTAAAATGGTATTTTTTTCAAAAAAAATTATTATTGAACCATCTTCATTATATACACAAAAAATAAAATAAAATAAAATAAAATTATTATTATTATTATTAATTACACAATAATATTGTACTATAACTTTTTGCATATTTTTAGACAAAAATAATAATAAATTTATTCATAAGATTCTTATGTATGTATTTATAATATAAAAAGAGTTTTTGCATAATATATATATATATATATATATATATATATATATATATATATTTATTGTCACTCAATAATAATATTATTAATAATAACAATAATAATAATAATAATAATAATAATAATAATAATATTGTTTAATAAAGTTATTAGATTATTTTACAAGAAACTCAATGTTAAAACTATTTGATATTTTATTAATATAATTTAGCTTGGTGCGATAACTAGGAGTTAAGTATCAAAGTTATTCTTCTATTTTCACTTGAATCTCAACTTGATCACCAAATTATCAATTAACTTAAAAAGCTAATTGAATTTCTACTTCATAATTAGACTAACTTAACATACACATCCATGTGGCATGTACATATTATTTTTCTTTGATTTATAATATGTGAAAAAACTATGTTAACAAAAAGAAAGTGTCAAATTTACAATTTAACTGTCACATGTGTGACTTTGTGTGCCAACTTAGCATTCTTTGTCAGTGAGTCACGCTTGAAAATGGACAAAGGGTTGTTATGTCTGACAGAAAAAAATTTTGGAAATTGATCTGTATATTAATTTTTTTTGGGACTAAAATATTCACTTTTAAAATTCTTAGGGATTAATTTGGGTAATTACTTCGCCAAAAAATAGAGTAGGAACTGATTTGCCCGCTAGAGTAAACTTTAGAGATATTTTTGTGTATTAATTTTTTTTAAAGATGAAAATGTCCACTTTTAAATTCTTTAAAAACTAGTTTGAATAATTACTCTTATTTTTTATTGTCCTAAAATCACTTATATTACCTCCAATACTATAATCACATCTCTTGCTTACCACCAGCCAACGACCATATGACCATCTGCATGGGATCACTTTCTGATGGCCACTTACCTTCTGACGGTTATAAATTCCGTAAAATTATTAAATAATTAGTCACTAAATTAAACTTTAATAAGAAAAATTAAAAATGTGAATTTTATAATTTTATAAGATAGAGCTAATTAAAATAAAAATTTTAACACTAATTTCAAAGATTGGGCCGAATCAGTCGAACCGGGCCCGTAGGCCCAACCAAGTCATTAAACAAAATAAGCTGAAGCTCATTCTCTTCCCTTCAACCTCATGCACACTGGAAAACATTTTGGAAAGGGGGAAGAGCAAGAAGGAATCCCAAACCCTTGACTTTCATTCAAATTCACACAACACCTCACTCCGAGCTCTGATCGTAGCACCATATGCGGTCACGCGTCCAACGCATTGAACTCTACAAAGTCCAGTATCCAATTTCGGTAAGAAAACTCATGTCTCATCTAAGCCTCTCAATTCCCATGACTTTCGAAATTTTGGGGGTTTAGTTTGTTAAAACTTGATGTCTTGATGTTTAGGCTCAAATTAAACATGATGGATGGTGCGTACCAAACTTAAAGATTGACACAGGATTCAAACAAAAGACACTATTTTTGAAAATTTTTAGAAAAAGGCTCGAGAAATTTGAAAATTCAACAAGAACAAAAACAAAAGACTCAAACAAAAAACAAAGATTATATAAAGAAAAGAAAAGGCTTTTGAAAAAACAAAATTTTTTTTTTTGATAAAGAAAACAAGAAACAGGTATGACTCAAAGTAGGAAACTCAAAAGGAAATACATGACCAAAAACAGAAAAGGTTTTGGAAGAAATTTTTTATGAAAAAATTTTTTATTTTTCAAAAAAAATAAAATAAAAGACTCTAACAAAATTAAAGACAATACCTAATCTAAGAAACAAGATAATTCGTCAGTTGTCCAAACTCGAACAATCTCCGGCAACGGCTCTAAAAACTTGGTGTGCACGAATTCCCACACTTCGTTCAACTGAACCAGCAAGTGCACTGTGTTGTCCAAGTAATACCTGAGTGAGTCAAGGTCGATCCCACGATGATTGTGGTTTGAAGAAAGCTATGGTTATCTTGTAGATCTTAGTCAGGCAAATAGAAGAGGTAGGTTTGATATTTTAAACGCATAAAAGAGAATAAATAGAACTTAACTAGGTTGATATGTTTATTGTGATAAGAGGATGGTTAAGGCTTGGAGATGCTTTGTTCTTTTGGATAACTCTGGTTTTACTGTCTTCTTCAACTGTGAATAATTTCTTCTATGGCAGGCTGTATGTGATCAACGCCGGTTGAGAGGTCGCCAATATTCCTCCAGATCTGAACCCCAGGGTTAGTGTGTATCCATTCTGATTGAGGGTGAAGCTTCGGTAGTCCATTCTCCTTAACGATCCTACTCAAAATGCCACAGACAAGGTCAAATCTTCCGGATCAGAGAATGATGCACCTTTGTGTTCTATCCTCTCCCACAAATACTCTAATCTCCCCACACCTCGGCTGAACTTGTGTTTCGAGAAGTCTCCAACAAAGTTGTGGATTAGCCATCTAAGAGATGTATAATCAAGCTGGTGGTTCATCATTGTCCAATGAAAAACTCATTCTGAACCCATGTAGAATGTGATAACCTTATACCAGTTCAACACATTCATATTGATGAAGAATGAAGATACATCTTGGAATAGAGAATCAAACACGGATTGAAATAGAACAGTAATACTTTTATTAATCCGTAAAACTCAGCAGGGATCCTCCCCTCAACCTAGGAGATTTAGAAACTTATATTGATAGAAAATACAAAGATAAATTGTAAAGTGTGCGTCCTCTCCCTTGATGAGAGGTGTAAAATCTTTAAATACTAAACTAATGACTAAAGATTACATTAAGAAGGGTAAAACAGTCTTTTAGTGCTAAAATCCACTTCTGGGGCCCACTTGGTGAGTGTTTGGGCTGAGCTTTGATGAGATCCACGTTTTAGGAGGTCTCTAAGATGTTAAACTTTGGCTAGAGGGTCCTTTATGGGTGTTGGACGCTGGTCTCTTCTCCTTTGGGTGCTGGACACCATAATTGGACAGGAGGCTGGTGTTGGACTCCAGTTTTGGGCCTTAAATTCTGGGGCAAAGTATAGACTATTATAAATTTCTGAAAATCTTTGGATGCTAGCTTTCCATAGCCATTGAGAATGCTCTATTTGGATGTCTGTAGCTTAAGAAAAATGCTTTCGAGTGCAAGGAGGTCAGATCCAGACAGCATCTGCAGTGCTTTCTCTGCCTCTGAATTAGACTTTTGCTCCAACTCCTCAATTTCAGCTAGAAAATACCTAATATTGCATAAAAATACAAAAACTCAAAGTAGAATCCAAAAATGTGAATTTTACATTAAAACCTATGAAAACTTAATAGAACTTAAACAAAACATGCTAAAAACTATATGAAAATGATGCCAAAAAGCATATAAAATATCCGCTCGTCAGAACACCAAACTTAAACTGTTGCTTGTCCCCAAGCAACTAAAAACATAGTAGGATAAAAAGAAGAGTAAGATATAATAAATCTCAGAGTTTTCAATGAAGCTCAGTTTCAATTAGATGAGCGGGACTTAGTAGCTTTTTGCTTCTGAATAGTTTTGGCATCTCACTATCCATTGAAACTAAAAAATATTGGTCTCCTTAGGAATTTAGAATCCATATGATATTATTGACTCTCCTAGTTCAATTCTTTTTTAATCTTGAACACCGCTTTTTAGAGTCTTCGCCGTAACCCTAAGCACTTTGTTTTCCAGTATTACCACCAGATACATAAATGCCACAGACACTTTAACTGGGTGAACCCTTTCGGATTGTGACTCAGCTTTGCTAGAATCCCCAGATAGAGGTGTCCAGAGTTCTTAAGCACACTCTTTTTACTTTGGATCATGACTTTAACTGCTCAAACTCAAGCTTTTTACTAGACACCTTCATACCACAAGCATATAGTTAGGGACAGCTTGTTTGAGCTGCTTAGGCCACAATTTTGTTTCTTGTAGGCCCTCCTAAACATTGATGCTCAAAGCCTTGGATCCTTTTACCCTTACCTTTTGGTTTAAAGGCTTATTAGCTTTTTGCTCTTGCCTTTTGATTTAAAGAGCTATTGGATTTTTCTGCTTTTTATCTCTCTCTCTTTCTTTTTCACATGCATATATATATATTCTTTTGAAACATGCTTTTTCTTTTTCTTTTTACTGCTTTTTCTTGCTTCAAGAATCAATTTATTTAGATTTTTCAGATTACCAATAATACTTTTCCTTTTTCATCATTCTTTCAAGAGCCAATATTCTTAATTCTAACTTCAAATATGCACTGTTTATTCATACATTCAGAAAACAAAAGCAATGCCACCATATCAAAATAATTGACTATTCTTATTATAAACTCAAAATTCATATATCTCTCAATTCTTTTCAAATAAAATTTTCTTTTAAGTAAGGTGGTGCACGAAATTAATATCTCAATATCAAAATCAAGATTTCTTATGATTTCGCACAACTAACCAGCAAGTGCACTGGGTCGTCCAAGTAATACCTTACGTGAGTAAGGGTCGATCCCACGGAAATTATTGGTTTGAAGCAAGCTATGTTTATTTTATTATTCTTAGTCAGGATATCAATCAAAATTATCAATGGGAATTATTAGATTGGAAAATTAAAAGAGAATAAAATCGTTACTTGTTGTGCAGTAATGGGGAATATGTTGGAGTTTTGGAGATGCTTTGTCCTCTGAATTTCTGCAATGTGATATTCAACTCAATTGTTTGTAAAGCCCGTCTACGGCAAGCTATATGTAGGGTGTCACCATTGTCAGTGGCTACCTCCCATCCTCTCAGTGAAAACGGTCCAGATGCTCTGTCACAGCACGGCTAATCAGCTGTTGGTTCTCGATCATGTTGGAATAGGATCCATTGATCCTTTTGCGTTTGTCATCACGCCCAGCAATCACGAGTTTGAAGCTCGTCACAGCCATTCAATCCTTGAATCCTACTCAAAATACCACAGACAAGGTTTAGACCTTTCGGATTCTCAAGAGTGGCCACCATCAATTCTAGCTTATACCACGAAGATTCTGATTAAGGAATCTAAGAGAAGCTCATTCAGTCTGATGTAGAACGGAGCTGTTTGTCAGGCACACGTTCATGAGTTGAGGAAGGTGATGAATGCCACGGATCATCACCTTCTCCATAATTAGGCACGAATGAACATCTTAGATAGGAACATACAAACGTTTGAGTGAAGAAATAGAAACAATTGCATTAATTCATCGAGACGCTGCAGAGCTCCTCACCCCCAACAATGGAGTTTAGAGACTCATGCCGTCAAAGTGTAAAAGTTCAGATCTGAAAAATGTCATGAGGTACAAAATAAGTCTCTAAAAGTTGTTTAAATAGTAAACTAGTAACCTAGGTTTACAGAAAATGAGTAAACTATGATAGATGATGCAGAAATCCACTTCTGGGGCCCACTTGGTGTGTGCTGGGGCTGAGGCTTAAGCTTCTCACGTGCCTGGGGCTGTTTTGGGCGTTCAACGCCAGGTTGTAACCTGTTTCTGGCGTTGAACTCCAACTTGTAACCTGTTTCTGGCGCTGGACACCAGACAGCAGCATGATACTGGCATTGAACGCCAGTTTACGTCATCTATCTTCGCACAAAGTATGGACTATTATATATTTCTGGAAAGCCCTAGATGTCTACTTTCCAACGCCGTTGAGAGCGCGCCAATTGGACTTCTGTAGCTCCAGAAAATCCATTTTGAGTGCAGGGAGGTCAGGATCCAACAGTATCAGCAGTCCTTTTTCAGCCTAACTCAGATTTTTGCTCAGCTCCCTCAATTTCAGCCAGAAAATACCTGAAATCACAGAAAAACACAAAACTCATAGTAAAGTCCAGAAATATAATTTTTGCCTAAAAACTAATAATATTCTACTAAAAACCAATTAAAACATAGTAAAATCTACATGAAATTACCCCCAAAAAGCGTATAAAATATCCGCTTATCATAAGGTGAGAGATATATGGAACATTTTATAGCCTTAAGACATAGATAGAAATGATCATGTAATAAGAACACGAGAACAGACAATAAAACATAACCTTAGTGATGGCGACTACTACTCCTCCTTGAGGATTCAATGTAGTGCTTGATATCTTCAATGTCACACCCTTGTCTTTGTTGTTCTTCCCTCATATCCCTTTGATCTTCTCTATTTCATGGAGGATGGTGGAGTGCTCTTGATGTTCCAACCTCAGGTGCTCCATGTTTGAGCTCCACTCTCCTAGAGAGGTATTCAGTTGATCCCAAAAAATATTTTTTGGGGAGAAAAATACATCTCTTGAGGTATCTCAGGGATTTCTATTGAGGCAACTCCACATGCTCTTGCTGTGGTTCATGTGCCGGCTCTCTAACATGCTCCATCCTTCTTTTAGTGATGGGCTTGTCCTCTTTTATGACAATTCCAGCTGAATTGCATAGGTGACAAATGAGGGATGTGGGGGTAAATGCCTTTTCCTTCCTCTTTCTTGAGGTTTCACCAGTCTTTGGTGCCATACTTAGGAGTGGTAGAAGTAAAAAGCAAAGCTTTTACAACACGAAACTTAAGAGTTTTGCTCGTCCTCGAGCAAATATGAACAATGGGAAAGAATAGGGTAGAAGAAGGTGGGGTAGGTGGAGATTCTATGGGACCTACTGGTCCTGAGAGGCTAGGGAATTCAAATTCCCTGCTCTCCGTATGGGCGTTGAACACCCAGCTTGTGCACCATAGCTGCCGTTCAATGCCAGCTTGCCTCCCATTTGTGGCGTTGAATGCCCAGGAGGAACCTCCTTCCTGGCATTCAACGCCAGGTCTTTTGCCTTTTTGGGCATTGAATGCCCAACCTAGCTCTCTGGCTGGCGTTTAATGCCAGCTTATTGCTCCCCAAAGGGCGTTGAATTCCCACTTTGGCTCCTTGTCTGGCGTTCAACGCCAGCAAGGTTTCTGCTCCAGGGTGTTCTATTTCTAGGTCGGACTGTGTCTGTTTCTGTTCTAACTACTGCACATGATCACAAACATTAAAAAGCAAGGGAAAACTCTAAAAATAAACTAAAATAAACTCAAATGAAAATAAACGAAAGAAATAAGAACAGAAATACTCTACTTATGGTTGGGTTGCCTCCCAACAAGCGCTTCTTTAATGTCATTAGTTTAACGGACAGCGCCTTTCAAGGAGGAAGATAATCATAGAGGAATAAATCCTTACTCCTTACTAGGAGCGTCCTTCCTGTGCTCTCATGGATTAACGTAAGACGCTCATGAGACAGGATCTTGTTCACTGCATGAAGCAGGGTTGGGCTTGCAGTAATATGATGGTGTCCCTTAGTGCCATTTCCCTCTTCTATGGTGAATACCATGATGAGATAAGTGAACATTACCATCTTCCATGGTGAAAATCCTTCAGTAGGGATATTTTTATTTTCCAGCCCTTAAGTATCTTCCTTTTCGGGTCTTCCTCCTTTGTCGATAGTGTACATCCAATACCAAACTTACATTCAGTTTTAGGAGAGATTGAATTGGTTTCATCCAAGGGAGGAGGCTTGAATGCTGAATTCTTTATGCAAGTGTCTCCCTTGTCAGGGGGTGATGAGCGGATATTTTATACGCTTTTTGGGGGTAATTTCATGTAGATTTTAGTATGTTTTAATTGGTTTTTAGTAGAATATTATTAATTTTTAGGCAAAAATCATATTTCTGAACTTTACTATGAGTTTGTGTGTTTTTCTGTGATTTCAGGTATTTTCTGGCTGAAATTGAGGGAGTTGAGCAAAAATCTGAGTTAGGCTGAAAAAGGACTGCTGATGCTGTTGGATCCTGACCTCCCTACACTCGAAATGGATTTTCTGGAGCTACAGGAGTCCAATTGGCGCGATCTCAACAGCGTTGGAAAGTAGACATCCAGGGCTTTCCAGCAATATATAATAGTCCATACTTTGCGCGAAGATAGATAACGTAAACTGGCGTTCAATGCCAGTATCATGCTGCTGTCTGGCGTCCAGCGCCAGAAACAAGTTACAAGTTGGAGTTCAACGCTAGAAACAGGTTACAACCTGGCGTTGAACGCCCAAAACAGCCCCAGGCACGTGAGAAGCTTAAGCCTCAGCCCCAGCACACACCAAGTGGGCCCCAGAAGTGGATTTCTGCATCATCTATCATAGTTTACTCATTTTCTGTAAACCTAGGTTACTAGTTTACTATTTAAACAACTTTTAGAGACTTATTTTGTACCACATGACATTTTTCAGATCTGAACTTTTACACTTTGACGGCATGAGTCTCTAAACTCCATTGTTGGGGGTGAGGAGCTCTGTAGCGTCTCGATGAATTAATGCAATTGTTTCTATTTCTCCATTCAAACGTTTGTATGTTCCTATCTAAGATGTTCATTCGCGCTTAATTATGGAGAAGGTGATGATCCGTGGCATTCATCACCTTCCTCAACTCATGAACGTGTACCTGACAAACACCTCCGTTCTACATCAGATTGAATGAGCTTCTCTTAGATTCCTTATTCAGAATCTTCGTGGTATAAGCTAGAATTGATGGCGGCCACTCTTGAGAATCCGGAAGGTCTAAACCTTGTCTGTGGTATTCCGAGTAGGATTCAAGGATTGAATGGCTGTGACAAGCTTCAAACTCGCGATTGCTGGGCGTGATGACAAATGCAAAAGGATCAATGGATCCTATTCCAACATGATCGAGAACCAACAGCTGATTAGTCGTGCTGTGACAGAGCATCTGGACCGTTTTCACTGAGAGGATGGGAGGTAGCCACTGACAATGGTGACACCCTACATACAGCTTGCCGTAGACGGGCTTTACAAACAATTGAGTTGAATATTACATTGCAGAAATTCAGAGGACAAAGCATCTCCAAAACTCCAACATATTCCCCATTACTGCACAACAAGTAACGATTTTATTCTCTTTTATTTTTCCAATCTAATAATTCCCATTGATAATTTTGATTGATATCCTGACTAAGAATAATAAAATAAACATAGCTTGCTTCAAACCAATAATCTCCGTGGGATCGACCCTTACTCACGTAAGGTATTACTTGGACGACCCAGTGCACTTGCTGGTTAGTTGTGCGAAATCATAAGAAATCTTGATTTTGATATTGAGATATTAATTTCGTGCACCAAGTTTTTGGCGCCGTTGCCGGGGATTATTCGAGTTTGAACAACTAAAGGTTTATTTTGTTGCTTAGATTAGGAAGAATTTATCCTTTTTTTTACTAGAATTGCATCTTTTATTATCCCTTTTTAAAAATCTTTTTTCAAAAATATTATTTTTCTTTATCAATTTCTAATTTTTAATTTCTTTTCGTGAGTTTAGTGTCTTGTTCAAAGTTTGGTGTTAATTGCATATTTTATATTTTTCTTTAAATTTTCGAACTTGTGTTCTTTGTTCTTCATTGATCTTCAAGTTGTTCTTGTTTATTTTTCTTGTTTGATCTTGAGTTTTTCTTGTTTTGTGTCTTTTCTTGTTTTTCTTGTGCTTTTTCAAAACATTAACTTTCAAAAATTATACTTTTATCCATAAAAATAATACATCTTTAAAATACGTTATATTTTTAGCTCAGTTGGTTATAGCGTTGGCTTATGTTCTTGGCAATTGGGCATCTTCTTATTAAAATCTTTTTTTTTAAAATAATTTTTCTTAATTTAATCTTGTGCCAAACTTTAAGTTTGGTGTTTTCTTGTTGATCTTTCTTTAATTTTCAAAAATTTATCTTGGTTTTCTAAAAATTTTAAGTTTGGTGTTCTTTCTTTTGTTCTTGGTGTTCTTGTGAATCTTCAAGGTGTTCTTGAGTCTTTCTTGTGTTTTGATCTTAAAATTTTTAAGTTTGGTGTTCCTTGGTGTTTTTCCTCCAAAATTTTCGAAAATAAGGAGCATTAGATCTAAAAATTTTAAGTCTTGTGTCTTTTGTGTGTTTTTTCTCTCTCATCATAAAATTCAAAATTCAAAAAAAAAATATCTTTTCTAACTAATTTTAAACTATATTTTCGAAATTTTTTTATAAAAATTCAGATTTCAATTTCAAAATTTTTCAATTCTTAATTTTTTTAATATATATTTTATTATCTTTTTCAAAAATTTTATCCTAACCACTTTTTCCTTTTCCTCAAATTTTTCGAAAATCTTCAAAAAATTATTTTCATTTTTTTTATTTTATTTCGTTTTTTATTTGTTTTATTTTTACTTTATTTTATAAAATAATTTTTTATAAAATAAATAATATCAACATCCATACCATCTCCTTTATTCCATCATGGAACTAAGTGGAAATGAACAGTCCAGGAGGACTCTGGGGTCATATGCTAACCCCACTACTGCTTTGTATGGGAGTAGTATCTGTATACCCTCCATTGGAGTTAGTAGCTTTGAGTTGAATCCTCAGCTCATTATCATGGTGCAGCAAAGCTGCTAGTATTCCGGTCTTCCACACGAAGAACCTACAGAGTTTCTAGCACAATTGTTGCAAATTGCTGACACAGTACATGATAAGGAAGTAGATTAGGATGTCTACAGGTTATTACTGTTTCCATTTGCTGTAAAAGATCAAGCTAAGAGGTGGTTAAATAACCAACCTAAAAATAGCATAAAGACATGGAAACAGCTGTCAGAAAAATTCCTGAATCACTACTTTCCTCCAAAACGGATGACACAGCTAAGGCTAAGCATCCAAGGCTTCAAACAAGGAGATAATGAATCCCTTTATGATGCCTGGGAGAGATACAGAGAGATGCTAAGAAAATGCCCCTCTGAGATGTTTTCAGAGTGGGTGCAATTAGACATCTTCTACTATGGGCTTACAGAAAAAGCTCAGATTTCTCTAGACCACTCAGCTGGTGGATCTATACATATAAGAAAAACAATTGAAGAAGCTCAAGAGCTTATTGATACAGTTGCCAAAAATCAGCATCTGTACCTGTTCATACCCTGACCGGGCTCCCCCAACTCGGTAAATCCATGAAAGGTCCGACCTCGTCCTAAGGCCCACGCCTAAAGGTCGGACCTCGGACATTAAAGGCAAGGAAAGGCCCATCAGAAGGAGCGCAGCCCAAAACCTAAAGGCCGAAAAGGCCTAAAGAAGGCGGTTCCACAAAGATAGGGATAAAACTCCCGAAAGATAAGATAAGATAAGAATATCTTATCCAGGGAAGATCACAGCCAACTACTATAAATACACTGGAACACCCAGGTATGAGATTCATTCCATATTCTACACATATCTGCTTGGACCCATGCTAACTTAAGCATCGGAGTGTCATTGCAGGTACAACCACCAATCGCTCGGCACATCAAGCTCGGGTCCCAGAACCCTCACCTCGGGCCTCTCCAAGACGACCGAGCTACCCGTTTCAGGTAACCCTCGGAACATTGGCGCCGTTGCCGGGGACCTGGAAGTCATCCCTCTATCATGGCGGACGACCCTCACAACAATGATCGCGCTGCATCTGAACAAGAGGAAGAAATTGACACCGGAGAACGACCGGACAGCCCTCTATCACCACACACTCCAGGAGGAAACAAACAGAATCGCCCAAAGACATCACTCCCAAACAAAGATCCACCGAATCCCGAAAAAGGGAAGAGCTCGGAAATCCTGGAAACAGTCCGGGAACAACAACACCGGCTGAAACAACTTGAAGAGGACATAAAGAAGCAGAGAGAAACTGAACAAGATCTGAGAAGGGAGACTCGAAAGCGCAGAGAATTAGAAGAAAAACTGCGGAAAATAGAGGCCAATCTGAAAGACCGGACAGAACGCGGCACCACCCCCGAAGGCAACCATGATCCCTTCACGCAAGAGATCATGAAGGAGAAGGTACCGCGAAACTTCAAACCACCCGACATGGATCTCTACGACGGCACCACCGATCCAAGCCACCACCTCAGCAACTTCAGGAGCAGAATGTACCTAGTCGACGCCTCCGACGCAATTCGGTGCAAAGCCTTCCCCACCACTCTCACCAAGTCGGCCATGAAGTGGTTCGACAACCTGCCACCAAGATCAATCACCAGCTTCGAAGACCTAACCAAAAAATTCCTAACAAGGTTCTCTATTCAAAAGGACAAGGCAAAACATGCCCCCAGTCTACTCGGGATCAAACAGGGTAACCAAGAAACTCTCCGAGAATACATGGAGCGATTCAACAAAGCCTGCCTGGACATACAACACTTGCCCACTGAAGCAGCCATCATGGGACTAGCAAACGGTCTAAAAGAGGGACCGTTTAGCCAATCCCTATCCAAACGATACCCGACCTCCTTATACGAGGTGCAGGAGCGGGCAGAAAAATATATCAACATGGAGGAAACCTCCCAGCTAAGAGACTCTTCTAGGAAGGAAGCAACCTACCCACTCCGAGATCGAGATCGGGAACAGAAAAAGAAAGAAGAATCCAACTCGGACAAGCCCCGGAAGTACCACAACTACACCCCCCTCCGAGTCTCCCTGGTAGATGTCTATAGAGAAGTATGCCACACCGAAAAGATCCCACCGCCCCGACCGCTAAAACACAAGAGAGCGGGAAGAGATCGGTCCGAATACTGTGAATATCACAAACTCTACGGACATTCTACTAACGACTGCTACGACCTAAAAAATGTCATAGAAAAGCTGGCCAGAGAAGGAAAACTCGACAAATACATAGCAGAGAAAGGAGAAGAAACCAGGAAGAGAAGGCGGGGAGATAACGAAGGTCGGGCCGAACAAAACCCACGAACTCCTGATAGACACGTTCACATGATAAATGGAGGTTTTGCAGGCGGAGGAACATCCAGATCCTCGCGAAAAAGACACCTCAAGGAAGTCTATCATGTCTAAGAAGACAGTCCCCTGCCCGAGTTACCTACTATCTCATTTACCCGAGAAGATGCTCAAGGGATAATTCCCGGGCACGACGATCCGATGGTAGTCACCATTATCCTAGCAAACGCCAACTTACATCGAACCCTGATTGACCAGGGAAGCTCAGCAGATATCCTGTTCAAATCGGCATTCGACAAGCTCGGACTTGAAGAAAAAGAACTAAAGGCCTATCCTACCGACCTATTTGGGCTAGGGGATACCCGATCCATCCCTTAGGATACATCTCGCTACACACTACCTTTGGAAAAGGCGAACAATCTAAAACATTAAGCATCGACTACATTATAGTCGACGTCACTTCGGCATACAATGCCCTCATTGGGCGACCAACCCTAAACAGGCTAGGGGCTATAGTCTCGACCCCACACCTCTGTATGAAGTTCCCTACCGCAAAAAGAATCGCTACTCTAAAAGGCGACCAAAAACTAGCGCGGCGATGCTATAACGAAAGCCTGAGCCTGAAAGGGAAAGAGGTCAACACGATAGAACTCGGACGAGTTCAGTCCCGAGAAGATCTTCGACCACAACCAGAGGGAGAAACCGAACAAGTCCAGATTGGGAACACACCTGAAAAAATCACAAACATAGGAGCGAACCTCAAAACGGGCCTAAAAAAGGAACTCATAAACCTCTTAAAGGAAAACTCCGACCTCTTCGCCTGGAAAGCCTCCGACATGCCAGGAATAAATCCCGACCTGATGTGCCATAAGCTATCAGTTTACCCGGGATCCCGACCTGTCCAACAAAGACGTCGGAAGCTCGGACCCGAGCGTATGCAAGCAATAGGAGAACAAGTACAAGCACTACTAGATGCAGGATTCATTAGGGAAGTAAAATACCCCCTATGGCTTGCAAATGTGGTCCTGGTAAAAAAGCCCAACGGAAAATGGAGGATGTGCGTCGATTACACAGATCTCAACAAAGCCTGCCCCAAAGACCCATATCCACTACCAAACATCGATGCCTTAGTAGACGCAGCCTCAGGCTACAGATATCTCTCCTTCATGGACGCATACTCGGGATACAATCAAATCCCGATGTACGGACCCGACCAAGAAAAGACCTCGTTCATAACCCCAAGGGCGAACTACTGCTACGTAGTAATGCCCTTCGGGCTGAAGAACGCAGGAGCAACCTACCAGAGGCTAATGAACAAAGTGTTCTCAGAGCACATCGGACTACAGCTAGAGGTGTACGTCGACGACATGCTGGTAAAGACACAAGAGGACAAAAACTTACTGACCGACCTCACCAGCGTCTTCGGCACCCTCAGAAAACACAACATGAGACTTAACCCGACGAAGTGCACCTTCGCCGCAGAAGCCGGAAAGTTCTTAGGCTTCATGCTGACTCAAAGGGGCATCGAAGCAAACCCGGACAAATGCCAAGCGATACTCAATATGAAGAGCCTGACGTGTGTCAAGGAAGTACAACAACTGAATGGAAGGCTAGCCGCACTATCAAGATTCTTGGCAGGATCAGCAATAAAGTCACTGCCTCTCTACTCACTCCTAAAGAAAGGGAAACCCTTCTCATGGACCCCAGAATGCGAAAAGGCCTTCCAAGAATTCAAGGAATTTCTCGGGCAGCCACCAATCCTAACCTGACCTCTAAAGGGAGAAGAACTCGTACTATACCTCTCGGTTGGACATCGAGCAGTCGCTTCAGCATTAATACGAGAAAATGACCAAGGACAACACCCCATATACTTTGTAAGCAAGGCACTACAAGGGGCCGAATTAAACTATCAGAAGATAGAAAAGTTCGCCTACGCCCTAGTGTTCACAGCTCGGAGGCTCCGTCCCTACTTTCAAGCCCACACCATCAAAGTCCGGACAAACCAACCCATGAGACACATCCTCCAAAAAACAGACCTGGCAGGACGAATACTGCAATGGGCGGTGGAACTGTCCGAATTCGACCTCCACTATGAAACCCGGACTGCCATAAAGTCTCAGTATCTAGCCGACTTCATCGCAGAATACACCGAGACCCCCGGAACCCCACTCTCATGGAACCTATATGTCGACGGGTCCTCAAACAAAACTGGAAGTGGAGCCGGGGTTATACTCGAAAGCGACCAAGGAACGCGGATAGAACTATCCCTAAAATTCGAGTTCCAAGCTTCAAACAACCAAGCCAAATACGAAGCCCTACTAGCAGGTCTAAAGCTAGCCGAAGAGGTCGGAGCCCGGAAAATCACAATCTTCAGCGACTCCCAGGTCGTCACATCACAAGTAAATGGAAGCTACCAGGCCAAAGACCCAACTATGAAAAAATACCTGGACCAAACACAGGCACAATTACGCCACTTTCCAGAGATACAGATCCAGCACATACCTCGGGAACAAAACGCCCGGGCAGACGCCCTCTCAAAACTTGCCAGCACCAAACCAGGAGGCAACAACAGAAGTCTCCTCCAGGAAACCTTACAATCTCCCTCCGTGCTAAGAGAGGAAGAAACGCTAAATATATCAGACCAGCAGCAAGGATGGATGACCCCCATACTCAGCTACCTGAAGTCGGGACCTCTCCCCGCCGAAAGAAAGGAAGCCAAAAGACTCACGAAAGACGCCCAGAATTACACACTAATTCACGACGTATTATACAGAAGAGGATTCGCAAGCCCCCTCCTTAGGTGCGTCCCGACCTCAGAAACAAAGAGCATCCTCGAAGAAGTCCACGGAGGCATGTGTGGGAACCACCTCGGAGCTCGGGCATTATCCAAGAAAGTAGTCCGAGCCGGGTTCTACTGGCCAACTTTGCAAAGAGACGCAACGAAGTTTGTGAAAATATGCCCCCCTGCCAAAAACACGCCAATTTTCACAAGGCACCACCCGAAGACCTTATCAGCATCACTGCACCATGGCCCTTCGCAAAATGGGGACTCGACCTACTCGGCCCATTCCCCCAAGGACCGGGGCAAGTCAAGTACCTCATAGTAGGGGTCGACTATTTCACGAAGTGGATCGAAGCTGAACCTTTAGCCACCATTACGGCTCAGAAAAGCCGGAAATTCCTATACAAAAGCATTGTCACAAGGTTCGGAGTCCCCTACTCCATTACCACAGACAATGGAACACAGTTCACGGACACAAGTTTTCAGAACTTGGTGGCCGAACTAAAAATCAAACAGCAATTCACCTCAGTCGAGCACCCACAAGCCAACGGACAAGCAGAGGCCGCAAATAAAGTCATCTTGGCCGGGTTAAAACGAAGACTCCAAGAGGCCAAAGGGGCATGGGCCGAGGAGCTCCCCCAGGTATTATGGGCATATCGGACAACTCCACACTCTACAACGGGAGAATCGCCATTTCGACTAGCCTATGGGATGGAGGCAATGATTCCTATCGAAATAGATGAAGGGTCACCCAGAGTCATCTTCTACAACGAAGAAGGTAACCCGCAGGCACAAAAGGAAGAACTCGACCTCCTACCCGAGGTCCGAGAAAGAGCCCGAATCCGAGAAGAAGCCTTAAAACGGCGAACGGCCCTCAGATACAATCAGAAAGTAATAAAACGAAGCTTCTCCACTCACGGCCTAATTCTAATCCGAAATGACATCGGAACACAAAAGTCGGGAGAAGGAAAGCTAGCCGCAAATTGGAAAGGACCCTACAAAGTAACTGAAGTCTTAGGAACAGGCTATTACAAGATATCCGACCTAGAAGGCAATGAGCTGCCCAGGGCCTGGCACGCCTGTAATCTAAAACGGTACTACAGCTAGAAAAATCTGACCCGAGGTGTACTCTTTTTCCCTACAGGGGTTTTTTAATGAGACACCCGGTCAGATAAGGCACCCGACCTAGTCAAGGGTAAACGCTTTGTAAATATTCTTTCTTTCTTAATACTAATCAAATTTTTCTATTTTCTTTTGTTCCTTCTCGTGATAAAACAAACCCTGAAAAAGTACCCCGTCAAGGCGCATTAATTTATGCTCGACAAAACGCAAAAAATCATTTGCCAAGAGACCACACAAGGTCGGCAAAGATAAAGTGACGAGGTTCAAATTAATGTGAGAAGTTATAAAAGTAACTCTGAAAAAGGCTCAAAAAAGCCAAATAAAAAGAGATTACAAAAATAACTTAAAAGGCCAACCAAAGACAAGGTCGGACCAACAAAGGGTGTACTCGACCGCGCCACCCGAGGTCCGACAAAAAGCCCGGACCCGAGAAGGAAGCCTTAAAACGGCGAAGACAAAGATTTCGAAAACGCCTACTAAAAAGTTGCTATACAAAAACAACTAAAAAAGTACGAGCGAAAAAACGAAATCAAACGCTAGCTAAAAAGTTGTTATCCAAAAACAACTAAAAAGCATAAAAGCGGAACAAAAAAGTCAAAACGGCGAAGACAAAGATTTCGAAAACGCTTACTAAAAAGTTGCTATACAAAAACAACTAAAAAAGTACGAGCGAAAAAACGAAATCAAACGCTAGCTAAAAAGTTGTTATCCAAAAACAACTAAAAAGCATAAAAGCGGAACAAACAAGTCAAAACGCGAACAAAAACACCGCATAATAAGCTAAAAAGTTACTACAAGTAGCTAAAAGCAAAAAAGGTGTCCAAAGCATCCACAGAAATCATCCAAAAAACAAAAGAGCCCACAGGCCGGGCAAAAACCCAAAAGATAAAGGGATTACAGAGGATCAAGATCCTTCCCGGTCGCCGCATCAACAGAAGGCTGCGGAAGAAACATAGAAATCGGGACAGCATCAACAGCACCATCATCCCGGTTCAAAACCTCCGCACCAGACCCATCCCCGACCAAAGGTGAAGTCGGGTTCGCAACCGGAACCTCGGGGACGGACACCGGAACCTTGGGGTCGGACACCGGAACCTCATCCTCGTTGGGAGCAGGAACAATCTCTCCCTCCACAACAACGTTATCCATACTAAATAAGCTCAGATCCAGGTCAGGAGCAAGAACCCGGACCTGAGCCTTCAAATTTTCATACATAGCATCCATACCCTTCGCCACATGCCCTTCTAGCTCGTAAAAGTCATTCTGAGCAGATTGCAACTTCTCCTTCGTCTCCACAAGCTCGGCAAGTGCCCGAGTATAATTTTCCTTCGCTGCCTTCGCCATCCCCTCAGATGCATTCGCTGCCGCCACAGCCGCGGTAGCCTTAGCTTTCTCCTTCTCTAAAGATGCTTCCAACTCAGCAATCCTAGCAGCCTTCAGCTCACTAATCTTCTCGAGCTCGGACTGAGCCTTCTCAAGTCGGGAACTGGTCGCGCCAAGGGGAGATTTCTTGAACTCTCGGGCAATAGCAGCATGAAGACTAGCCATCCGAACACAACTCCGCGCCATATACTGAAAATGGTGCTCCATAGACACATCATCAGTAGAAATA
This sequence comes from Arachis stenosperma, assembly GCF_014773155.1. Taxonomy (NCBI): domain Eukaryota; kingdom Viridiplantae; phylum Streptophyta; class Magnoliopsida; order Fabales; family Fabaceae; genus Arachis; species Arachis stenosperma. Next base: position 50,188,584 of record NC_080381.1, on the reverse strand, counting down.
AAGGTCTGAGGGAGAATATGCTGTTCAATCCAACCAAGAGCATCGAAATCCTTGTCATTAAAACCCGCAGGCTCTTGAGAGGTCTTCTGCTTCTTGGGAGGAGGACCCGAGAACGGGGGAGGAGAAGAGGTAGCAGGCCCGGAGGTCGAAGGATCTTGAGTTATAGCTCGGAACTGGGGAGTCGGAATTGTCTTCGACCGAGTCTGAACACCCACAGTAGACTTCTCCGGAGAAGATCGGGCAGAAGCCCCCCCAGCTTCAATATTCCGAGCGGCCACAGACTTCTTCGTCCGACGAAGATACTTCATGGAATCCGCCTGAGAAGACATCTCTGCAGAAATAAAAGAAAAGGAGTTACCACTACAGAAATTCCACCAAAACAAACAAAGCCAAAATACTAAGAAAAAGATGAATCTCGAAAGAGGTCGGGAACTACCTAACTCGGAACGGAGAAGGCTTGGATCTCCCAACATTTTCTTCGTATCCAAGTGAGGTGCCCGACCCCATAAACTGCTCACCACACCCACAAAAGCCTGCTCAACCTCATCTAGACTCTCAAAGGTATATTTAACAGACACTACATTCTCCTGCCAACAAAGAGGAAAAGAAGGCTCCCCACTCTCATCTAGAAAGAAAGGTCGGACGTCTCCAGTAGCCCGGACCTTGAAGTAAAAGTTCTTGAAATCATGAAAAGACTCATCATAAAGGGTACAAAACTTCCTTCCCTGGTTAGCCCTAAAAGAAACCCAAGATACCTTCCCTCCACCCGACCCCGGCTTCGTCAACACAAACAAATAAGAAAAAAGAGAAATAGAGGGAGAGACCCCCAAAAACTGACACAAAAGTTGAAACAACTTCAAAAACGCCCAAGAATTTGGATGGAGCTGCGTAGGGGCAAGGTTACAAGACCACAACACCTCGGACTCCAGGTCGGTAAAAGGAAGTCGGACACCTAGATTAGAGAAAAAACAATCATAAGCATAAAAGAAGAGCTTCTCGGAACTCTCTAAAGGCGGGAAGCACACTCTCTCCTCGGAATCCGGGGCCACTAGTTCATAATCCCTCTCAGACTCTCTATTTTCACATATGCTACTGTGCCTACGGAACCTAGCTAAATATTCAGAATCTACCACAGAAGGGATTCTCAAAGGAAGAGGATCTACCCAACCAAGACCACTCGAAATCTTGGTCGACACCGCTTGAAGAACCTTTCGAGACATAAATTCCTACCTACAAAGAAGAATACAACAGAAAGCAAAAACCCATTCAGCAATGCAAGAAAACAAAAACCCCGCGAAGAAAATGCAGCAACCCGGACCGAAAAAAACCAGAGAACAAAAAAAGAGCCCCCCCCCCATGTACAAACAACAGCAATGGCGGCGCCTCTTTTTCGGGGCAACCCAGGCATAAAGAGACAAAACAAAGAGCCACACAAAGAACAGAAGCATATGATCACAAGAAAGTAAAAACATGGAAAACAAACCTGGAAAGTAGAAACGAAGGCGAGGAGCTCCGAGGCAAAGGAGAAACGAAGGCGGCAAGCTCCGGAAGCAAGAAGCACGAAACAACGGCGCAGAGGAAACCCCGGAAAAATGCACGGAAAGAATCAGGGAAGAAGAACAAAGAAAAAGAAGAAGCGGCGCTCGAAAAAGAGATGGCGAAAACTTAGAAAAACAAGAAAGGAACAGAATAAACGAAGAAAAAGGAAAGGGAGCGAATAAATAAAGCCTTCACGAAGGCCGGAACGAAAATCAAGGAAAAACGGTAAAAAAGCAATAAATGCAGAAACGGCCATTTTTTGAAAATTTGAAAAACTACTATGCCCGAGCTCGACCTCCCAAAAAGGACGAACTCGGGCAGGGGCACTGTTCATACCCTGACCGGGCTCCCCCAACTCGGTAAATCCATGAAAGGTCCGACCTCGTCCTAAGGCCCACGCCTAAAGGTCGGACCTCGGACATTAAAGGCAAGGAAAGGCCCATCAGAAGGAGCGCAGCCCAAAACCTAAAGGCCGAAAAGGCCTAAAGAAGGCGGTTCCACAAAGATAGGGATAAAACTCCCGAAAGATAAGATAAGATAAGAATATCTTATCCAGGGAAGATCACAGCCAACTACTATAAATACACTGGAACACCCAGGTATGAGATTCATTCCATATTCTACACATATCTGCTTGGACCCATGCTAACTTAAGCATCGGAGTGTCATTGCAGGTACAACCACCAATCGCTCGGCACATCAAGCTCGGGTCCCAGAACCCTCACCTCGGGCCTCTCCAAGACGACTGAGCTACCCGTTTCTGGTAACCCTCGGAACAGTACCTAAGCAGTGAATCTTCTATGAAAGAAGAAGCTAAAACAGTAACTGCTGAGCTCAGTCCTGTAGATCAGGTTAATGAATTCAATTAGCAGTTAGACTTTCTAACTCAGCAGCTAGCTGAATTCAAAGAAATACTACAGGAAACAAGAATGGCCAACAGGAATATGGAAGTACAGTTAAAGCAAACAGAAAAGCAACTGTCAAAACAAATAGCAGAAGAATGCTAAGCAGTTCAATTAAGAAGTGGGAAAACATTAAATACCTCACTTCAAAGCAGCAGGAAGCCAAGAAATGAACAAATGGCTACTCAAAATCCCTCTGAGGACAATCAGAGCCCAGAGAGGAATGATGCTGGCGCTGAACGCCCAGCCCATGCTCATTCCTGGCGTTCAACGCCAGAAACAAGCATGAATCCGGCGTTGAACACCCAAAGGGAGCACAGTTCTGGCGTTCAGACGCCAGTAACAAATAAGGAGTTGGCGTCTAACGCCACTCCAGCTTCCACCCCTGGCATTCAAACACCAATGGGGGATCAGTCACATACAAGTGCTGATAACAACCCTTCTAAAAAGGCTTCCCAACCCACTTCTGTAGGTAATAAACCTGCAGCAACTAAGGTTGAGGAATATAAAGCCAAAATGCCTTATCCTCAAAAACTCCGCCAAGCGGAACAGGATAAGCAATTTGCTCACTTTGCAGACTATCTCAGGACTCTTGAAATAAAGATTCCGTTTACAGAAGCACTTGAGCAAATACCCTCTTATGCTAAGTTCATGAAAGAGATCTTAAGTCATAAGAAGGATTGGAGGGAAACTGAAAAAGTTTACCTCACTGAAGAATGCAGTGCAGTCATTCTGAAAAGCATACCTGAGAAGCTTAAAGATCCCGGGAGCTTTATGATACCATGCACATTAGAGGGTAATTGTACCAAGCAGGCTCTATGTGATCTTGGGGCAAGTATCAACTTAATACCTGCATCTATTATCACAAAGCTTGGTTTGACTGAAGAAGTCAAACCAACCTGGATATGTCTTCAACTTGCTGATGGCTCCATTAAATACCCATCAGGCGTGATTGAAGACATGATTGTTAAGGTTGGGCCATTTGCCTTTCCTACTGACTTTGTGGTGCTGGAAATGGAGGAGCACAAGAGTGCAACTCTCATTCTAGGAAGACCTTTCCTAGCAACTGGCCGAACCCTCATTGACGTCCAAAAAGGGGAAGTAACCCTGAGAGTCAATGAGGAGGAGTTCAAGTTGAATGTTGCCAAAGCCATGCAACATCCAGACACCCCAGATGACTGCATGAGTGTTGATATCATTGACTCTCTGGTAAGAGAGGTCAATATGGCAGAGAGTCTCGAATCAGAGCTAGAGGACATCTTTAAAGATGTTCAGCCTGATTTGGAGGAATCAGAGAGAATAATAGAACCTCTGAAAATTCCTCAGGAAGAGGAGAAACCTCCCAAACCCGAGCTCAAACTATTACCACCATCCCTGAAATATGTATTTTTGGGAGAAGGTGATACCTTTCCTGTAATCATAAGCTCTACCTTAGAGCCACAGGAAGAGGAAGCACTAATTCAAGTGCTAAGGACACACAAGACAGCTCTTGGGTGGTCCATCAGTGATCTTAAGGGCATTAGCCCAGCCAGATGCATGCACAAGATCCTATTTGAGGGTGACGCCAAGCCAGTGGTCCAACCACAAAGGCGGCTAAATCCAGCCATGAAGGAAGTTGTGCAGAAGGAGGTCACTAAATTACTAGAGGCTGGGATTATTTATCCTATTTCTGACAGCCCCTGGGTAAGCCCTGTCCAAGTCGTCCCTAAGAAGGGAGGCATGACAGTGGTTCATAATGAAAAAAATGAACTGGTTCCTACAAGAACAGTTACAGGGTGGCGTATGTGTATTGATTATAGAAGGCTCAATACAGCCACCAGAAAGGACCATTTTCCTTTACCATTCATAGGCCAGATGCTAGAAAGACTAGCAGGTCATGAATACTACTGCTTCCTGGATGGATATTCAGGTTATAATCAAATTGCAGTAGATCCCCAGGATCAAGAGAAAACGGCATTCACATGCCCATCTGGAGTATTTGCATACAGAAGGATGCCATTTGGCTTGTGCAATGCACCTGCAACCTTTCAAAGGTGCATGCTCTCTATCTTCTCTGATATGGTAGAGAAGTTTCTGGAAGTCTTCATGGATGACTTTTTGGTATTTGGAGACTCATTCAGCTCCTGCCTTAACCATTTAGCACTTGTTTTGAAAAGATGCCAAGAGACCAACCTAGTTTTAAACTGGGAAAAATGTCACTTTATGGTGACTGAAGGGATTGTCCTTGGGCATAAAATTTCAAACAAGGGAATAGAGGTGGATCAAGCTAAAGTTGAAGTAATTGAAAAATTACTACCACCTGCCAATGTTAAGGCAATCAGAAGCTTTCTGGGGCATACAGGATTCTATAGGAGGTTTATAAAGGATTTTTCAAAAATTGCAAAACCTCTGAGCAATCTGCTAGCTGCTGACACGCCATTTGTGTTTGACACAAAGTGTCTGCAGGCGTTTGAGACCTTGAAAGCTAAGCTGGTCACAGCACCAGTTATTTCTGCACCAGACTGGACATTACCCTTTGAACTAATGTGTGATGCCAGTGACCATACCATTGGTGCAGTATTGGGACAGAGGCATAACAAGCTTCTGCATGTCATTTATTATGCTAGTAGTGTTTTAAATGATGCCCAAAAAAATTACACAACCACAGAAAAAGAATTACTTGCAGTGGTTTATGCCATTGACAAGTTTAGATCCTACTTAGTAGGATCAAAAGTGATTGTATACACTGACCATGCTGCTCTTAAATATCTACTCACAAAGCAGGATTCAAAGCCCAGGCTTATAAGATGGGTGTTGCTTCTGCAAGAGTTTGATATAGAAATAAGAGACAGAAAAGGAACTGAGAATCAAGTAGCTGATCACCTGTCCCGAATAGAACCAGCAGCAGGAGCATCCCTCCCTCCTACTGAGATCTCTGAAACCTTTCCGGATGAGCAATTGTTTGCTGTTCAGGAAGCTTTGTGGTTTGCAGACATTGCAAACTATAAGACACAAGGTTCTCTTTTTGTAACCATGGAGAGGAAGCATGAAAAGCTTCTCTCACTGCAGAGTCAACCAAAGCCCCCACAGTCCAACTCTAAGTTCGGTGTTGGGAGGCCACAACCAAACTCTAAGTTTGGTGTTGAACCCCCACATTCAAACTCTAAGTTTGATGTTGGGAGGTCCCAACCTTGCTCTGATTATCTCTGAGACTCCATGAGAGCTCACTGTCCAGCTAAGGACAATAAAGAAGCGCTTGCTGGGAGGCAACCCAGCCATTCACAAAATTTAATTTTATTTGTTTTTGCTAATTAATTTTTACAGGTATATGTCAAAGTATCTTCAAAAGGTAAAATAGCAATTGATTGGATTCACAGAGTTACAAGGGAATTTGGAAGCTCATTGGCGTGAAAAAGCCAGTAAGAAACATTTTGGGCGTTGAACGCCCAAAAGAACCACTCACTGGGCGTTCAACGCCAGTAAGGGTAGCCATCTGGGCTTTAAACGCCAGAAAGGAGCATCTTCTAGGTGTTGAACGCCAGAAAGAAGCACCTTCTGGGCGTTTAACGCCAGATTGACAATGTCCTGGGCGTTCAGAAAAACGTCCAGTGACAAAGGACTTCCTGGCGTTCAACGCCAGAAAGAAGCAACAGCTGGGCGTTGAACGCCCAGGAGAAGCAGCAATTGGGCATTAAACGCCCAAAACAAGCAGCATTTGGGCGTTTAACGCCAGAATGGTGGGGAGGAGGTAAAATTTGTTTTTCTTCACAAATTTTCTAATTTTTATGTTTCAATTCATAATTTCTTGCATAAACATGTTTTAAAATATCATCCTTCAATTCCAAAAATTTTAATCCTAATTTCTCAAAACACTAATTTCTAAAATCCCTTTTTCAAAAATGTCAAATGTATCTTAATTCATAAACACAAATCTTTTTCCAATCCAAATCTTTTTCAAATCTTTTTCAACTCATCATATCTTTTGGATTTCGAAATTGCCTCTCCCTCTATTCCTCTCCTTTCCTTTCTTTTGCTTGAGGACAAGCAAACCTCTAAGTTTTGGTGTGATTTGCCATGATCACTGAGCTAAAACTCATCAAGATCATGGAACCTAAGGGAACAGGAAGAGCAAGGATGTGAACTGAAGGAACTAAAGCGTCAGAAGCTATTCCTTGAAGGACCAAGCACCCCACAGACTAGAGGAACATCCACTTCCCAAATACAGGTTGTTAAGTTCTAATTTTAAGCTTTAACTCTGTGATAGTATTTTTATAGAAATTACCTTAGAAGTTATATAGGAGTAGTAGTAATTAGTATCTCTATTTTGATTTTATCTCCAATTAAGCTATAATTTATTTTTCTCATCATTATCAAACATGAATAAAGTAGTAGATTCTTAGAATAAAGAGGCAATATTTTTTTGAGTTCTTAATAAGGAAAATTCTAATTATTTATATGTGGTGGCAATACTTTTTGTCTTCTGAATGAATGCCTGAACAGTGCATATTTTTTATATTGAATTTTATGAATGTTAAAATTGTTGGCTCCTGAAAGAATGATGAACAATAGAAATGTTATTGATGATCTGAAAAATCATGAAATTGATTCTTGAAGTAAGAAAAAGCAGTGAAAAACAAGCTTCCAAAAAAAAAATACAAGGAATCATTGGATTAAGAAAAGGATCCAAGGCTTTGAGAATCAGTGGATAGGAGGGCCCAAGGAAGTAGTTCCAGGCCTAAGCGGCTAAATCAAGTTGTCCCTAACCATGTGCTTGTGGCATGCAGGTCCAAGTGAAAAGCTTGAGACTGAGTGGTTAAAGTCGTGATCCAAAGCAAAAGAGTGTGCTTAAGAGCTCTGGACACCTCTAACTGGAGACTCTAGCAAAGCTGAGTCTCAATCTGAAAAGGTTCACCCAGTCATGTGTCTGTGGCATTTATGTATCCGGTGGTAATACTGGAAAACAAAGTGCTTAGGGCCACGGCCAAGACTCATAAAGTAACTGTGTTCAAGAATCAACATACTACACTAGGAGAATCAATAATACTATCTGAATTCTGAGTTCCTATGGATGCCAATCATTCAGAATTTCAAAGGATAAAGGGAGATGCCAAAACTGTTCAGAAACAAAAAGCTACAAGCCCTGCTCATCTAATAAGAATCTGAGCTCCATTTAAAACTCTTAGATAATATTACTTCTTAATTTCTTCTCATCCTATTTTATTTATCTAGTTGCTTGAGAACAAGCAACATTTTAAGTTTGGTGTTGTGATGAGCGGATATTTTATACGCTTTTTGGGGGTAATTTCATGTAGATTTTAGTATGTTTTAATTGGTTTTTAGTAGAATATTATTAGTTTTTAGGCAAAAATCATATTTCTGGACTTTACTACGAGTTTGTGTGTTTTTCTGTGATTTCAGGTATTTTCTGGCTGAAATTGAGGGAGCTGAGCAAAAATCTGAGTTAGGCTGAAAAAGGACTGCTGATGCTGTTGGATCCTGACCTCCCTGCACTCGAAATGGATTTTCTTGAGCTACAGGAGTCCAATTGGCGCGCTCTTAAAGGCGTTGGAAAGTAGACATCCAGGGCTTTCCAGCAATATATAATAGTCCATACTTTGCGCGAAGATAGACGACGTAAACTGGCGTTCAACGCCAGTATCATGCTGCTGTCTGGCGTCCAGCGCCAGAAACAGGTTACAAGTTGGAGTTCAACGCCAGAAACAGGTTACAACCTGGCGTTGAACGCCCAAAACAGCCCCAGGCACGTGAGAAGCTTAAGCCTTAGCCCCAGCACACACCAAGTGGGCCCCAAAAGTGGATTTCTGCATCATCTATCATAGTTTACTCATTTTCTGTAAACCAAGATTACTAGTTTACTATTTAAACAACTTTTAGAGACTTATTTTGTACCTCATGACATTTTCAGATCTGAAATTTTACACTTTGACGGCATGAGTCTCTAAACTCCATTGTTGGGGGTGAGGAGCTCTGCAGCGTCTCGATGAATTAATGCAATTGTTTCTATTTCTCCACTCAAACGTTTGTATGTTCCTATCTAAGATGTTCATTCGCGCTTAATTATTGAGAAGGTGATGATCCGTGGCATTCATCACCTTCCTCAACTCATGAACGTGTGTCTGACAAACACCTCCGTTCTACATCAGACTGAATGAGCTTCTCTTAGATTCCTTAATCAGAATCTTCGTGGTATAAGCTAGAATTGATGGCGGCCACTCTTGAGAATCCGGAAGGTCTAAACTTTGTCTGTGGTATTCCGAGTAGGATTCAAGGATTGAATGGCTGTGACGAGCTTCAAACTCGCGATTGCTGGGCGTGATGACAAACACAAAAGGATCAATGGATCCTATTCTAACATGATCGAGAACCAACAGCTGATTAGCCGTGCTGTGACAGAGCATCTGGACTGTTTTCACTGAGAGGATGAGAGGTAGCCACTGACAATGGTGACACCCTACATACAGCTTGCCGTAGACGGGCTTTACAAACAATTGAGTTGAATATTACATTGCAGAAATTCAGAGGACAAAGCATCTCCAAAACTCCAACATATTCCCCATTACTGCACAACAAGTAACGATTTTATTCTCTTTTATTTTTCCAATCTAATAATTCCCATTGATAATTTTGATTGATATCTTGACTAAGAATAATAAAATAAACATAGCTTGCTTCAAACCAATAATCTCCGTGGGATCGACCCTTACTCACGTAAGGTATTACTTGGACGACCCAGTGCACTTGCTGGTTAGTTGTGCGAAATCATAAGAAATCTTGATTTTGATATTGAGATATTAATTTCGTGCACCAGGGGGTAATGGAAGGTCAAGAACCTTGAACACCATCTAGTCCTTATGCAAGGAAATCCTTGTTTCTTGTGCTTTTTAGATTTTTAACTTCTTCATCACAGATGAAGGTATCATATTTAAACTCAAGCCATGATCATACAGGACTTTGTCAAAAGTGATCTTTCTAGTAGTCCATAGGATCTGAAAGCTCCCTGGATCTGGCATCTTCTTAGGCAGCTCATTCTGAATTAGGATACTGTACTTCCCAATAAGTACCTCTATTTCATCTTCCCTTAGGTCCTTCTTTTCAAAAAGAATGTGTTTTAGACAGGCCGTATAGGGGGTCTTTTTTTTCCAATACCTTTGCAACAAACATTTTGACTTGCAGCTCCTTAAGGATTACTGGGAAATGAGCCAACTGCTCATCTGCCGGTTCTTTCTGCACGCCAAGAAAAGATAGCTCTTGATGGTCTTTTACCTCTGTAAGGGAGTTCTCTGTGGTAATCACAGGCCTCTCTTGCACACCCAGAGAAGATTCAACTCGAGGTTTCTTCTCCTCTCTAGGGGCGTGCTCAATGGCATTCTCAAGATCCTCCTGGTTCTTGAAATCTTTTAGTCCCTCTCTTTGGTAAAGACTACTATCTCACCTTCTTTTAAGGTCTCCTTTCCAGAGAGCATCAGGCTTTCTGTGAGAGCCTTATAGGGATGCACTTCCTCAAACAACTCAGTAAGAGGAATATTATCCTGCTCAGGTGTCCACCGGTCATGGGTGAGAGTGTCTCCTTAAGGGTAGTTACCACTCATATCACTAGGTGCATTATAAACCTCAGTAGGAGGTGCAACTACAATCTCCATGTCTAGAACTTCTGTCCTAACTAGAGTCTCCTCACAGGAGTATAAGTGCTAGTTATTAGTAGCTATCTCAATGAAGTGCCTCTTCATGTGTCTCTATAAAGTACAGAGGGCCATTTGCAAAGTGATCAACTGTCTTCCAGGCTATTTCAGAGATTTCTTCATAGAAGATCATTGTCTTGCCCCATCTTGAGAATATATGGGGAGGACAATTCCTGAACATCATCTTGTACCTCTCCCAAGCATCATGGAGAGACTCATTCTCCTTCTTCCTGAAGTTCTGAACATTAGTCTCTAGCTTAGTTAATCTGTGTGAGGGAGAGAACCTGTTCAGGAAATTGTTAACAACCTTATCCCATGTGTTCACAATTCCTCTAAGTTCCATATGCCAGTATTTATTTGCTTGATCACTCAGAGCAAATGGGAAGAATTTTAGCCTGGAGACTTCAGGGTTCACTCCATTGGCCTCTACAGTGTCACAAAACTACAAGAAGTCGGAGATGAACTTACTAGGGTCTTCTTGTGGGTGTCCATGAAACTGGCATTTTTGCCGTAATAGTAGGACCTGGTCTAGGTTGACCTTAAAGTCATTTGAGTCAATAGGAGTGTCAAATGTATAGGAGCCTAGAGGTCTCCCAATTCGTGCATTCCCATTTGCATCCATAGTGACTCCGGTATCTCTGCATACATAAATAAGAGACAAAGAAAATTGGGAGTCTCTATGTCAGAGTATAGAGAACTCCCTGTGAGATGTGAAGAAGAAGAATAAAGATGGAGAGGAGATAAGGAGAATTCGAATAGAAGAAAGGAAGAATTCGAAAGTTTAGAAGCAAAATTAGAAAATTGAATTAAAATATTTTTACTTTTATTTTATTTATTAATTAAATTCAAAAAAAAGAGGGAAAATAAAAGCTAATTAACTAAAAATATTTAAAAATTCAGAAAAAAGTTTTCGAAAAAGAGGAGAGAGAAATTAGTTAGGAAGTTTTAAAAAACAAGAAAGAGAAATCAAGTAACTAATTAAGAAGATTTGAAAATAAGATAGGAGATTAAAAAAGATTTTATTTTAAAATTCTTTTTGAATTGAAAAGAAGATAAGTTAGGTAAGAAAGATAAGATAAGGAAGTTAAGAAAAGATAAGTTTTAGATAAAAAAAGATTTGAAATCAAAATCAAAAAGTTAGTTTCTAATTTAAAAAGATTTAAAATTTAAATTTTAAAATAAAAGATTTGAAAAGAAGTTGAAGAAGATAAGATTTGAAATTTGATTTTTGAAAAATATTTGATTTCAAAATTGAAAATTGAAATTTTAAATTTTAAATTTTGAAATTGAATTTTAAAATTTGAATTTGAAATAAGATAAGATAAGATTTTGAAAATTTGAATTTTAAATTTTTGAATTTTGAATTTGAAACAAGATAAGATAAATATTTTGAAAAAGATTTGATTTTTTGAAAAGATTTGATTTTGAAATTCAAATTTAAGATAAGATAAGATAATGATTTGAAATTAAATGAAAGATAACAAAAGATAAGATAAAAATTTGAAAAAGTTTTGAATTTTAAATTTTAAAAGCAAGATAAGATAAGATAGAATCAAATTAAAAGAAAGATATGATAAGATATAAAAAGATAAGACTTGAAATTTTGAAATTTGAAATTAAGATAAGATAAGATAATAATTTGAAATTAAAATCTGAATTTTTATATGAAATTTTTGAAAATTATTTGAAAAAAAGATAGAAAAGATATTTGTTTGATTTTTTTGAATTTAATGAAGAAAGAGAAAAATATCAAAAAGACACCAAACTTAAAGTTTTTAGATCTAAGAATGCATAGTGTGCGAAATTTAAGAAGAAAAACACAAAGAGACACCAAAATTTTAAGATCAAAACAAGAAGAAAAATAAGAACACTTTGAAGATCAAGAAGAACACCAAGAACAAAACTCAAAGAATTCAAAGAAAACAAGAGCATGCAAAAGACACCAAACTTAAAATTTTTGAAAACTAAAGACACAATTTTTGAAAATTTAAAGAAAAGACACAAGAAGACACCAAACTTAAAGATTGATACAAGATTCAAACAAAAGACACTGTTTTTGAAAATTTGGAAAAAGACTCAAGAAATTTGAAAATTCAACAAGAACAAAAACAAAAAACTCAAACCAAAAACAAAGATTAAATAAAGAAAAGAAACGTTTTTTGAAAAAAAAAATTTTATAAAGAAAACAAGAAACAGGTAAGACTCAAAGTAGGAAATTCAAAAGGAAATACATGACCAAAAACAGAAAAGGTTTTGGAAGAATTTTTTTTTGAAAAACCTTTTGATTTTTCGAAAAAAATAAAATAAAAGACTCTAACAAAATTAAAGACAATACCTAATCTAAGCAACAAGATAATCCGTCAGTTGTTCAAACTCGAACAATCATCGGCAACGGCGCCAAAAACTTATTGCAAATGAATTCCCACACTACAACTAAACCAGCAAGTGCACTGGGTCGTCCAAGTAATACCTGAGTGAGTCCCATGAGGATTGTAGTTTGAAGCAGTCTATGGTTATCTTGTAGATCTTAGTCAGGCAAATAGAAGAGGTGGGTTTGATGTTTTAAACGCATAAAAGAGAATAAAGAGAACTTAACTAGGTTGATATGTTTATAATGATAAGAGGATGGTTAAGGCTTGGAGATCCTTTGTTCTTTTGGATAACTCTGGTTTTACTGTCTTCTTCAACTGTGAATGATTTCTTCTATGGAAGGCTGTATGTGATTAACGCCGGTTGAGAGGTCGCCAATGCTCCTCCAGATCTGAACCCTAGGGTTAGGTTGGATCCATTCTAATTGAGGGTGAAGCTCCTGCAGTCCATTCTCCTTAATGATCATACTCAAAACGCCACAGACAAGGTCGAATCTTCCGGATCAGAGAATACTGCGCCTTTGGTTTCTAGCCTCTACCATAAACACTCTAATCTCCCCATACCTCGGCTGAACTGATGTTTCGAGAAGTCCCCAATGAGGTTGTGGACTAGCCGTCTAAGAGATGTATAATCAAGCTGGTGGTTCATCATTGTCTGATGAAAGACTCACTCTGAACCCATGTAGAATGTGATAACCTTATGCCAGTTCAACGCATTCATATTGATGAAGAATGAAGATACATCTTAGAATAGAGAATCAAACACGGATTGAAATAGAACAGTAATACTTTTATTAATCCATAAAACTTAGTAGCGCTCGTCCCCTCAACCTAGGAGGTTTAGAAACTCATATTGATATAAATTACAACGAAAAATGTGTAAAGTGTGCATCCTCTCCTTGATGAGAGGTGTAAAAATCTTTAAATACTAAACTAATGACTAAGGATTACATTAAGAAGGATAAAATAGTCTTTTAGTGATAAAATCCACTTTTGGGACCCAGTTGGTTAGTGTTTGGGTTGAGCTTTGATGAGATCCACGTGCTAGGTGTAACACCCTAATTAGACTAAGCCTTAACTCGCGTCGTAAAGCAAAGGTTAATCAAAGGTTACGACAGTTCTAAGCTTATACATATCATATATAGAAGGAATTATTAATATCTAGAAGCCTGATGAAGAATATAGCTCAAAATAGGATTTGAACAGTGCAAAACGTACTAACAAAGCTACTAGCTTAAAGCACAAGATATAGAGATGATATAACAAAATAATAGAGTTTAATACTATAAGAATCTAGCTGATGACGGGTCATCATATACCCATTTTTCAAGCTAATTTCACTTGTTTTATTAGCCTTTATACACTTTCTTGTATCTTAAGTAAGCAATTTGGAATGAAAATGCACAACTTCTTTAAATCAAGCAACCACTATTAAATTGATGCTAAATCATGAGGTTTAAGCAAGAATTAATTGATTTTTAATGAATTAAAAACCTTATGAGTTTAGAGATACTTTGAGTGGTTGTTTTGGTTTCTTGTAGATGAAGAAAGGAAGAAAAGAGGAAAAGTGTGGCTTAAAGAAAGCGTGGCCCAAGGGAAGAAGAAGTGTGGCGCATGGAAGGGAGGAAGCAAACATTGCCCTCCACAAGGGCACACTGCCCTCCAGGAGGGCAACATAATGAACCAAGCTTTGAGAGGCAACACTGCCCTGCCCACAACAAGGGCAGAGCACAAATTGATGCTAAGGATCAAGGAGAACAAAAACTCTGCCCTGCCCTCCTCAAGAGCAATATCGGGCTCATCAAAGAAATAAATTCAAGGAAAAAGCCTCCCAGTGCTTCCTATGGGTTTCGAACCCAAGAGCAAGGAGGAAAGAAGTAGTGCTCCACCACAAAGAAATAAGCAAAAATTGGCTTGCTTTCAATCTCCCAGGATCGAACACGGCACCATGAGGAAGCAAGGAACTAAGCATGACTTTGGTGCCAAGAAAACCAAAGAAAAGAAGAAGCGTGTGCCTCCACCAAGTTTCGAACTTGGAACCTCACCATGGGCAACATTGCACTGCCCTCCACAAGGGCAGGGCAGCATTTTTGTGATGCACACACGCGCACAAGATTGGCGCACCAAGGGAGCTTTGGCACAGCAAGCACGCACGGGCAGCAGAATCTGGCGCACCAAAAAACTCTGCCCTACCCTTCACAAGGGCAGGGCAGCATCCTGCAAGCACCACACGCACCAAACACGCACGCACAAGGCCGCACGCACCATTTCCTGCCCTGCCCTCCACAAGGGCAGGGCAACCTCCTGGGAGCTACTTTCTTCATGGGCTGAAATTGGATTAAAAATCCAATTAAATTCATTTTCTTCACCAAATCAAAAGCCCATCCAAATTCCAAAATCCAAGAATAGAAAGTGTATAAATAGGAGATAGTTTGATGTAATTAGGAGGACCTTTCTTTTTACTTTTAACTTTTGAACTTTCTTTTGATTTTGGAATTTTGGAGATTTCATTGAGAACTAGGAACTGAGATTTCAGAGAATTGGGGAGGAGAATTGATCTCTCTTCTTCCTGGTTCTTGTTTGAGCATTTTTATTTTTCTTGTTTGAGTCTTGGGTGTGAAGAATTGAGGAATTTCTGTCTCAATCTCCATTCAAGAGCTCTTTAATTTCTCTTCTGCATAATTAAGTTCAATTACATTTCCTTTACTGCTTCTTCTTTAATTTCTTGCTAATTGCTTTGTGAACTTGGATCTGGGAAGGCAATTGAGATCTAGACCTTGCTATCTAGTCTCTGGAGTCCTGAGACCCAATTTTCCTTTTGGTTCTTCTGTGAACATCTGCTGCAATTCAATTTCCTTACTGTTTGAATTCTAGTTACTTCTAATTCACTTCTGCTTTATTAATTGTTGCAATTCAATTTCCCTTTGCTTAAATTCTGATATCCCAGTCCTCAAATCCCTCTTTCATTCAAGCAATTTATATTTCTTGCACTTTAAGTTACTGCAATTTACATTTCTTGCACTTTAAGTTTCAGTCATTTAATTTCTTGTTCTTTAAGATTCAGCCCTTTTACTTTCAGTTTCCTTTAATTTCTGCAATTCTTCCCTTCCCCTTTACATTTTTTGTCATTTACTTACTGTTGGATACAAAATCACTCAACCAAAACTTGATTCGCTTGACTAAATCAACCACTAAACTAAAATTGCTCAATCCTTCAATCCCTGTGGGATCGACCTCACTCCCGTGAGTTTTATTACTTGATGCGACCCGGTACACTTGCCGGTGAGTTTTGTGTTGGATCGTTTTCCACACATCAAGTTTTTGGCGCCGTTGCCGGTGATTGAAATAGATTGACAATGATTAAGTGAAGTGGAGATCTAGATCAAGCACTTTTTCTTTATTTTTTAACTAACACACTAACTGTTTGAATTTTTGCTTAAACTGACTAAAACTTCATTCTAGCAATAGATTGAAGTTTCACTGGTTTTCTGGATCTGTGTGTTTCTTATTGTGTGTTTGTATGTCAGGTACAGGAAGAGCTTCCCCTATTCTCTCCGAAATTGACCAAAGAACTCTTCGAAGAATAAGAAGAGCTGAAAGAGGTAAGAACGTTATTGGAGAGGAAGAATCTGAGGAGGAATTCCAAGAAATGGAAGGAGATCCATCAAATCCCAATCAACCAGAAGGAGGGGCCAACAATAACCCACAACAAAGAAGAGTACTGGCTTCCTACACATTTGCAAATGCTAGACATTGTGGGAGTAGCATTCTTACCCCTAATGTCAATGCAAACAACTTTGAACTAAAGCCACAACTCATCACATTAGTCCAAAACAACTGCTCTTTTGGAGGAGGACCATTGGAGGACCCGAATCAACATTTATCTACCTTTTTGAGGATTTGTGACACTGTCAAAACCAATGGTGTGCCTCCTGACAGTTACAAGTTGCTGCTCTTTCCATTCTCTCTCAGGGACAAAGCCACTCAATGGCTAGAAACATTTCCAAAGGAAAGCATCAACACTTGGGATGATTTGGTAAGCAAGTTCCTTGCCAAATTTTATCCCCCTCAAAGGATCATAAGATTGAAGACTGAGGTGCAGACATTCACTCAAATGGAGGCTAAAAATTTATATGAAGCATGGGAAAGATATAAGGCACTACTAAGGAAATGTTCACCAGAAATGTTCACTGAGTGGGATAAGTTGCAGAACTTCTATGAAGGACTTACTCTGAAAGCTCAATAAGCACTGGATCACTCAGCTGGAGGCTCATTACAACTCATGAAAACTACAGAGGAAGCTCAAAACCTCATTGATATAGTGGCTAACAACCAATATTTCTTTGCTCACCAAAGGCAACGCCAACCATCACAAAGAAGAGGAGTAATGGAGCTGGAAGGATTGGATTCAATCTTAGCTCAGAACAAAATGATGCAGCAGCAAATTCAACAACAGTTTGAGCAAATGGCCAAAAGAATTGATAGCCTTCAAGTTGCATCAGTGAGTGCCACAAGCCAACAATCAACTACTTGGCGGCAAAATGAAGAAACTCAAGAGGAGCAACAGCAAGAGCAAGTCCAATACATGCACAACCAAAATCCCGGAACAAATAAAGTCTATGGTGACACCTACAATCCATCTTGGAAGAACCATCCCAACCTCAGATGGGGAGACAACCACAATCAAACTCAGCAGCCATGGCAAAGGAACCCAACTCAAAACAATTGGAAAAACACAAACCACAACAACCAGCAAAACACTAACCAAAACACATACAGAAAACCACAAAATAATCACCCCAACTCTAACCATCATCCACCCAGTAACCAAACAATTAACCAAAACACCTACCATCATCCAACAACACCCCAAAACCAACCAATTTCACAAGAATCTCAGAGGATTACTAATCTAGAAATGCTATTGGAGAAGATGATGAAGAACCAAGAATTGACAACAAAGAACCAAGAAACTTCCATGAAGAACTTAGAAAGGCAGATTGGACAAATCTCCAAGCAGATTTCTATTGAGAGACCTTCAAGCTCACTACCAAGTGACACCATTCCTAATCCAAAAGAAGAATGCAAAGTCGTGCAATTAAGGAGTGGAAAGTCATTGGTAGATGGCAACCAAGGAGCAACCAAGAAACTTATGGAGAATGACAAAGAGCCAACAGAAAAAGATGGAGCTAACAACAAGGACATAACAAGCAAGAATGTCCCAGAAAAGCTCACAGAAGAAAACAACCAACCAAAGAACTTAAAGAAGGGAAAGCAGAACATGGAAGAACCAAATTCAGAACAGCAGCAAGTGGAGAAGAGTCCCACACCATCACTACCCTATCCACAGAGATTCCAAAAAGAAGCAAAGGATCAACATTTCCATAAATTCCTTGAGACTTTCAAGAAGCTGGAAATCAACATACCTTTGGCCGAGGCATTGGAGCAAATGCCTCTATATGCCAAGTTCTTAAAGGAGCTCATCAATAAGAAAAGAAGTTGGAATGAGAAGGAGACTGTAATGCTCAGTGAAGAATGCAGTGCACTAATCAAAAAGGGGCTCCCTCCCAAGCTTGAAGATCCTGGAGGTTTCTTCCTACCTTGCACTGTTGGAAGCCTATTCATCAACAAGGGGATGTGTGACTTAGAAGCAAGTATAAATCTAATTCCATCTTCCTTAGTGAAAAAGCTTGGCATAGGAGAGGTGAAACCAATACAGATGTCCTTGGAATTGGTGGACCAATTAGTTGTATATCCTAAAGGGTTGATTGAGAGCCTTTTAGTTAAGATTGACAAGTTCATCTTTCCGGCAGACTTTGTGATCCTAGATTCAGCAGAGAATGGGAATGACTCCATAATACTTGGTCGACCATTTTTGGCCACTGCTAGAGCCATCGTAGACATAGAACAGGGAGAGCTAACTCTCAGGATGCATGAAGAGAGCATCACCTTGAAAGTGTTTCCAGAATCACAAAGTAATGAAGAAACAAGCAAGACAAGTGAATGTCTTCCAAGGCAAGTAACCAACAACACAGTAGAACAGAAGAGTGAGCAGGTACAAGGAGGGGAAGAAATTCAAAAAAAGGTCGGGATGATAAACAAAAAGGGAGGAATCACAACTCAAGTCACTGTCAAAGGAGACAGATCAACAAGGAAGAAAAAGAAGAAAAATAGGAAGAAGGCGTACAAAGGGTGGAAGAATAAAAAAATTCCAACTGAAGGATTTTCCAAAGGTGACAAAGTACAATTAGTATATCAACAGCTGGGAACAGAAGATTATTACACTGTCAACCAAGTACTCTCTCTTGAGCACATTGAAATTGAGCATCAAGGCACACAGAGAAAGCTTACAGTGAGAGGAGACAAGTTGAGACATAACCAGCATCAACCACCTTAAAGGGAGTTCAATGTCAAGCTAGTGACAATAAAAGAGCGCTTCATGGGAGGCAACCCATGATTTAAGATTACTGTCCTTTCTTTTATTCAATAAGTTATGATTACCTGAGCATGATTTTGAACGTTCATATGAATGCATACATTGTTTTGAAGCACATGTCAGACTTCTAAGTTTGGTGTGCCTTAAGACACACCCAAGTTTATTTTTCAAAAAAAAAAAAAGAGGTTATTCTTAGAACATATGCATAGTCCTTTTTGATGAAGCATATGACCAAATACTAAGTTTGGTGTCTGCATGTGTAACAATGTTCAGAAAATCATTTCCTATTCATGGAATCAAAATCATATAGAGAGGGATCATGCATCATTATTTTTTTGAAAAAAAAATAATATATTATATATATATATATATTATATATATATATATATGTGAAGAATTTACTGTATTGCTAAGCCATCTTCAGCAAGAGATAAGTTTGGTGTTCACCAACCTTTAGCAATTCTAATTAAGGGACACAATTGACCATTTATGAAAAGAAACAAAAATTTTTCTTCTTTATTGCAATTCACTTGCCAACGTATACATTCATATCCTAAGGCTAGCTGTTTTGGTTTATTCAGGAGAAAGAGATTGAGACAAAAACAAGGAGGGGCCACGGCTAGGACAAGCTAAGTGAGGAGTGGTCACATGTGCCTAGAAGAGCGTGCTCCTTGGGAAGCAGAACTTGCATGCATGCATCATCGAACACCTAAATGCATGCAACCAATGAGAAGAGAATCCTCGTCAAAGCCTCAACAATGCATGCAGACCGTTCAATCTATGAACCTTTTGTATGATCAACTCAATCTCAACCCTTCATGAGCATCAACGAACTCCTTCCTCATTCATTATGGTTTTGTTGGAAAGCTTGAAGAATCTGCCTATAAATAGCCATTAGCACTAAATGGTTTACACACTTATTCAAGCTACTTTCACTTGTAAGCCATAATCCCCTCTACTCCCAAAACTAAAACCAACAATTCCCTTATCTTACACAACAGAACCGAGCATCATCCCAAACACAACACATCTTTCTTCTATTCTCACTTTTCCCTTCTTCTCACCTCAAATCCAATGGCCTCCTCAAGTTCAAAAAGAAGGCCAGGAAAGGAACCAATGGTGGTCGAGCCTCCATCATATGATGCAAAAAAATTTAGGTCCCAATTCCGTGAAGGGAGATATCATAGGTTCATGAAGACAAAGAATGTCATCTATGAGAAAGGCCTTGAGTTGAGGGACGGGGAATACCCCATCATGAGGCAAATCACTAAAGAAAGAAGGTGGAAACTTTTATGTGCTCCTCTTGTTGACATCAGTGCAGTCATGATCAGGGAATTCTATGCAAATGCTGTAAAAGAGAACAAAGATAGTGTCCCCTATACAAGTTATGTCAGAGGAGTTGAAGTGAATTTCAGTCCAGCAGCCATCACAAGGGCCCTGAAGTTGAGAACCATAACTTATGCAGAGCCTAGTTATGAGACTAGATTGCAAATGGAAAACAATCCTGATGAGATCTTGCAAGGGTTATGCATGGAAGACACAGACTGAAAAGAGATTCAAAAGGTATCCCAAGCCACTTGAAGAGAATAAACCTCACTCCTGTGGCCAAGGGATGGTATGAAATAGTAAGGAGATCTATCCTTCCTACTGGAAATGCTTCTTGGGTCACAATCAAACGAGCACTCTTAACATACTGCATCCTACATGGTGGTGAAATCAACCTCGCACAACTCATATCCGATAGTATTCAAGAGATGGCCAACAGCACAAGCAAATCAAGCGGTCTTGGGCATCCAAGTACAATTCTCAGACTGTGCGATAAAGCTGGAGTAATCTTTGAAGATGAGGACACAGAAAAAGTGAAAAAAGGGAAAGGAATCACCAAGAGGAGCATGGAAGGATTGAATGAAGAAGATGATCAAGAGGGAGTGGTAGCTCCCAGACAAAGAAGATCTCAAAGAGAGGGAGAACAAGAGCAAGCTCATGGTGCCATAGACATGAGCCAGCTACACAGAGCAATTGAAGAGCTATCTCAACAACTCATGCAGACTCAACAAGAGCAAAATCAATAGAGCCAAGAGCAATATCTAGAGCCCCATCCAGAGTTTAGGGAGCAATATTTGAAGGATAAAGAGGAGCGAGAAGCTTGGCAGCGTCAAATGGAGGAGAAGCAAGAGAGATGGCAACAACAAATGATGACTCAGCAGCAAGAATTTCAAGCACAAATTCTTGAAGGACAAAAAGAGCAATACAAAGAATTCAAAGAATCATACGATAAGCTGTAATTTAGTCAAGCTAAAGCAGGGGAATATAGTTACAACCTGTATCAATGGAAGAATATTCATCACACCATGGGAGAAGTTAGATATGCGCAAAGAATGGAGAGTGATGAAAACATACAAGCAAGGTTGGAGTACCTAACCCATAATTTGCCAGCACTCAATCCACAGATCAAGCCATTTGAGCAATGCCCTGAATTTGGAGCCAAGCAACAAGCAAGGTCTCATCACTATACGGAGGTAACATTTAAAAGATTGGAAGAAGTTGGGCTCTTAGGACTCTTAGATTCTGTCTGGGATAGAAGATGTCCTGGTGAAGAGATCTGAGACTATTCCAAGCTAGGGAAGAGAAAGAAGAAAAAGGGAGAATCAAGCAGCAGCCACGACCATTAGAAGGTGGCAAAGTTCTTTCATACCTCTTCTTTCATACTTCTAATAAGAAGAAGCATGTCTGAAACATGATATGCCTCCACTGTCTATTTCATTTTTATTTCATTTTCTTGTACTTTTCCCTGTTCAATAAGTAGCTAGAGAAATGATCTGCATAATGCTTGTCATCCATCACCTAGCTGAATTTTGTTTTGTTTCCCATATGCTTGAATAAAAGAGAAGTGTTTGAATTAGAAAGTAAAATATCCAATGTTGCATAAGTTAGAATGGAAGTTAATGGTGGTGTATGTGTTTGATTAAATGCATAACTCATAAAATAATTGCTGCATAATATCATTTTCATTGAAGTATGATCTAGCTTGCTGTTATAAAGGTTCTTATCAGTAAAGAAAAAGCCCTTGAGAACAAAAAAAAATAAAAAAATAAAACAGAAAGAAAAGGAAGAAGAAAAAGCCAATGTGGCAAGAAAAAAATAAAGAATAAAGGCTGGACACCAATAGCTTGGACCCTAGGACACATGCCTGTGGTGTTCTTGTACTAGGATATGCTTGGATAAGTAAATTCTGAGGGGTATTTCAAAACCCGGTCACTTAGATCAACTGATTTGGGATGGCCAATTGAAAGTCCACAATAAAGAGCAACCTAGATACAGAACATTTAGTTATCCAAAGAGATGCTGGGCATCAATGATCCTAGGAAGAAATAGTGAGCCATGTGTCTGTGGTGGAAAGATGTTGAGAAAAAAATAAAAAGCCAAAGGCTACTACTGCAACATTAGACACCAAGCCTTCAAAGAATAATAAGCTTGATAAGCAACATGAGAAAAGAAAAGTTAGCAAGGGAGCAAAGAAAGAATAAACCTTATAACAGCAAGTTTAGTAAGCCTTTGAGGAAGAATGTATATTATGTAACAGCAACAATATTGAGTTATCATTGTCTGCATAAAACTCCATAAGTCAAGTTCTGCTATATGCCTAATAAGGATATGTTTTCTTTTCTTGTTCATTTCATTTTCTCTTAGTTTTGATGCTTGCTTGGGGACAAGCAAGAATTAAGTTTGGTGTTGTGATGACTGGTCATCATATACCCATTTTTCAAGCTAATTTCACTTGTTTTATTAGCCTTTATGCACTTTCTTGTATCTTAAGTAAGCAATTTGGAATGAAAATGCACAACTTCTTTAAATCAAGCAACCACCATTAAATTGATGCTAAATCATGAGGTTTAAGCAAGAATTAATTGATTTTTAATGAATTATAAACCTTATGAGTTTAGAGATACTTTGAGTGGTTATTTTGGTTTCTTGTAGATGAAGAAAGGAAGAAAAGAGGAAAAGCGTGGCTTAAAGAAAGCGTGGCCCAAGGGAAGAAGAAGTGTGGCGCATGGAAGGGAGGAAGCAAACATTGCCCTCCACAAGGGCACACTGCCCTCCAGGAGGGCAACCTAATGAACCAAGCTTTGAGAGGCAACACTGCCCTGCCCACAGCAAGGGCGGAGCACAAATTGATGCTAAGGATTAAGGAGAACAAAAACTCTGCCCTGCCCTCCTCAAGAGCAATATCGGGCTCATCAAATAAATAAATTCAAGGAAAAAGCCTCCCAGTGCTTCCTATGGGTTTCGAACCCAAGAGCAAGGAGGAAAGAAGTAGCGCTCCACCACAAAGAAATAAGCCAAAATTGGCTTGCTTTCAATCTCCCAGGATCGAACACGGCACCATGAGGAAGCAAGGAACTAAGCATGACTTTGGTGCCAAGAAAACCAAAGAAAAGAAGAAGCGTGTGCCTCCACCAAGTTTCGAACTTGGAACCTCACCATGGGCAACATTGCCCTGCCCTCCACAAGGGCAGGGCAGCATTTTTGTGATGCACACACGCGCACAAGATTGGCGCACCAAGGGAGCTTTGGCACAGCAAGCACGCACGGGCAGCAGAATCTGGCGCACCAAAAAACTCTGCCCTGCCCTCCACAAGGGCAGGGCAGCATCCTGCAAGCACCACACGCACCAAACACGCACGCACAAGGCCGCACGCACCATTTCCTGCCATGCCCTCCACAAGGGCAGGGCAACCTCCTGGGAGCTACTTTCTTCATGGGCTGAAATTGGATTAAAAATCCAATTAAATTCATTTTCTTCACCAAATCAAAAGCCCATCCAAATTCCAAAATCCAAGAATAGAAAGTGTATAAATAGGAGATAGTTTGATGTAATTAGGAGGACCTTTCTTTTTACTTTTGACTTTTGAACTTTCTTTTGATTTTGGAATTTTGGAGATTTCATTGAGAGCTAGGAACTGAGATTTCAGAGAATTGGGAAGGAGAATTGATCTCTCTTCTTCCTGGTTCTTGTTTGAGCATTTTTATTTTTCCTGTTTGAGTCTTGGGTGTGAAGAATTGAGGAATTTCTGTCTCAATCTCCATTCAAGAGCTCTTTAATTTCTCTTCTGCATAATTAAGTTCAATTACATTTCCTTTACTGCTTCTTCTTTAATTTCTTGCTAAT
The DNA here is from genome assembly GCF_014773155.1 of Arachis stenosperma. Lineage (NCBI taxonomy): Eukaryota > Viridiplantae > Streptophyta > Magnoliopsida > Fabales > Fabaceae > Arachis > Arachis stenosperma. Next base: position 50,164,489 of record NC_080381.1, on the reverse strand, counting down.
TGCTTTGTGAACATGGATTTGGGAAGGCAATTGAGATCTAGACCTTGCTATCTAGTCTCTGGAGTCTTGAGACCCAATTTTCCTTTTGGTTTTTCTGTGAACATCTGCTGCAATTCAATTTCCTTACTGTTTGAATTCTAGTTACTTCTAATTCACTTCTGCTTTATTAATTGTTGCAATTCAATTTCCCTTTGCTTAAATTCTGATATCCCAGTTCTCAAATCCCTCTTTCATTCAAGCAATTTATATTTTTTGCACTTTAAGTTACTGCAATTTACATTTCTTGCACTTTAAGTTTCAGTCATTTAATTTCTTGTTCTTTAAGATTCAGCCCTTTTACTTTCAGTTTCCTTTAATTTCTGCAATTCTTCCCTTCCCCTTTACATTTTTTGTCATTTACTTACTGTTGGATACAAAATCACTCAACCAAAACTTGATTCGCTTGACTAAATCAACCACTAAACTAAAATTGCTCAATCCTTCAATCCCTGTGGGATCGACCTCACTCCCGTGAGTTTTATTACTTGATGCGACCCGTTACCCTTGCCGGTGAGTTTTGTGTTGGATCGTTTTCCACACATCACTAGCCACAGCTCGCGGAGTTTAAGCCGGCTAGCCATATACAGGTATACAGAACCATACAGTGAAAACAGCTTAAACAAGTTTTGTACTCTCAAATACATGCCTCTAGGCAAAACAAAATACAAAAGGAGAGATGTATAAACAAAGTAAACCAAAAACTCCAAAAGAATCCAAGATCCTCCCCTTCTGTCACCATCCAAAGCGACTCACCGAGGTGGGTTGCGAACTGCATCTGAAAAACACAACAATAATATGGTATGAGAACCGGGTGTTCTCAGTATGGTAACAGTGCCCAGTGATGTAGGATATAAGACACCGGGACGCCAAAGGCAATCCTAAGCTCCATATCCATCCCAAGATTTCAAACTTAAGCATTCTAAAACAATTAAGTGTAAATATACCAACATTAACTTAAATAAACCAGGTAATCTAACATAGGGGATTTTTACTCTAACCAAACACTGCTGTCCCACAGTCTTCACCAATCGATCCTCCATGCGATCCCATCGCTACCGCCTTCTGAACCTCCTCAATCCCAGTAGAAAGCATAGGTAATATACAATGCAAGTAAACCACAAGTAGAAGCATATAAAAAAATAATTCAAATAGCAAGTAAGCATGTTATTCAATTTGGTAAGCCATTTCAAGTAAACAAAGCATACAATCAGATAGAAAATGCATATGATGCATTCCTGCCCTACTGGCTGTGATATCACATTGTCGGTTCAACTTCCAACCCGACACATCTCCATGGAGACGTCGCCCTTCAGATTTCTAATATGGGAACCCCCGAGATATAGTGCTCGGATCACTGTCCAGGTACCGGCGCCTGCATGCCCTATAGATCCGAAGGGATGCAAGCGGGATCTATTGCCACCGACCTCATATCTCAACGCAAGTGGGACGAACCACCGCCCTTACGCCGCTGCTGCTACCTCGAACAAGCAGGATCTAACCTCAGCCCCTGCCCGGGCACATAGTGTCTTATGATCCCAGAAAATCATTGTTTCAGTGGTTTTCAAAAAGCATTTCAGTATACAAAAATTCATCACCTCAATCCGAGTCCCCGACTCATATCAACCACTGTCCATTCATAACTTAGTTTCCAATTATCAAAAGTTCATCATTCCTTATCTCATATACCAATCATAATTCACCTAATGTCAAACCCTGCTCAGCACACCAGAAACCTAGGCCTCTGTTTTCTAATCTATCATAAAATCATGTACTAGAACCCTTAAGTTATATCCCATGTTCTAATACTCAAACTAGGCCCAAAAGTCTTAAAATGGTGTTAAAGAAGCTTACAACCTTGTTGGGAAGGTAGAATAATTGAAAACAATTAAAATTTTAAAAACATGAGGTGTGCGGCCGCACAAGGGTTTGTGCGTGCGCACACTCCTGCGAGTTTTAAAATGCATGCGTACGCACAGGGGTATATGTACGCACAGGTATAAATTTTTACAAGAATCTGTTCACTCGCACAACCTGTGCCAGCGCTCCCAAAAGACAAGCCTTCCCAACGTGTGCATCCGCACAGGCTTGTGCATCCACACAGGTTGAAGTTTTTCCTTAGATATGCACGCGCACAAGCTGTGCTAGCACTGCAAACAGAACGCACCTCCCTGCCTGTGCGTGCGCACAGGTGTGTGCATTCGCACAGATCAAAATTTCCGCAAGGCGTGCGCCTGCACAAGGGTGTGCATCCGCACAGATCAGAAATCATGAAATTCTGCAACTTTGCAGAATTTCATATTTTTAACACCAACTTTGAATGATCATAACTTCCTCTACGAAATTCCAATTTTCCCAAACTTTTTACTGATTCAAAGAGTTTCAAAGATCTTTAATTATAAACAATTTTCTATCAATTCCGAAAACCGAGGCAAAAGTTATGATCGAACAAAGTTTACCAAAAACTCAATTTTACCAAACTTCATAATTACCACCCTATCTCACCATACCCATACCAAATCATACCAATCCATCCAAAACTCCATTTTTCATCAAAATATACCTTTTATAGCATAATACATTAACCTTACCACATTTTCCTTCTCATTTCATTATTCTCAATTTCCAACATCCACTATATAACACTTATGATCAAAATCACTATAAAATCCACCATTTCATAAATCATAACACCACAATTATCATAAGAAACCAACTTCCAATTCATACAATAATTCAACATCATCATATCATTATAACCCATCACAATCAACTCAACATTCATCAATTCATCAACATTTAACACACTGATGAATAGATTTTTGACGGTTTAGAATTTTACAAATGAAATCTCGTCGAAGTATAGTCTCTAAACCAACAATAATCCTTTCATGCAAAAATTTGTTTGTCACAAGTACAAACCCCTAAAATCTATAAATCGAAGTATTTAAACCTCGGGTCGTTCTCCCTAGGATTTACAATAAAGTGTCTTGTTATTGGTTGTGAGTTATTTTGGAGTTTTTGAGATTATAGACAAGAATTATAAATGGCAAAGGAAATAAACTAACAACTAACAAAGCTCTTGGCAAGATATGAGAACTAGAAGTCCTATCCTAGTTATCCTTTTCAATTGTGATGAGAATTATGTATTGCTCCCACTTAGTTAACCTCTAACCATGGAGGAAAGTCAAGTGGATGAATCAATTTGATTCCTCAAGTCCTAATCAACTCCTAAAGGAAAGACTAGCTTTAGAGGCATTCAAATCAATTAGCAACTTCTAATTATCAACCAACAAATTAGATACTCAAGAGTCACTAATTACTCTACCTAGGCCAAGGACAAACCTACACTAAAATCTAACCAGCATTTCATCAAACCTTGGAAGGCACAAAAGAAAAGCAAAGCAAATTGACAACAAGAAGAGAATCTAACAACAATTATTGAAAGAAATTAACAACAACAATCAAAAGAAACACAATTATTAGGAATTACCTTGAATTTTGAATTGAAAGAAAGTAGAAGGAACAATACTAGATCTACAACAAAATAAGAACAACATAAAGAGATTACACCAAAAGAAGGAGAAAATGAATGTAACTACAAGGAATTGAGAAGATAGAAGTAGAAGAAGATGAATCTAAATCTAGATCTAAGAACTAAACCTAATCCTAATCCTAATCCTAGAGAGAAGTGAGAGCTTCTCTCTCTAGAAACTACTTCTAAAACTAGACTATGACTAATGGTAACTAACATTTGTTTCCCTCTTCACTCCTTGGGTTAAATAGCATCAGAAATGAGTTGGATTGGGCCCACAAGGCTTTAGAATTCGCTGGCCACGTTTTGCTTTAAGTGAACCAGGTGGCAGAAACAGCGCGTGCGTGCCACCATACGTGTAGCAACTATGGCAAATCTTATATCGTTCCAAAGCCCCGGATGTTAGCTTTCTAACCCAACTAGAACCGCATCATTTGGACCTCTGTAGCTCAAGTTATGGTCGTTTAAGTGCGAAGAGGTCGGCTTGACAGCTTTCCGGTTCTTTCATTTCTTCATGAGTTCTCCAACATTTCATGATTTCTTTCTTCATTCCCTTGATCCAATCTTTGCCTCCTAAACCTTAAATCACTTAACAAACATATCAAGGCATCTAATGGAATCAAGGAGAATTAGATTTAGCTATTTTAAGACCTAAAAAGCATGTTTTCACTCTTAAGCACAATTAAGGGAGAAGTTATAAAACCATGCTATTTCATTGAATAAATGTGGGTAAAAGGTGATAAAATCCCCAAAAATCAATACAAGATAAACCCTACAAATGGGGTTTATCACACACCAACCATCATTTTAGTTTAACCTATCCTATTGGTCACTAGCCTATGTGTCCATGAATATTATATACTACATAGAGAAAACTGAAACCATACCTTGGCCGATTTCCTTTATGCACCCAAACTCCAACTTAGCACAAATAAGCTTCCAACCACAATCCAAGCTTTCAAATCCACTCCAATAAGCACAAATAAGTTCCAAGAGCTCCCAAAGCCACAATAATCAAACTATATACATACAAATCACCTCAAATCAACATAGGGTTCCAATTAAACACAAATTCATAAGGGTTTAGTGGCTTTTACCTTCTCTCACAGATTTGGATGTCAAAACCCAATGCTAAGCAAGGATTAAAGTGAACCTAAACATCCAAAATCACAAAAACTCATTTAACCAAAAACCCTATATACCCGAAATTTTTGAACAGAGAAACTGGGAAGATTTCGTGATTACCTTGAGGGTTCCTTGGATGGGTTTTGTAGAGCTCTTCACAAGAAATGCGTAGCCGCAAATGGTGCAGCGATCGGAGCCTTCTAGCTCAAGATATGAGCTTTGGAAGATTGAGATGAATAGTAACTATTCCGAGGGTTACCTGAAACTATAGGTCGATCTCGGATGAGATCTTCTGTAATGGTCGGAGCTGCTGTGTCCGATTTGTTGGACTTGATGGTGGTGCTGATCCTTCGTCTCTGGAGGGTGGGGGTACCTGCAAGGGACTCCGATGCTTAAGTTAGCAAGGGTATTAAGCAGGTATTGAGTAGAATCAGAGTATGAGTTATACCTGGGTGCTCCGGCGTATTTATAATAGTATAGAGTGACCTTCTTAGATAAGATAAGTTAGTTATCTTATCTTATCTTTATCTTTTGAGTGAGGTCATCTTATCTTCAAAGGGACCGCCCTTCTCCCTGCAGGCTTGGACTGCCTTGGGCTTTGGTACGCGGTCCTCTATTAGGGCCCTTCTTTGGGCTTTTCTGTTGACTTGGCCGAGCTCTCTGAGAAAAGGTCGGGTTGTCCTGACCTGAAGAGGTCAGTCGCTTTGTCTGTAGAACATCCCGGGTCAGACAGCTCGACCCAGGGTATGAACAGTGCCCCTGATCGAGCTCGGTTTTTATTTGGAGGTAAAGTCTTAGTTTTTAGGACTTCGAACCTTCTCGGGTGAAGCCGAACTCGAGCATTTTGTCGACTTTTATCTTTGTAGAGTTCCTTTTTGAATGAGGAACATTTTGCTTCCTCTGAGAGCGCGCGCTTTTGTATTAGCGTCCTAGCCCTGGGAATGTGCGAGGGTTTTAATGCGCTCATCAATTGGTTTTTAATGCCCCATTTCTCTTGATTTCAAATTTTGTATCCAAGAGACGGTTTTCTTTTCCCTGTAACTTCCCTTCTTTTTTGCCATTTTCTGTCCTGCATTTCTTGTTTTTCTCTCTGTGACACTTTGGCATTCGCTTGGTGCTTCCGCTTCATGGTCGATTCTTTCGTTGCTCCTTTTCAAAGCTTTTTTCCTTCTTCTAGGTTGGTTTTTGCTTTCTCTTGATGATGTTCTGATTTTGTATGTTGGGAAGGTTGAATTTTTTCCTTGTTTCTGTACTTGGTTTATTACTGTGATGCCCTGTTTCCTGATCTTCTTTCGCTTTGGGTGTTTTTCCTAATTTTGATTTCCGTTTAGGGCTTCATGTGTTTGTCGTTTGATTTTCGTACTGTAGTTTTGAAAAAAGGTTGCTCCTTTGATAAGTTGTTTGCTTCATTGATGATTTTGCTATACTGGTTGATGACCTTTCTCTGACTCTTCGTTTTTTTCTCCTTGGGACGTTATTTCTTTGGGAGAGAGTTTTATTTTTTATGGCTTTTTCTGAGATTTCACTCTGTCATAACCTCCAAAGGATGCCCCTGGACCTTGGTGTGCGTCTTGGGATTTTCTTTTCGCTGTTTTGTGTGCTTAAGGTCGCGTTTGTCTGAGTTGCTTCCATTTTGTCCGAATTTGTTTTTTGGGTTAGCAACCCGTTTCCTTTTGTTTGTAGGATTAGTTGGCCATGTCATCTCGCAAAAATATTGTCGAGGCGTCCTCTAAGGTTCCTGAGGGGATGTCCGACTGGTTGGATTCCCTGGTGTTGCTGTGTGTATCCCTAGCTAATGCGGAATTCTACACGGAGCTTAGGAAACACCATCGGATATGTAGTAGTGAGAATCAAGAACGCAACTATGAGTTGGTGGCACCCGATTCTGATGACAGGGTCTGTTTTCCTATTCCGACCCAAGGGGAGCGTCCTTTCTTTTATACATACGATTTCTTCTTTAGCCAGATGTATATTACCCTTCCTTTTACTTCCTTTGAGACCGACTTGTTGTGATCTTGTAATGTGGCCCCATCTCAGCTTCATCCAAATTCTTGGGGTTTTATTAAGATTTTTCAGATGGTTTGTCATGAATTCGGTGTTAAGCCCTCTTTAACCCTTTTTCCGTATCTATTCGTGTTGACCAAGCCTGGAACTACCAAAAAGAAAGCTTCTTGGATTTCTTTTAGGTCGGCCCAGGGACATAAAGTCTTCTCCATGTATGATGAGTCTTTCCGCGATTTTAAGAATTACTTTTTCAAGATCCGAGCTGTTGAAGGAGCTTGTCCTTTCTTCCTGGATGAGAATGGCGAGCCTCGTTTTCCTTTAGAGTGGCAGAGGAATGTAGTTGTGTCTAGGTATACCTGGGAGATGTTAGACGAGGTTGAGCAGGCCTTTATCGCTGCTTTGGAGGATATTTGGGGGGAACCTCCTCATCTTGAGACCAAGAAATTTCTAGGGAATCCATCCTTGATTCGTGCTGTGCTGGGTATTTTATAAACTGTGTTCCCATGTCTTTTGTTTTCTGCTTTCTTTTCTGGATATTCATAAGTCATTGTATTTTTCTTGTTTTTCAGAGATGTCAAAGAATAATGACTCACTGAAGGCCTTTAAGAAGGCGAGGAAGGCTACCGCGGTTCAGAACGTCCCTGCCAAGGTGGTCAGAGAAGGGTCCTCCCAGGTTTTGTCGAAGCCGTCTGTCCCGATCTCTCTTAGGCCGAGGAGGATGATCCTGACTCCTCGGGTTCGTTGGTCGATCCGCCTCAGACTTCAGTTGGTACCTCTGCTCCTTCAGTCGCTCCTCATAAGTCATTGTATTTTTCTTGTTTTTCAGAGATGTCAAAGAATAATGACTCACTGAAGGCCTTTAAGAAGGCGAGGAAGGCTACCGCGGTTCAGAACGTCCCTGCCAAGGTGGTCAGAGAAGGGTCCTCCCAGGTTTTGTCGAAGCCGTCTGTCCCGATCTCTCTTAGGCCGAGGAGGATGATCCTGACTCCTCGGGTTCGTTTGGTCGATCCGCCTCAGACTTCAGTTGGTACCTCTGCTCCTTCAGTCGCTCCTCCTCCAAAAAGACCTCGAACTGTCGAGCCGTTTAATCTTGGTGCTCCCGACTTTGATGCAGTTGGGTTTGTAGACCAACAGATTGCTCCCTATGGTGTTATGTCTACCGACGATGTATCCATTCTTTGTCATTTAGACTTTATTACTCGGAGTGGTATTACACTGGCACACATGGGAGCGGCTTTATACCGAACTACTCAAGATCTTCCTATCCATGCTACCAAGGCTTTTATGGAGGAGGCGAAATTAGAGTTTGACCGAATTAAGGGTTTGAAAGAGGAGCTCGAGGTGAAAGTGGTCGAGCTGGAAAAGGAGCTGAAGGGGGAAAAGGCCCAAGCTATTGGTCTGGTGGCTGTCGCGCAACTGGCCGAGGATACGGTGCTAAAACATAAGGATAGCTATGTTACTACTTATAGAGAGATGATGGAGCTCAGGAGTAGCTTGGAATCTGTTCAGGCCGATTACACCGAACTTCAAAGTCATCTTGTAGGTAGTGTTACTGCGGCTTATGAGAATCTGAAAGAGCAATTTCGAGTTCTTGTGCCCGATCTCGACCTTTCCCTTATTAGCCTGGACAATATTGTTAAGGATGGTAAGATTGTCCCTGACGATCCCGATGATGATGATGATGATCGTCCTTCAATGCCTGCTACCAAGACTTCTGCTGTGCCGACTTCTCTGACTTCTACTGCTGGGATCAATCGTTCAGAAGGGGAACCGAGATGATGGGACGGTAGATGCGGTGCCTCTCCAGACTCGTCCTCCTTCACCCCGAGTTGATGCTGATGAGAAGTCTTCTAATGTTGACTGAGTTTTTTTCCTGTTCAATGTAGATAGCACGGTTTGTGGGCTTTTTGAACTCTTTAACTTGTAAATGGTGATTTGCTGACTATTGATACTTCTTTTGGTTGCTTGTTTAGCAACTTTATTTTGAAAAACAAAGTAGTTTCTGAGCTTCTGGGGCTGATTTTGGTGGCCTCTGAAGCTTGCTATTATCATAACTTAGTAGTTTTTATATCATGTCTACTTGCACTTGTCTTGGTACCTTCGTAGGCTGGGATTTTGTTTGTAATCTTTCTTTTTGGAACTCATTTAGGTCTCTTTTGGGGACAATTTTTGTAATTTGTGTGTTCTGACTTCATCATGGCGGGTCCTGTCGAAAGACTTGGTAATCCTCTTTCTTGGACCTTGTTCAGGTCTCTTTCGGGGATTACCTTTTGTAGCTTTACATCTTTCCGGGCCAACTTCGTCACGTCGGGCCCTGTCGAGTTACTTGATAATCCTCTTTCTTGGACCTTGTTCAGGTCTCTTTCAGGGATTATCTTTGTAACTTATCTTTCTGGGCCGACTTCGTCATGTCGGGCTCTGTCGAGTTACTTGATAATCCTCTTTCTTGGACCTTGTTCAGGTCTCTTTCAGGGATTATCTTTGTAACTTATCTTTCTGGGCCGACTTCGTAATGTCGAGCCCTGTCGATTTACTTGATAATCCTCTTTCTTGGACCTTGTTCAGGTCTCTTTCAGGGATTACCTTTTGTAACTTTTGTAGCAGTCCGACTTCATCATGTCGGGCTCTTCGAAGTTATAGTAATCCTCTTTTATAGGGTTGGCCAGACCTCTTTCTAGGGCTTTACTTATAACTTGGGTTGTTGTGGCTGGTCCGACTTTTTATGCCGGCCAGTCTTTAAGTTATTTTATAGCAATCCATTTTATTAGGACCTCGTCAGGTTCTTTCTATGGATCACTTTCTATAACTTCTTGCATTATTCTATTTTCATCTTTGCCAATTTTCTAGAATTTGGGTTTTAACCCTCGTTTGGTCGATCTTTTGATGAATTTGGTTTTCACCTTTGGTCTTTATCGTGATCGCGCAGTGAATTTGGTTTTCACTTTCTGTCGATCTATAGCTTTATAATCGGGCGATGAATGTTTCAGAATAAAGCGACTTGAGCGTTTGTAGAGAATTTGAACAAATTTAATTAAAAGAGAATGCAAATATACACAGGGGGTTAATTTCCTAAGTCGGGTGATTTGTAGGTCTTGGTTGGGCGCCTCGTTAAAAAACCTTTTTTCAGGAAAAAGAGTGCGCCTTGTCCAAGATCTTTTATCATCCCTAGCTATAGTACCTTCTTAGGTTGCAGGCGTGCCATGACCTAGGAAGCTCTCGCCTGTCGAGTTCGGAAAGCCTATAGTAGCCCTTTCCCAGTACTTCTATGACTCGGAAGAGTCCTTTCCAGTTTGCTGCCAGCTTTCCTTCTCCAGGTCGAGTTGTTCCTATGTTGTTTCAGATTAGGATGAGGTCGTCTTCAGCAAAGGCCCGCTGTATTACTTTTCGGTTGTATCTGGAGGCCATATGTCGTTTCAACGCTTCTTCCCTTATTCGAGCTCTTTCTCGAATTTCCGGAAGTAAGTCGAGCTCTTCCCTTTGAAGTTGGGAATTGGCTTTTTCGCTAAAATGGATTACTCAGGGTGATCCTTCTTCGACCTACACTGGGATCATTGCCTCCATTCCGTAAGCTAATCGGAAAGGTGACTCCTTTGTCGTGGAATGTGGAGTCGTTCGATATGCCCATAGGACTTGCGGGAGCTCCTAAGCCCAGGCTCCCTTTGCATCCTGTAATCTCCGTTTTAACCCTGCTAATATAACTTTGTTAGCAGCTTCAGCTTGTCCATTGGCATGGGGTGCTCAACAGAGGTGAATTGTTATTTTATATTCAAGTCGGCTGCTAGTTTTCGGAAGCCTGCGTCTGTGAACTGGGTACCATTGTCTGTAGTGATGGAGTATGGAACTCCGAACCTTGTGACGATATTTCTATATAGAAATTTCCGACTTCTTTGAGCTGTGGCGTTGGCTGGGGGTTCTGCCTCGATCCATTTTGTGAAGTAGTCTATTCCTACTGTGAGGAATTTGACTTGTTCCAATCTTTGAGGAAAAGGTTCGAGGAGATCGAGTCCCCATTTTGCGAATGGCCAAGGTGAGGTCACGCTGATGAGTTCCTCTGGCGGGGCGGTGTGAAAGTTGGCATATTTCTGACATGGTGAACATGTCCTTACAAATTCTGTGGCTTCTTTTTGTAGAGTTGGCCAATAAAATCCTGCTCGAAGTACTTTTTTGGCGAGTGCCTGTGTTCCGAGGTGATTTCCACAAATGCCACTGTATACTTCTTCTAGGACATCTTTTGTGTTGGAAGTCGGCACGCATTTTAACAGTGATATTGAAATCCTTCTTTTGTATAGAGTATTATTTATGATGGTATAGTATTGTGCTTCCCGTTTTAACCTCTTTGCCTCTTTCTCATCTGTGGGGAGAGCTTCTGTTTTGAGGTAGTTAATTATGGGAGTTATCCATCCCTGATCGCGACCTGTTATGGCTAGGACTTTTTCTTTTTCTGAGATTGATGGATTCTGTAGAATTTCTTGGATGAGGCTTCTATTGTTGCCTCCTAGTTTGGTGCTGGCTAGTTTTGAGAGTGCATCGGCCCGAGCATTCTGTTCTCGGGGTATGTGACGAATCTCATACTCTCTGAATTGTCCAAGCTGTTTCCTAGTTTTGTCCAAGTACTTTTTCATAGTGGGATCTTTGGCTTGGTAACTTCCTGCTATTTGTGAAGTAACTACCTGTGAGTCACTAAAGATTATAAGTTTTTGAGCTCCAACCTCCCTAGCCAGCTTCAAACCAGCTAGTAGTGCCTCATATTCCATTTGATTGTTTGAGGCAGGGAACCTGAATTTAAGGGAGAGTTCGATTTGGGTTCCCTGGTCACTTTCAATTATTACGCCTGCGCCACTTCCCATTTTATTTGAGGAACCATCCACATATAGATTCCATTATGTGGGGATTTCCGGTGTAGATGGATGGTGCACGAAATTGCAATAACACTTTTGCAATCCCGCACAACTAACCAGCAAGTGCACTGGGTCGTCCAAGTAATACCTTGCGTGAGCAAGGGTCGATCCCACGGAGATTGTCGGCTTGAAGCAAGCTATGGTTATCTTGTAAATCTTAGTCAGGATAGCAGAAATTATCAGGATTGTTTGTGAAAAGCAAAAGAACATGAAATGGTTACTTGTTTTGCAGTAATGGAGAATAGGTTGAGGTTTGGAGATGCTCCATCTTCTGAATCTCTGCTTTCCTACTGTCTTCTTCTTCAGTCACGCAGGTCTCCTTCCATGGCAAGCTGTGTGTAGGGTTTCACCATTGTCAGTGGCTACCTCCCATCCTCTCATTGGAACGATTCCTAATGCCCTGTCACGGCACGGCATTCCATCTGTCGGTTCTCAATCAGACCGGAGTAGAATCCAGTGATTCTTTTGGCGTCTGTCACTAACGCCCCGCCTTCAGGAGATTGAAGCACGTCACAGTCATTCAGTCATTGAATCCTACTCAGAATACCACAGACAAGGTTTAGACCTTCCGGATTCTCTTGAATGCCGCCATCAGTCTAGCTTATACCACGAAGATTCCGATTAAAGAATCCAAGAGATAACTACTTAATCTAAGGTAGAACGGAGGTGGTTGTCAGTCACACGTTCATGGTTGAGAATGATGATGATTGTCACGGATCATCACATTCATCCGGATTAAGAACAAGTATTATCTTAGAATGGAAGCAAGCATGATGAATGAGAAACAGTAGTAATTGCATTAATCCATCATGACACAGCAGAGCTCTCACCCCCAACCATGGGGTTTAGAGACTCATACTGTAGAAGAAAACGTGTACAATGTCATAAGGTCGCATTCGGTACTGATTACCAAGTCAAAAGGTCCTATAAGTAGTAAACTAGTATCCTAAGGTTTACAGAAATGAGTAAATGACAGAAAAATCCACTTCCGGGCCCACTTGGTGTGTGCTTGGGCTGAGCATTGAAGCTTTTATGTGTAGAGACGTTTTCTGGAGTTAAACGCCAGTTCTCATGCCAGTTTGGGCGTTTAACTCCAAGTTTTATGCCAGTTCCGGCGTTTAACGCTGGAATTTCTGAGGCCGGTTTGCTATGCAGGTTTGAGCCATCAAATCTTGGGCAAAGTATGGACTATTATATATTGCTGGAAAGCCCTGGATGTCTACTTTCCAACGCCGTTGAGAGCGCGTCAATTGGGCTTCTGTAGCTCCAGAAAATCCACTTCGAGTGCAGGGAGGTCAGAATCCAACAGCATCTGCAGTCCTTTTCAGTCTCTGGATCAGATTTTTGCTCAGAACCTTCAATTTCAGTCAGAAAATACCTGAAATCACAGAAAAATACACAAACTCATAGTAAAGTCCAGAAAAGTAAATTTTAACTAAAAACTAATAAAAAATATAATAAAAACTCAACTAAAACTACCAAAAACAAAATACTAAAAAATGCCGAAAAGCATATAAATTATCCGCTCATCACAACACCAAACTTAAATTGTTGCTGTCCCCAAGCAACTGAAAATCAAAATAGGATAAAAGAAGAGAATATACTATAGACTCCAAAATATCAAGAAACATAGTTCCAATTAGATGAGCGGGACTAGTAGCTTTTTGCCTCCGAACAGTTTTGGCATCTCACTCTATCCTTTGAAGTTTAGAATGATTGGCATCTATGAGAACTCAGAACTCAGATAGTGTTATTGATTCTCCTAGTTAAGAATGATGATTCTTGACATAGCTTATGTATGAGTCTTGGCTGTGGCCCAAAGCACTCTGTCTTCCAGTATTACCACCGGATACATACATGCCACAGACACATAATTGGGTGAACCTTGTTAGATTGTGACTCAGCTTTGCTAAAGTCCCCAATTAGAGGTGTCCAGGGTTCTTAAGCACACTTATTGCCTTGGATCACAACTCTCTTTTTCTTTTCTTTTTTAACAATTTAACATTCTTAAAAACAACAAATTCAAGAGACATATGCACTGTTCAAGCATTCATTCAGAAAACAAAAAGTATTGTCACCACATCAAACTAATTCAACTAGTTTCAGAGATAAATTTTGAAATCCTGTACTTCTTGTTCTTTTGTGATTAAAGCATTTTTTCTTTAAGAGAGGTGATGGATTCATAGGACATTCATAACTTTAAGGCATAACTTTAATTTTATTAATTATGAATTAAAAAGACTCAAAATAGATATAGAATGAGACTAGAAAAACGAAAAATAAAAACAAATAAAGGAAATAAAAAAACGAAAAACAGAGGCTCCTAATGATAGAGGTTTTCACAGAGTTAGGACTCAACAACCTTGATTTTGAGAAGTGGATGCTCCCTCAGCTTGAGAGGAGAGCTTTTGGCGTTTCATCTCTTGAATTTCACGCCCTTGCTTCTCTTGTTCCTTCCATTGTCTTCTTGGTGATTGGATGTTCTATGGGTATGAGTTCATCTTCTTCTATCTTCACCCAGCCTCTTTACAGAGCAAGGAGATCAAGCTTGGGTAAGCCAATTTGGTTACAGTGGAATTCCTATTTGCAATTGTGTAGATCTCACAGGCAATCATATGATGAACCTCCACTTCTTTTCCAAGCATGATGCAATGAATCATCACTGCTCTCTTGATGGTGACCTCAGAACGGTTGCTAGTGGGCAATATGGAACGCCCAATAAAGTCTAGCCCTCTTGCAATTGGTTTGAGGTCTCCCCTCTTGAGTTGGTTTGGGACACCCTTAGAATTGGTTATCCATTTAGTTCCAGGGAGGCATATGTCCTCTAGAACTTGATCCAACCCCTTATCTACTCTCACCCTCCTATTAAAGGAATCAGGATCATCTTGCAGTTGAGGCAACTTGAAGATTTCTCTATTTTGTCCAGATGAAAGTATATAACTTTCCCTCTGACCATGGTTCTGTAGGTATGGTAAGCGGTTCCAGTCTCTGCTTATCTGTTAGCCACAGATTTGAGTAGAATTCCTGAACCATGTTCCTTCCAACCTTTGTTTCAGGATTGGTTAGAACTTCCCATCCTGTTTCGAATTTGCTCTTGGATCCCCGGATATTCATCTTCTTTCAGATCAAATTTAACTTCCGGGATCACTGACCTCAGACCCATTATTTTATGATAATGGTCTTTATGTTCTTTGGTTAAGAACTTGGCTTAGTGATCACGGAAAGCACACCAAACTTAGAGGTTTTGCTTGTCCTCAAGCAAAAAGAAAAGAGAAGAAGAGAAGAGAGAGAGAGAGGAAATTCGAATGGTGTGAGGAGGGGTGAGGAAGTTCAAAAACAAAGAGAGATTTGAAAGGAAATTTGAAAAGATTTTGAAAAAATTTGAGAAAAGGGTGAGTTTTGAAGAAGATTTGAGATTATTTGAAATAGATTTGAAGAATGGTTTTGATTTGTGAAGATTTGAAAGTGAATGATGAAAGGTTGAAGTGCATTTATGTAGAAGATTATGGGTAAAAAGAGGAAAGTTTGAAAAAATTTGAGTTGAAAACAAAAATGGTCCCCCCACCTTTCTGGCGTTAAATGCCCAGAATGGTACCCATTCTGGCGTTTAACGCCCACTTGGCACCCTTTTTGGGCGTTTAACGCCCAGCCAGGTACCCTGGCTGGCGTTAAACGCCAGAAAACCTTCCTCACTGGGCGTTTCTGAACGCCCAGTGATGCTGCACACCTGGCGTTAAACGCCCAGAATGGTACCCATTCTGGCGTTTAACGCCCAAAATGGTACCATTACTGGCGTTAAACGCCCAGAATGGTACCCATTCTGGCGTTTAACGCCCAAAATGCACCTTACTGGCATTTTTTCGCCAGTAAGCTCATTTTCTCTGCTTTTTGAGCTGAATCCTTCTGTAACTCTGTGAATTCCTTCATTTTTGATATTTGCCTCTGTAAGAACAAATCATATAACCTACTAATGACTGGGTTGCCTCCCAGTAAGCGCTTCTTTACTGTCTTTAGCTGGACTTCCACTGAGAATCACTCAAGTCTCAGTTTTGAGCACTCCTGCTCAAAGTTTCCTTCAAGATAATGTTTGATTCTCTGTCCATTAACAATGAACTTCTTATCAGAATCAATATCCTGAAGCTCAACATATCCATATGGTGACACTCCTGTAATCACATATGGACCCCCCCAACGGGATTTGAGTTTTCCTGGAAACAGTTTGAGCCTAGAGTTAAAGAGTAGAACTTTTTGTCCTGGCTCAAAGACTCTGGTTGACAATCTCTTGTCATGCCACTTCTTTGCCTTTTCCTTATAAATTTTTGCATTTTCAAAGGCATTGAGTCTGAACTCTTCTAGCTCATTTAGCTGGAGCAGTCTTTTCTCACCAGCTAACTGTGCATCCATGTTTAGGAATCTGGTTGCCCAATAGGCTTTATGTTCCAGTTCCACAGGCAAATGACAGGCCTTCCCATACACCAATTGGTATGGGGAGGTACCTATAGGAGTCTTGAATGCTGTTCTGTATGCCCACAGAGCATCATCCAAGCTCTTTGCCCAATCCTTTCTTCGGGACATTACAGTCCGTTCTAGGATTCTTTTTAGCTCTCTATTAGAGACTTCTGCTTGCCCATTTGTCTGTGGATGATACGGAGTTGCCACTTTGTGGCTAATTCCATATCTAACCATAGCAGAGTATAGCTGTTTATTGCAGAAATGAGTGCCCCCATCACTGATTAGCACTCTGGGGACGCCAAATCTGCTGAAAATGTTCTTCTGGAGGAATTTCAGTACGGTCTTAGTATCATTAGTGGGTGTAGCAACTGCTTCTACCCACTTAGATACATAGTCCACTGCCACCAGAATGTAAGTGTTTGAGTATGATGGTGGGAATGGCCCCATGAAGTCAATTCCCCATACATCAAACAGCTCTATCTCTAATATCCCTTGTTGAGGCATGGCATATCCATGAGGCAGGTTACCAGCTCTTTGGCAACTGTCACAGTTACGCACAAACTCTCGGGAATCTTTATAGAGAGTAGGCCAGTAGAAGCCACATTGGAGGACTTTAGTGGCTGTTCGCTCACTTCCAAAGTGTCCTCCATACTGTGATCCATGGCAGTGCCATAGGATCCTCTGTGCTTCTTCTCTGGGTACACACCTGCGGATCACTCCGTCAGCACATCTCTTAAAGAGATATGGTTCATCCCAGAGGTAGTACTTGGCATCTGAAATTAATTTCTTTCTCTGCATGTAACTGTACTCCTTGGGTATGAACCTCACAGCTTTATAGTTTACAATGTCTGCAAACCATGGAGCTTCCTGAATGGCAAATAGTTGCTCATCTGGGAAAGTCTCAGAAATCTCAGTAGAAGGGAGGGACGCCCCAACTACTGGCTCTATTCTGGACAGATGATCAGCTACTTGATTCTCTGTCCCTTTTCTGTCTCTTATTTCTATATCAAACTCTTGCAGAAGCAACACCCACCTGATAAGCCTGGGTTTGAATCCTGCTTTGTGAGTAAGTATTTAAGAGCAGCATGGTCAGTGTACACAATCACTTTGGATCCTACTAGGTGGGATCTAAACTTGTCAATGGCATAAACCACTGCAAGTAATTCTTTTTCTGTGGTTGTGTAATTTTTCTGTGCATCATTTAGAACACGACTAGCATAATAAATGACATGCAGAAGTTTATTATGCCTCTGTCCCAACACTGCACCAATGGCATGATCACTGGCATCACACATTAATTCAAATGGTAATGCCCAATCTGGTGCAGAGATAACTGGTGCTGTGACCAACTTAGCTTTCAGGGTCTCAAATGCCTGCAGACACTCATTATCAAAGATAAATGGAGTGTCAGCAGCTAGCAGATTACTCAGAGGTTTGGCAATTTTCGAAAAATCCTTGATAAACCTTCTGTAAAATCCTGCATGTCCCAGAAAGCTTCTGATTGCCTTAACATTGGCAGGTGGTGGTAATTTTTCAATTACCTCTACCTTTGCCTTATCCACCTCTATTCCCCTGCTTGAAATTTTGTGCCCAAGGACAATTCCTTCAGTCACCATAAAGTGACATTTCTCCCAGTTTAAAACCAGGTTAGTCTCTTGGCATCTTTTCAGGACAAGTGATAGGTGGTTAAGACAGGAGCTGAATGAGTCTCCATATACTGAAAAGTCATCCATGAAGACTTCCAGAAATTTCTCTACCATATCTGAAAAGATAGAGAGCATGCACCTCTGAAAGGTTGCAGGTGCATTGCACAGACCAAAAGGCATTCTCCTATAGGCAAACACGCCTGAAGGGCAGGTGAATGCTGTTTTCTCTTGGTCCTGAGGGTCTACTGCAATTTGGTTGTAGCCTGAATAGCCATCCAAAAAGTAGTAATAATCATGGCCAGCTAGTCTTTCTAGCATTTGGTCTATGAATGGTAAAGGAAATGATCCTTTCTGGTGGCTGTATTGAGCCTTCTGTAGTCAATACACATGCGCCACCCTGTGACTGTCCTTGTGGGAACCAGTTCATTTTTTTCATTATGAACCACTGTCATGCCTCCCTTTTTGGGAACAACTTGGACAGGGCTCACCCAGGGCTATCAGAAATAGGATAAATGATCCCAGCCTCTAGTAATTTAGTGACCTCTTTCTGCACCACTTCCTTCATGGCAGGATTTAGCCTCCTCTGTGGTTGGACCACTGGTTTGGCATTATCCTCCAATAGGATCTTGTGCATGCAGCTAGCTGGGCTAATGCCCTTAAGATCACTTATGGACCACCCAAGAGCTGTCTTGTGCGTCCTCAGCACTTGAATCAGTGCTTCCTCTTCCTGTGAATTTAAAGCAGAGCTTATAATCACTGGAAAAGTGTCACCCTCTCCCAGAAATGCATATTTCAGAGATGGTGGTAGAGGTTTGAGTTCAGGTTTGGGAGGCTTATCCTCCTCCTGAGGAATTTTCGAAAATTCCTTTACTTCCTCTAGTTCTTCTTGATCAGGTTGAGCATCTTTGAAGATGTCCTCAAGCTCTGATTCTAGGCTTTCAGCCATATTGATCTCTTCTACCAGAGAATCAATAATGTCAACGTCCATGCAGTCTTCTGGTGTGTCTGGATGCTGCATAGCTTTCACAGCATTCAACTTGAACTCATCCTCATTGACTCTCAGGGTTACTTCCCCTTTATGTACATCAATGAGAGTTCGTCCAGTTGCTAGGAAAGGTCTTCCTAGAATGAGAGTTGCACTCTTGTGCTCCTCCATTTCCAGCACCACAAAGTCAGTTGGAAAGGCAAATGGCCCAACCTTGACAATCATGTCCTCTATTATGCCTGATGGGTGTTTAATGGAACCATCAGCAAGCTGGAGGCATATCCTGGTTGGTTTGACTTCTCCAGTCAACCCAAGCTTTCTGATAGTGGATGCAGGTATTAGATTTATGCTTGCTCCAAGATCACATAAGGCTATCTTGGTGCAGGCACCTTCTAATGTGCAGGGTATCATAAAGCTTCCAGGATCTTGAAGCTTTTCTGGTAAGCTTTTCAAAATGACTACACTGCATTCTTCAGTGAGAAACACTTTTTCAGTTTCTCTCCAATCCTTCTTATGGCTTAAGATCTCTTTCATGAACTTAGCATAAGAGGGTATTTGCTCAAGTGCCTCTGCAAACGGAATCTTTATTTCAAGAGTCCTTAGATAGTCTGCAAAGCGGGCAAATTGCTTATCCTGTTCCGCTTTGCGGAGTTTCTGAGGATAAGGCATCTTGGCTTGATATTCTTCAACCTTAGATGCTGCAGGTTTATTCCTTACAGAAATGGTTGAAGAGGCCTTGTTAGGGGGATAATCATCAGAACTCTCAGGTGCCTGATTCTCCTTGGGCGTTTGAACGCCAGGAGTGGATGAAGTTTGGGCGTTAAACGCCAACTTCTCCCCCTTTTCTGGCGTTTGAACGCCAGAACTGGCAGGGAATGGGCGTTTAACGCCAGCTTTCCTCCCTGTTCTGGCGTTTGAACGCCAGTATTGGGCAAGGAATGGGCGTTTAATGCCAACTTTCCTTCCCTTTCTGGCGTTTGAACGCCAATAATATTCCTCTCTGGGCTCTTACTGTCCTCAGAGGGATTTTGAACAGTGGCTTGGTTATCCTCTGTCAACTGTTCCTTAATTGACTTCTTGCTCTTTTGAGCAGTGGCATTCAGTGTTTTCCCACTCCTCAGTTGAACTGCTTGACATTCTTCTGTTATTTGTTTAGATATTTGCTGTTTTGCTTGATTCAACTGCAGTTCTATGCTCTTGTTAGCAACCTTAGTATCATGGAGCATTTCTTTAAATTCTGCTAACTGTTCTGTCATCAGGAGCAATTGTTGATTAAGCTCATTCATCTGTTCTTGAGGATCAGGATCATTGACTACTGCCATGACCTCTTCTTGTGGAACGAATTCCTTGCTAGAATATAAGTATTGGTTTCTAGCAACAATGTCTATAAGCTCTTGAGCTTCTTCAATTGTCTTTCTCATGTGTATAGATCCACCAGCTGAGTGGTCTAGAGACATCTGAGCTTTTTCTGTAAGCCCATAGTAGAAGATGTCTAACTGTACCCACTCTGAAAACATTTCAGAGGGGCATTTTCTGAGCATACCTCTATACCTCTCCCAGGCATCATAAAGGGATTCATTATCCTCTTGTTTAAAGCCTTGGATGTCCAGCCTTAGCTGTGTCATCCTTTTTGGAGGGTAAAAATGATTCAGGAATTTTTCTGATAACTGTTTCCATGTCTTTATGCTTGCTGTAGGTTGGTTATTCAACCACCTTTTGCTTGATTTTTTACAGCAAATGGAAACAGTAACAGTCTGTAGACATCCTGATCTACCTCTTTATCATGTATTGTGTCAGCAATTTGTAAGAACTGTGCCAGAAACTCAGTAGGTTCTTCCTCTGGAAGACCGGAATACTGGCAATTTTGCTGCACTATGATAATGAGTTGAGGGTTTAGCTCAAAGCTGCTTGCTTTGATGGGAGGTACACAGATGCTACTCCCATATGCAGCTGTACTGGGGTTGGCATAGGACCCCAGAGTCCTTCTGGACTGGTTAATTCCACTTAAGTCCATATTGGACAAAAGGGAAATGATAATAATTGCAAAGAGATAAATTTTGTTTGTTTTTTTTTTTTGAAATAACCGAAAAATAAAAATAAAAACAAAAGGAAATTTAAAATAAAAATTCGATAATCAAAAGGAAAATAAAATAAGATTTCGAAAATTAGAAAGAAAATAAGATCAAAGCAAATTGAGAACTGAATCAATTAGTTAATTAAAAAGATTTTGAAAACAGCAATTAAGAAGATATGATTGAAAAGTTTTTATGAAAAAGATTTGATTTTTTTTTTAAAAAAGAGGAAAGAGAAAAACACAAAATGACACCAAACTTAAAATTTTAGAAAATCAAACACTATTTTTTTCGAAAATTTTAAAGGAAAAACACAAAGAGGACACCAAACTTAGAACTTTTATGAATCAAAAAGGGACTAAGAACATGCAAAAATCGAAAATCAAAAAGAAAAACAAAAGCATGCAAATGACACCAAACTTAAAATATGAAACTAGACTCAACTAAAAGACTCTAAACCAACAAAAATAAAACAGTCCTAATCTAAGCAACAAAACAAGCCGTCAGTTGTCCAAACTCGAACAATCCCCGGCAATGGCGCCAAAAACTTGGTGCACGAAATTGCAATAACACTTTTGCAATCCCGCACAACTAACCAGCAAGTGCACTGGGTCGTCCAAGTAATACCTTGCGTGAGCAAGGGTCGATCCCATGGAGATTGTCGGCTTGAAGCAAGCTATGGTTATCTTGTAAATCTTAGTCAGGATAGCAGAAATTATCAGGATTGTTTGTGAAAAGCAAAAGAACATGAAATGGTTACTTGTTTTGCAGTAATGGAGAATAGGTTGAGGTTTGGAGATGCTCCATCTTCTGAATCTCTGCTTTCCTACTGTCTTCTTCTTCAGTCACGCAGGTCTCCTTCCATGGCAAGCTGTGTGTAGGGTTTCACCATTGTCAGTGGCTACCTCCCATCCTCTCATTGGAACGATTCCTAATGCCCTGTCACGGCACGGCATTCCATCTGTCGGTTCTCAATCAGACCGGAGTAGAATCCAGTGATTCTTTTGGCGTCTGTCACTAACGCCCCGCCTTCAGGAGATTGAAGCACGTCACAGTCATTCAGTCATTGAATCCTACTCAGAATACCACAGACAAGGTTTAGACCTTCCGGATTCTCTTGAATGCCGCCATCAGTCTAGCTTATACCACGAAGATTCCGATTAAAGAATCCAAGAGATAACTACTTAATCTAAGGTAGAACGGAGGTGGTTGTCAGTCACACGTTCATGGTTGAGAATGATGATGATTGTCACGGATCATCACATTCATCCGGATTAAGAACAAGTATTATCTTAGAATGGAAGCAAGCATGATTGAATGAGAAACAGTAGTAATTGCATTAATCCATCATGACACAGCAGAGCTCCTCACCCCCAACCATGGGGTTTAGAGACTCATACTGTAGAAGAAAACGTGTACAATGTCATAAGGTCGCATTCGGTACTGATTACCAAGTCAAAAGGTCCTATAAGTAGTAAACTAGTATCCTAAGGTTTACAGAAATGAGTAAATGACAGAAAAATCCACTTCCGGGCCCACTTGGTGTGTGCTTGGGCTGAGCATTGAAGCTTTTATGTGTAGAGACGTTTTCTGGAGTTAAACGCCAGTTCTCATGCCAGTTTGGGCGTTTAACTCCAAGTTTTATGCCAGTTCCGGCGTTTAACGCTGGAATTTCTGAGGCCGGTTTGCTACGCAGGTTTGGGCCATCAAATCTTGGGCAAAGTATGGACTATTATATATTTCTGGAAAGCCCTGGATGTCTACTTTCCAACGCCGTTGAGAGCGCGCCAATTGGGCTTCTGTAGCTCCAGAAAATCTACTTCGAGTGCAGGGAGGTCAGAATCCAACAGCATCTGCAGTCCTTTTCAGTCTCTGGATCAGATTTTTGCTCAGAACCTTCAATTTCAGTCAGAAAATACCTGAAATCACAGAAAAACACACAAACTCATAGTAAAGTCCAGAAAAGTGAATTTTAACTAAAAACTAATAAAAAATATAATAAAAACTCAACTAAAACTACCAAAAACATACTAAAAACAATGCCAAAAAGCATATAAATTATCCGCTCATCAATGGACCTAGGAGGGAGGTTGTCGAACCATTTAATTGATGTTTTCGTTAAAGTAGTTGGAAAGGCTTTGCAACGAACTACATCTGAGGCGTCGATGAGATACATTCTGCTTCTCAAGTTGCTGAGATGATGGCCTGGATCTATAGTGCCGTCGTATAAGGTCATGTCTGGGAGTTTAAAATCCTTTGGGATTTTTGTCTTCATGATCTCCTTGGTGAATGGGTCTTGCTCCTTGCGAGTGCTATCTTCGAGAGTGGATCGGCTGGCTTTCGTCTTGACATCGGCTTCAAGTTTTAGGAGTTTGTTCTCTAATTCCCGGCGTTGCCTTATTTTCCTTTGTAGGTCCTTCTCAGCCTCTCGTTGCCGTCGGGCTTCTTCCTCAAGTTGTTTTAACCGGTCTTGAAATGCATCCATGGCTCCCTCGTTTGGGGAGTTCTTCTTGTTATTGATTTGGGAAGTATCTTTTGGGGTGGCGTCTGCATTTTTATGCGGCGTTCTTTCCTCTAGATCTGAGGTGTGGTCATTGTCATGGTTGTCCGCCATGGTGATGGGATGACTTCCAAGTTCCCCGGCAATGGCGCCAATGTTCCGAGGGTTACCTGAAACTATAGGTCGATCTCAGATGAGATCTTCTGTAATGGTCGGAGCTGCTGTGTCCGATTTATTGGACTTGATGGTGGTGCTGATCATTCGTTCCCGGAGGGTGGGGGTACCTGCAAGGGACTCCGATGCTTAAGTTAGCAAGGGTATTAAGCAGGTATTGAGTAGAATCAGAGTATGAGTTATACCTAGGTGCTCTAGCATATTTATAATAGTGTAGAGTGACCTTCTTAGATAAGATAAGTTAGTTATCTTATCTTATCTTTATCTTTTGAGTGAGGTCATCTTATCTTCAAAGGGACCGCTTTTCTCCCTGCGGGCTTGGACTGCCTTGGGCTTTGGTACGCGATCCTCTGTTAGGGCCCTTCTTTGGGCTTTCCTGTTGACTTGGCCGAGCTCTCTGAGAAGAGGTCAGGTCGTCCTGACCTGAAGAGGTCGATCGCTTTGTCTGTAGAACATCCCGGGTCGGACAACTCGACACAGGGTATGAACAGTAACCATGGGGTTTCTCCCTTCTTCACTTTTAAGCATGTATGTGTATGTTTGTTTGTGTGTTGTGCTGAAATGAGTTCACTAATGAACTTTTTATATGCTGGGCTTGGGCCCAATTTGGGCCCGATCCAATCCGTTAATGTTTTTAGCCCGTTTGGCCCAACTTCGGGCCAAACTTTTAAAATTAACGCCCGATTTTCCATTTGAAATATTTTTCTAAAGTTTTTTACGGTTTTCACTATTCTCATGCGGTACCAGGCAGACTTGAACCAGTTCAACCGGTTCAACTTCTGGTTTGTGGTTTTTTACGGTTTTTCGCAGAAAGCACATTTTCTGACTCAGAAAGACCCACTGGGTCCAGAAATTACCTTTAAATCCTTAAATTCTCTCTCTAACTTTTAGGAATCTAAATTGGGCAATTAATCACTTAATTAACCGGTTGATTAGTTGAGGTTATTACATTTTCCTAGGAAGAAGAGGCCAACACATCAATCATCCTAGGAAGGCCATTCCTAGCTACTGCCGGAGCCATTATTGATGTGCAAAAAGGGGAATTAGTCTTGAGATTGCATGAAGAGAAGATGGCCTTCAATGTCTTTAAGGCAATGAGTTACCCCAAGTAGTCTATAGGAGAATGCACGATGGTAGACACCATAGAACAGATAGTTCAAAGAGTTTTAGAAGAAGAAAAATATGAAAAAACTATAGAGCTAGAACAACAAGCATCAAGTGGAGAACTACCACAAGGAATCATGAAAAATTCAAGCATACTAACCCCCACGGACAACAAAGAAGTAGAGGCATCAAAACTAGAGCTGAAGACCTTACCACCAAGCTTGAAATATGCATACTTGGGTGACAACAACACTTACCCAGTGATCATCAATTCAAGCTTGAGTAAGGAACAAGAAGAAGAACTTATCCAAGTGTTGAGACAACACAAGGATGCTATAGGCTGGATCCAACCATGAATGAAGTGGTTCAAAAAGAAGTGTTGAAATTGTGGCAAATAGGGGTGATTTACCCCATCTCAGACAGCCCTTGGGTAAGCTCGGTGCAAGTAGTCCCAAAGAAGGGAGAGATTACTATTGTGTCAAATGAAAAGAATGAACTGATACCCACAAGGACAGTGACCGGATGGCGCATGTGCATTGACTATCGGAAACTCAATGAAGCTACCCGGAAATACCACTTTCCCCTACCCTTCATGGACCAGATGCTTGAAAGACTCGCAGAGCACGAATACTACTACTTCCTGGATGGTTAATCTGGCTATAACCAAATAGTTGTAGACCCCAAGAACCAGAAAAAACCTCTTTTACTTGTCCCTATGGAGTTTTTGCTTACCGGAGGATGCCCTTTGGATTGTGCAATACACCTGCAACATTCCAAAGGTGCATGCTCTCCATATTTTCAAACATGGTTGAGAAGTTCATAGAAGTATTCATGGACAAATTTTCCGTGTTTGGAAATTCATATTCTGATTGCCTATGTCATCTTGCCCTAGTGCTAAAGAGGTGCCAAGAAATTAACTTGGTTTTAAATTGGGAGAAGTGCCATCTTATGGTAACTGAGAGGGTGGTTCTTGGTCACAAGATTTCTAAAAATGGCATAGAAGTAGACAAGGCAAAGGTGGAAGTAATAGAGAAGTTACCTCCACATTGCAATGTCATGGCAATCAGAAGCTTTTTGGGACACGCTGGGTTCTATAGGAGGTTTATTAAAGATTTTTTAAAGATTGCAAAACCTCTTAGCAACCAACTTGTCTCAAATACTCCCTTTGTTTTTGATAGAGAGTGCATGGTAGCCTTTGATGAGCTTAAGAAGAGACTCTCCTCTGCACCTATTATAGCACCACCTAGCTGGGATCTTCCCTTCGAATTAATGTGTGATGCATCTGATTTTGCTGTTGGTGCCGTTCTAGGACAGAGAAAAGACAAGCTAGTACATGTTATTTACTATGTTAGCAAGGTCCTTAATGAGAATAAAAGGAACTACACCACAACAGAGAAAGAACATTTAGCCATAGTCTTTGCTTTTGAAAAGTTTAGATCATATGTTATTAGCTCTAAAGTAATTGTATTCACTGATCATGCAGCACTTAAATACTTGCTTACCAAACAAGAATCTAAGCCCAGATTAATAAGATGGATTCTGCTACTCCAAGAGTTTGACAATGAGATTAAAGATAGGAGCAGAGCAGAGAACAAGGTAGCTGACCACCTCTCAAAAAGGGTCCTCCATGAAGGAAGAAGATGATTCCTCCCCTTCCAAGAAGAAAGGCAAAGGAAAGAGGCCAATGAACTGAAGATTTAAGCTACTCAAGGTTGTTAAGTCCCATGGTTGACACTCTCTAATTTCTGAATCTTGTTTAAGCTTTTGTTTGATTTACTTTCTGTCAAGAATAAATAGTCCTGCTAGGGTAGTTTATGTTTTCTACTTAGTTTTATTTCATGCTTGAAGTCCTTTATAAGTCCTTTAAACTACAAGAAAGAAAATGCAATGTATTTCAAGTCTTCCTTTTTAACATAAATAAAGTAGAGCTTGTCTCCATAAGAGTTACTGTGAGCTGTGCAAAAACAAGAGTAAGAGAGACCAAGGCCAAGAGAGATTATTTAACAAACTAAGAAACAAGGAACTAAGTGTAGAACCTTGAATGAAGTAAACATGGAGAGCAACTAGTCTTAGAAGGTATAACAAGAAAAAGTTAAGGGGTGCTCCTTGAATATCCATAGAACCAAGAAGTAGTAAGCAATAAAGACCCAAGGCTCTGAGCATCAACTACTAGGATAGGGAAGAAACATTAAAAAGCTCAAAAAGAGTTAAAGATCCTAGTAGATGCTTATGGTGAAGATGTGTCAAGAAGAGACCTGGGCAAGTAAATCCTTAGGGGTGTTTCAACACCTAGTACCCTAAAACCAACTGGTTTGGCACTGCTTATTGAAAGCCTAACTAAAGGGTTGTCTTGAGACAAAATACTTAGAGTCGTGGTCAAGATAGCACAACCAAAAAGAAAGTGAAACAACTCTTACTACTTCAAGGTGATAATCAATAGAAATGACCCCTGAAGCTTATACTTGAAAGAACCCTCAAAGATCTAAGAGTTCTTTATGATATTAAAACATTCATACATGTGTTGAACACTTAGTCCTACCCTTAGTCATGTTGCATTCATTCAAGGACAAGGTCTCAATTCATAACAGGCCTACTCACATTGATTTGCTTGGGACAAGCGAAGTTTAAGTTTGGTGTTGTGATGACTTGCATCATCTACCTTTCTTTCTTGCATAAAGAGGACCATAAAAGAGCATAAATCTCACTTGATCATTGCAATTCATGAATTCTTTGATGAATATTATGGTACATTACTTTGAGATGAGTTATGCTGAATTTCAGGTGAAAAGGACATCAAAAAAGGGAAGAAAACAACAAAAATGAACTACGTGTGTGAAGCTGGCGTGCCACTTAGAGCAAGCGCCACAAAAATGAACTAGCGTGCCACGCCAGGAGCTGGGCGTGGCACGCCAGTACTAAATTCCAGAGGAGGATTCTCAAGCATTCACATGGGCGTGGCACGCCAGGAACTGGGCATGGCACACTAGTACAAAGTTCCAGAGAGCAACAATGGAGGATACTAAAGTGGGCGTGGCACGCCTAACCCATCACCTTTTATGGGCGTGCCACTTGGTATCGAAGGCGTGGCACGCCAGCATCAAAAAGTCACTTGGGCGTGCCACTTGAGGAACCAAGCGTGGCACGCCAAGCTTGAGAAATCCACAAATGTATGGGCGTGCCACTTGAGCAGCATGGCGTGGCACGCTGGTACAAAATCCTAGAGAAGGGACTGCAGGCCAATAAAGTCTGGGTGTGCCACTTAAGGTCAAAGGCGTGGTACACCAGGCTCTCAATCCTACTTAGGCGTGCCACTTGAGCGACCAGGCGTGGCACGCCAATGCACAAAGAGGCCAAAGCAAGGGCTGGGCGTGCCACTTGGTATCGAAGGCATGGCACACCAGTCCAACAATCTCACTATGGCATGCCACTTAAGTGCTGGGCGTGGCACGCCAGCTACTGGAACTAAGGCAAGATCATGGGCGTGGCATGCCAGCCTCTAGGCGTCGTACGCTGGTACAAGTTTCTAGAGAGGATGAGGGAGGCCAAACACATGGGCGTGCTACTTGGCATCGAGGGCGTGGCATGCCATCCACTATTCCTTATTTGGGCGTGCCACTTGAACCCCAGGCGTGGCACGCCAGTGTCATTTAGGA
This sequence comes from Arachis stenosperma, assembly GCF_014773155.1. NCBI lineage: Eukaryota > Viridiplantae > Streptophyta > Magnoliopsida > Fabales > Fabaceae > Arachis > Arachis stenosperma. Next base: position 50,136,305 of record NC_080381.1, on the reverse strand, counting down.
AGTAAAAGCTATTGGAGCGTGCCACTTGAATTCGTGGCGTGGTACGCCAAACAGAAGAATCACTTGCTTACAAAGGGCATGCCACGCTAGTTTAACTTTCCAGAGAACTTGATCAAGCATGCAGCAAGGGCATGGCATGCCAGACCCTGGGCATGCCACGCTAGTTCAAGTCTCCAAAGGCAAGAAGAAGAGAAAAAAGGCTAGGGCGTGCCACTTAAGCTCGAAGGCGTGGCACGCCAGGGATGTTATTGATGAGGAGCGTGCCACTTGAGGGACCGGGCGTGGCATGCCAAGCCAGAATTGGAGGAGCAAGTGGCACGCCACAGAAGTGCCAGCCACACACCAGCTGGGAAGTCACGCTTATTGAGTTTCTTTTCCCTCCAAATTGTAATTTTCCTTTTTCACTTTTGTAATTCTTTTATTTTGAGAGCTAGGAGTAGTATAAATACCCCCAAGAAGTACTGAAAAATGGGGTTAAGCAGTTAGGGAGCTAAGTTTGAGATCCACTTTTACACTTCATCATCTTCTTTACTTTTGAGTACTTTTCTTTGAGATATGAGTAGCTAAATTCCCTCTCATTGAGAGAGGGAGCTCTGTTGTACTTGATGGATTGATGATAGTGAAATTCTTCTTCTCTTCATCTTCTCTTTGATTTGCTAGAAGGAATTTCATTTTCCATGCTTAGTGTTCAATTATCTTGGAAAAGAGATTTAATGCAAAAATGGGTTTCATGGGAACCTTGGAAAAGGAAACATGAAACCATGCTTGAAATCCCTTCTCACACTTGAGTAGGATCTGGGTTTTGGTGTTTGGATATGGTGACATATAATCCTCCATCTACTTAGACCTATGAGGATGTGTGGTATAATCAGGGACCAAGCATATCTTTCTTCATGAACAATTAGACCAAGGAATTGGTTATTGATCAAGATCTGAGAGATTGAGTCACCAAGGGATTGGGGCTTAATCAATTATTATTGCCAAGAGGTCAATGAGTTGCATGATTGAAGAGGATATAAGCTGGAATTGATCCAAAGAGACAACATCTCCTGATCTCAATGAATTTCCCCATTCTTATCTACCACTTTCTTTATAGCTTACTTTTACATTCTGCAATTCTCCATTCCCATTTACAATTAAGTCATTTATGATTCTGCACCTTACATTCTGCTATTTCTATTTACGCACTTTATTTATTTCCTTTACAATTTAGCTGTTTACATTTCTGCCAACTATAATTCTGCAATTACAATCTATCTGTCCCGCTTGACTAATTCATCAATTGATTAAAACTGTTCAAATTTACCAATCTCTGTGGATACAATCCCACTCCACTGTGGGTTATTACTTAACGATAATTTTGGTGCGCTTGCCAAAAGAGTGGATTCATCATTTTTATATGAGGGGTGAATCCAAAACTCCATCAAGTTTTATGGTGCCGTTGCTGGGGATTGGTTTAAATTTGACAGTGATTAAATTGATTGGAGAGCTAGATTAAGCAATTTAATTTCCTTGTTATTTTATATTTTTTAGTGCCTTTTATTTTTTTCGTCTCTATTCTGATTTCTATCCTTTTTTCTAGATTATTTTAGTTATCCATTGTCCATATTCCATCCTTCTAATTGTTTGATTAATTGCATCAACAAAGCTAACCACTAATCTCAATAATTCTTTTTACTTCACTTGTTCTCTGATGGTTATTTGCTAAGTGTATGACAGGTAGAAGAGGAACACTACAAGAAAATGGAACATTTGTAACAAAAAATTTGTATCAAATTTAAAATTGTTACAAAAAAATAGTATTTTGTAATAATAATATGTGATTGTTACAAAAGAATAATGTTTTGTAACAACATTACAAGTTGTTGCAAAATATGATACTATTTTGTAACAACCTTTTTTATTTTGTTACAAATTATGTTAGTTTTTGTAACGAGACGGTGTTTTGTTACAAAATATTACAATATTTTGTAACAAAAAAAAAAAACAAGGTGCAAAAATTTAAAATATTTTGTAACAAATTTTGTTTTTTGTTTCAAAAACTCTAATTGTTTTGTAACAAAACCATTTTTTGTTTCAAAAACTCCAATTATTTTGTAACAAAAAATTAATTTGTCAGAAAATTTAATATTATTTGTAACAAGTTAATTATTTGTCACAAAATATAAATATATTTTATAACAATTTTTTTTTCAAAATGTTAAACACTTTAAGAGTAAAAAAAATTGTGTATATATTTTTTTCAAAATAATTTTATTTTGTAACATCCTGCATTTTTTAAAATCTAAATATAAATAAATTGTGATTTTATTTTATTAAGTTTAAACTTTATAATTTTAGAAATTATTTTATTAGAAATAATTAAATAGATTCGGAGATGATTTCATTATAAATCAATTAAGATTCTTAAGTAATTTTATTATAATTGAATATTTTGAGTAATTTTAGTAATTGAAAAATAAGAAAGAATTATATAGCTTAATTTAAGTAACTTTTATCATGAAAAAGTTATAACTTATTATTAATTTAAACTTCTTATTTTATAAACTAATCTATTAAGAGTAATTAAATTAGTTTTATTAATATTTGAAGTTAAATTAATTAATATTCTTGTGCAAATTTTATAATTGGTCATTTGAAATTAAAATTCAATAATAGAAGTATTATAGAATTGTAAGACCTAGAAATTTTAGAAGATTTTATTAAGAGCTAATTTAGATTTATTTATCATTAAGTATTTAATCTCTGAAATTATTTTATTAAAGATAATTAAAACAAATTTTGATTAATTGAGTTTAAAGTAATTTAAGGTTTTATCTGATTTTATAATTATCGAATTATTTTCTATATTTAAATTATAAAGTTTAGCAAATAAAAAATAATAAAAAATTTTATATAATTTGATTTAAATAATTGAGATTTCAGAATTTAATACAAATAATTTTATAAATAAAAAAATTAATTATATTACCTTATAATTTTAATTAGATTAATTGATTTCAAATCAATTAATATTTTAATATAATAAATAATATTTTAGAATAATTTTAGAGATACAATTAGATTCTTGATTAACTCAAAATCCCAAATTTCATACATACACAAAATCCTATTTTACCCTAAATTAAATCCTAACCTCACAGCCACTCACCATCCACCGCCCCCAAGGCCTATACACCCACATACAGAAGAAATGAAGAAAGGGAATAGAGAAGTGGGAAGAACCGAGTGGGGAGGAGGAAAGGGAGAGCACATAGAGCAGAGGGAGGATAGAGAGAGAGGACGTGCTACTGCCGTCATCCAGTCGCCGCGCCATGGCCGCTGTTCATACGCCGCCATCATTGACAAGGGGAGAGACAGAGCTCGCGATGCAGGAGGAGAAGAGAAGCCATCGTCCCGCGTTGATTCCGGTTTCGCCGCGTCATCTCGCCGTCGAGGTCGCAACCACCATCGCCGCCGAAGCCGCGCGTTCGTCCTTGGTCGCGCCGCCGCTGTCGTCCAAGGAGCCGCCACCTCTGTTCGTCGACATCGTTCAGGGAAGAAGGAAGAGCCGTGCGAGCGTCAGTGGAAGAGAGAGCCTCTGCTGCATCACCACCGCACTTGGATGCTGCTGTCGAAGCCACTCCTGCCACCGCTGCTACTAGGGTTTGTCATCGTCAAGCCCCGCGTTGCCGTCGTTGGAGGAGCCGCCGCCGGTGTGGTCGGAGCCACCGTTGCTAGTTTGGTCAGAGCCGCTGTCGCTGGTGAGAGAGAGAGGCTAGCCAGTTCTGCTTCTGGTTTCTAAAATCTGACAAGAACTCCACTGCAGCTGCTGGAGTTACTGTTGCTGTTGCTCTGGCTCCGTTTTGAACCGTTAAACCGCAACTGTTTTGGTAAGCCCTACCTTGTTTCTGATTCTACCTTGTTCTACCAATTTGTTTTATCTTAAAGCATGTTGCTGAAACTATTTGTATTGAATAAAGTGCTTATAATAAGTTACGTTGCCGTTGCTGCCACAGTCGCCGGTGAGTCATGCACCGCCATGGTTAAGAATTTCTTAATTGACATGAATGACTTGAAATGCATTTGAAATTAGTTAGTTGTTGTGATTATTCTGAGCTGTGATTGAATTTAGATGCTGTTGTGAACAATGATTTAGTTTAATTTATTAAATTGAAATATGTCGAGTTAATTATTGAAAAGCTCTCGTATGGATAATTGATGAATTGAGTTTGGATTGTTGCTGTGAATGTAATTGGTTTTGTTGTTATGAGAGACTAATTGATAGAAATAAGCTTGGTTTGAGATTGTGAAATTTGTATTAAGTTTGATGATGTTTTAGTGTTTCAATTGGAGTATTGAATTCAGGTTATGGCTGTGAATGTTTTTGGGCTTTGTTGTGAGTGTTTGAAGCAGAAATTGATATTGGTTTTTCTGATTTTGATGGAATTGTTGAAAAGTTCTGACTCTATACTGAATTAATTGAGTTGTGTGGCTGAAATTATGATTGGAATGATTGAGATTTTTGAGTGGAATTTGGTTGAATTCGTTGATTTTTTGAAATTGAATTATAAATTGTTTGATGAGAGATTATTGTGATTTATGTATTTTGATGGATCAAATTGAATATGCTGTTGAACATTACATAAATGTGGAAATATAGATGTGATTGTGTCAAACGCAGCTGCAAATCCTTCTCAATAGCGCCTATTTTTGGGGTAAATAATTTGATTATGGTGTTAAGATCTGAACTTCTGATTGTAAAGTTAATTGTTTATGGCTTCAGTCCTTGAATTCATTTAATGTTATCATAGTTTCAATTGGTGTAATATGTTGTTGGAAATGACATAAATACCTTTCGAATAGTTACTTGTGCTTATAGTGATTGCATTGTGTGTGCATTTGTTGTTGAATAATTTCTCACATTAAGTTGTTATTGTTGCTCTATACTTGCTGTTGGTTACTGCTGATTTTTCCCCCTCATTGCTTGCTTGTTAAATGATTCTTAAATTCAATGAGAAGGGAAATGCTGCTGAGTTATTGTTGTTTGTGTTGGAATATATGATGGTTGCTGAACTGAGATTGGTTTTATTGATAAATCTGTTGCTGAAATCATTTAGTTTGGCTTGATTGATTTTCTGTTGAATTAATGGATAAACTGTTGTGCCCCTATTGCTTGCAAGTGTAATGGTTATTGACTTCAATGAATAGAATGCTTCCTGAATCCATTACCTTTGTTCATTTTACTGTTTTGGGTGCTGTATGATGGGTCATTGATTGCTATTTTGTTCAGTGCTGCTCTGCTTCTTGCTGGTTGGATTGGTTTTAATTGTATCCTCATGTTTTCTTGCTGGAATTTGCTTATTTACTTGCTTCTTATGAATTCATTATGATTTTTTGTGTTTTTAACTGTCAAAGAATTCATATGAAATTTGAATTGATTGATTGAAATTGTGAAATAGGCAAATTTACTGCTGAAATGCTGCCGGAATTTATCTTAATCTATTTTCAATATTCATCTTTGATTCAATTAATTGATTGAGTTGGTATTTAATTGCTTTTGGTTTTCAACTATTGCTAAGCTCAATTGATTGATTATCCGGCTAAGTGCTTCACTGTTTTGGTTGTTGGAAGCTGGAAGCTTCGGATTTTGTTATTCACTATTTAGTTGTTGTTTTATTTGGTTGATCAATTAAACTGCATTGTGTTGTTTGAGCAAACAAGTTCTATTTGACGAATTTCTGTGTCAAAATAGACCCTTGTTTGCTACATGATTTCTGATTGCCTCAAGATATTTCTTTGCAAGTTGTGGTCATGCCTTTAACATTCTTTGCCCTTTTTTTCATACTAAATTACTCCTATGCATTGAATAGTTCAAGTGAATTTTCAAATTGAACACGAACTTGAAATTCTTTTAAAAAAAGAGCCTCTTTTGCATGCTCTCCCAAGGTTAAAGATTTATTTCTACCAATGTGGCTAATTTGATTTATTTTATTCATGCCTAACTTACCTTAAGTCACATAGGGCATGAATTTTTCAAGTCTTGTCTCAACCTTGTGACTTTTATGCTTCATTGGAATTTGGTGTTTGAATGTTCTTTGGCTTACATGTTTCTTTATGTTTCTAACTTAGTCAATACCAAATTGTTTTAATTTATGCCACTTACTTGTGATTGATATTTACTTGATTATGTGCTCTACACATACATGTGTATCACTTATTTTGGCATTTTGAATTGTTGAGAAGTGAATACAAACTTGCTTGTTTTGAAAATTTAGAAACTTTTTGAACTTAAGGAACTTTTGACTATGCACCTAACTTTTTGTTTCGGTTTTTCTTATTTACAGGAGTGCTGAAATGGTGACCACATGCTACCTTGAGGGCTCAAGAATATTTTGATTCATAGAGACACTAATCTATGTTAGAACTTTTAACTTTTGGTTGAACTTGTGTAAGACATATAACATGTAGAACTAATCAATGTACTCACTAATGTTATTTTGTTTTAAAACAATGTTAGATAAATAATGCATGTTTGAATTATGTATGTTTTTACATATTATATAAATGTAGACTTGCTTAGTAAAATAGTTAATATATTAGTTAATTAAAAAAATAATTTAGTAAATTATGCATGTAATTTGTAATAAAAAAAATTGTTACAAAATAATTAATTTGCTTTCGTAACTAAAGAAAAAAAATGTTACAAAATCATGTTACATTTTGTAACAAAATTTTTTGATAGGGAAAAAAATTGACTGTTACGAAAAATACCTTCAAGATCAAAATTTGTTACCACTTTTGTAACGGCTTCTAGTTTTTTGTATCAGAAAAAATTGTTACAAAATATGGTATTGAATTGTAACAGTTCTATTTTTCGTTACAAAAACTTTTTGTAACGGGACTTACTGCAATGGACCCTTTTTTTGTTACAAAAAACTTTTGTTTCAAAATTTCGACGTTTTGTAACAATATTTTTTGTTACAAATGCGCCTTTTTCTTGTAGTGGAAGAACTGTATCTCCCTTCGATAGTGAACCTGAGAGGACCTTCCTTAGATTAAGGAGGGAAGCAAGAGGCAAAGGCATAGTTGGAGAAGAAGAAGTGGAGGAAGATATAGAAACCACTATGGAGGAAGAAGCACATAACCATGTTGGAGAGGAAGCTGGAAATCATGTTGGGCAAGAAAGGAGAGTCTTAGGCTCCTATATCAACTCAAATCCAGGAAACTGTGGCAGCAGCATCCTAAAGCCAACAATTCATGCCAATAACTTTGAGTTGAAACCTCAACTCATCACATTTGTCCAGAATAATTGTTCATATGGAGGAGGTACCCAGGAGGACCCAAACCAACATCTCAATACATTCTTGAGGATATGTGACACTGTAAAGACAAATGGTGTACATCTGGACACCTACAAGCTACTTTTATTCCCTTTCTCACTCAGAGACAAGGCAATAAAGTGGTTGGAAGCATTTCCCAAGGAGAGCTTAACCACATGGGATGATGTTGTAAACAGATTCCTTGCAAGATTTTACCCTCCACAAAGAATCAACAGGCTAAGAGCTGAGGTGTAAACTTTCAGACAACAAGATGATTAAACACTCTATGAGGTCTAGGAGAGATTCAAAGATTTGACAAGAAGATGCCCACCAGAAATGCTCAATGAGTGGGTACAACTACACATCTTCAATGAAGGGCTGTCCTATTGGTGGATGAAATTGTGATCACATCAATGTAGTACTCTTTGTTATTGTATGGAATCATTATTATGGCTCTTGGCTATGTGTGGACACAACTCCGTTCAACTTAACCAGCAAGTGTACTGGGTCATCCAAGTAATACCTTACGTGAGTAAGGGTCGATCCCACAGAGATTGTTGGTATGAAGCAAGCTATGGTCACCTTGTAAATCTCAGTTAGGCAGATTAAATGGTTATGGGTTTCAAAAATTAATAATAAATAGAAAATAAAAAGGGATAGAAATACTTATGTAAATCAATAGTGGGAATTTCATATAGGCGTGTGGAGATGCTAGAATCCTTTTGAATCTCTACTTTCTTATTACTTTCATCCAATCCTTCTTACTCCTTTCCATGGCAAGCTGTATGTAGGGCATCACCATCATCAATGGCTACTTTCAACCCTCTCGGGAAAATGGTCCTATGCGCTTTCACTGCACGGCTAATCGTCTGGAGGCATCACCCTTGTTGATGGCTACATCCCATCCTCTCAGTGAAAATGGTCCAAATGCTCTGTCACAGCACGGCTAATCATCTGTCGGTTCTCAATCAGGTTGGAGTAGAATCTATTGATTCTTTTGCGTTTGTCATCACGCCCAGCCTTCAGGAGTTTGAAGCTCGTCACAGTCATTCAATACCGGAATCCTACTCGGAATACCACAGACAAGGTTAGACTTTCCGGATTCCCGGGATCCTACTCGGAATACCACAGACAAGGTTAGACTTTTCGGATCCCCATGAATGCCGCCATCTATCTAGCTTATACCACGAAGATTCTATTGGGGAATCTAAGAGATATGCGCCCGGCCTAAGGTAGAACGGAAGTGGTTGTCAGTCACGCGCGTTCATAGGTGAGAATGATGATGAGTGTCACAGATCATCACATTCTTCAAAGTGTTGTGCAACGTATATCTTGGAATAAGAATAAAAGAGAATTGAATAGAAAGTAATAGTAATTGTATTGAAACTTGAGGTACAGCAGAGCTCCACACCCTTAATCTATGGTGTGCAGAAACTCCACCGTTGAAAATACATAAGTGAAAGGTTCAGGCATGGCCGAATGGCCAGCCCCCTAAAACGTGATCAATAGCCTCTTAAGATGAAGAATAAAACAAAACTGAGACCATAGATGAAATGTGGTCAAAAGACGACTAATACATTAGTAAAAAGTCTTATTTATACTAAACTAGCTACTAGGGTTTACATGAGTAAGTAATTAATGCATAAATCCACTTTCGGGGCCTACTTGGTGTGTGCTTGGGCTGAGCTTGATCTATCCACGAGCTGAGGCTTTTCTTGGAGTTGAACTCCAAGTTATAACGTGTTTTGGGCGTTCAACTCCGGATCATGACGTGTTTCTGGCGTTTAACTCCAGACAGCAGCGTGTACTTGGCGTTCAATGCCAATTTACGTCGTCAATTTCCGAATAAAGTATAGACTATTATATATTGCTGGAAAGCTCTGTATGTCTACTTTCCAAAGCCATTGAGAGCGCGCCATTTGGATTTCTGTAGCTCCCGAAAATCCATTTTGAGTGCAGGGAGGTCAGATTCCAACAACATCAGCAGTCCTTTTGTCAACCTTTTTCAGAGTTTTGCTCAAGTCCCTCAATTTCTGCCAGAAATTCCCTGAAATCATAGAAAAATACACAAACTCATAGTAAAGTCCAGAAATGTGAATTTAACATAAAAACTAATGAAAACATCCCTAAAAGTAACTTGAACTTACTAAAAACTACCTAAAAACAATGCCAAAAAGCGTATAAATTATCCGCTCATCACAACACCAAACTTAAATTGTTGCTTGTCCCCAAGCAACTGAAAATCAAATAGGATAAAAAGAAGAGAATATACTATAAATTCCAAAATATCAATGAATGTTAATTATAATTAGATGAGCGGGACTTGTAGCTTTTTGCTTCTGAATAGTTTTGGCATCTCACTTTTTCCTTTGAAGTTTAGAATGATTGGCTTCTCTAGGAACTTAGAATTTCGGATAGTATTATTGACTTTCCTAGTTAAGCATGTTGATTCTTGAACACATCTACTTATGAGTCTTGGCCGTGGCCCTGAGCACTTTGTTTTCCAGTATTACCACCGGATACATAAATGCCACAGACACATAACTGGGTGAACCTTTTCAGATTGTGACTCAGCTTTGCTAGAGTCCCCAGTTAGTGGTGTCCAGAGCTCTTAAGCACACTCTTTTGCTTTGGATCATGACTTTAACCACTCAGTCTCAAGCTTTTCACTTGGACCTTCATGACACAAGCACATGGTTAAGGACAGCTTGAATTAGCCGCTTAGGCCTGTATTTATTTCCTTGGGCCCTCCTATCCATTGATGCTCAAAGCCTTGGATCCTTTTTTACCCTTGCCTTTTGGTTTTAAGGGCTATTGGCTTTTTCTGCTTGCTTTTTCTTTTTCTTTCTTTTTTTTTCCTCCAATTTTTTTTATTTTTTTCGCAAGCTTTCTTTTTCACTGCTTTTTCTTGCTTCAAGAATCAATTTCATGATTTTTCAGATCATCAATAACATTTCTCTTTGTTCATCATTCTTTCAAGAGCCAACAGTTTTAACATTTATAAACAACAAGATCAAAAATTATGCACTGTTCAAGCATTCATTCAGAAAACAAAAAGTATTGTCACCACATCAATATAATTAAATTAAATTCAAGGATAAATTCGAAATTCATGTACTTCTTGTTCTTTTTGAATTAAAGCATATTTCATTTAAGAGAGGTGAAGGATTAATGGATTTTATTCATAGCTTTAAGACATGGTTACTACATACTAATGATCATGAAGTAGAGACACAAAATATAGATAAACATAACATAGAAACCGAAAAACAGAAAGTAATAAGAACAAGGAATGAATCCACCTTAGTGGCGTCTTCTTCTTGAAGGACCAACAATGTCTTTAAGCTCTTCTATGTCCCTTCCTTGCCTTTGTTGCTCCTCCTTCATTGTTCTTTGATCTTCTCTTATTTCTTGGAGAATGATGGAGTGCTCATGATGTTCCACCCTTAATTGTTCCACATTGTGGCTCAAATCTTCTAAGGAAGTATTGAGTTGTTCCCAATAGTTGTTGGGAGGAAAGTGCATCCCTTGAGGCATCTCAGGGAATTCTTGATGATGAGCTTCCTCATGCATCTCTTGAGAACCGTGGAGGGTCTCTCTTGCTTGCTCCATCCTCTTCTTGGTGATGGGCTTATCCTCTTCAATGGAGATGTCTCCTTCTATGATAACTCCAGCTGAGTAACATAGATGGCAAATAAGGTGAGGAAAAGCTAGCCTTGCCATGGTGGAGGGCTTTTCGGCTATTTGGTAAAATTTATTGGAGATGACTTCATGAACTTCTACTTCCTCTACAATCATGATGCTATGAATCATGATGGCCCGATCCACAGTAACTTCAGATCGGTTGCTAGTGGGAATGATGGAGCGTTGAATGAACTCCAACCATCCTCTAGCTACAGGCTTGAAGTCCAGTCTTCTTAGTTGGACTGGCTTGCCTTTGGAGTCTCTCTTCCATTGAGCTCCTTCCACACATATGTCCATTAGGACTTTGTCCAACCTTTGATTAAAGTTGACCCTTCTAGTGTAGGGGCGTTCATCTCCTTGCATCATGGGCAAGTGGAACGCCAACCTCACATTCTCCGGACTAAAATCTAAGTATTTCCCCCGAACCATTGTGAGATAATTCTTTGGACTCGGGTTCAAACTTTGATCATGGTTCCTGGTGATCCATGCATTGGCATAGAACTCTTGAACCATTAAGATTCCGACTTGTTGCATGGGGTTGGTTAGGACTTCCCAACCTCTTCTTCGGATTTCATGTCGGATCTCCGGATACTCATTTTTCTTGAGCTTAAAAGGGACCTCAGGGATCACCTTCCTCTTTGCCACAACATCATAGAAGTGGTCTTGATGGCTCTTGGAGATGAATCTTTCCATCTCCCATGACTCGGAGGTGGAAGCTTTTGTCTTCCCTTTTCCTTTTCTAGAGGATTCTCCGGCCTTAGGTGCCATTGATGATAATGGAAAAACAAAAAGCTTATGCTTTTACCATACCAAACTTAAAATATTGCTCGCCCTCGAGTAAGAGAAGAAAAAAGATAAGAAGAAGAAGAAGAAGAAAATGGAGAAGAGTGAGGGGAGATGGATTCGGCCAAGGTATAGTAGAGGGGGTAGTGTTGTGTGAAAATGAAGTAGAATGGAAGGGTATATATAGGGAGAGGGGAGAGGGTAGGTTTGGCCATTTAGGGTGGGATTGGGTGGGAAAATGTTTTTGAATTTTGAAGGTATGTGGGGTTTATGGGGAAGAGTGAATGGATGTGAGTGGTGAATAAGTGATTGGTGAAGGGTGATTGAGGTGATTGGTGAAGGGTTTTTGGGAAGTGTGACATGGGGAAGAGTAAAATAGGATTAGGAGATAGGGTGGGAATATAGTAGGTGGGGATCCTGTGGGGTCCACAGATCCTGAGGTGATCCTGTGGGGTCCACAGATCCTGAGGTGTCAAGGAATTCCATCCCTGCACCAAATAGGCATGTAAAATGCCTTTCCACACCATTCTGGCGTTTAAACGCCGAGTGGTGCACGTTCTGGGCGTTCAACGCCCATGTAAAGCATATTTCTGGCGTTGAACGCCAGTTTCATGCTTGTTACTGGCGTTCAGTGCCAGCTTTTCTTCTAGGCACATTCTTGGCGTTCAGCGCCAGAATGTTGCTTGTTTCTGGCGTTCAGCGCCAGATTCATGCTCTGTTCTGGCGTTGAACGCCAGCCAGATGCTCCTTACTGGCGTTGAACGCCAGCCTGTGCTTCCTCTAGGGTGTGATTTTTCTTCTGCTATTTTTGATTCTGTTTTTAATTTTTATATTTTTTTCGTGACTCCACATGATCATGTACCTAATAAAACACAAAATAAAAATAAAATAAAATAAAATAAAAATTAGATAAATATCATTGGGTTGCCTCCCAACAAGCGCTTCTTTAATGTCAATAGCTTGATAGTAGACTCTCATGGAGCCACAAGGTGATCAGGTCAATGTTGTATAGTCCCAACACCAAACTTAGAGTTTGGATATGGGGTCTTAACACCAAACTTAGAGTTTGGTTGTGGCCTCCCAACACCAAACTTAGAGTTTGACTGTGGGGGCTCTTCTTGACTCTGAACTGAGAGAAGCTCTTCATGCTTACTCTCTTTTGTCACAGAGGGATGGCCATGTGCCTTAAACACAAGGTAGTCCCCATTCAATTGAAGGACTAATTCACCTCTGTTGACATCTATCACAGCTCCTGCTGTGGCTAGGAAAGGTCTTCCAAGGATGATGCATTCATCCTCTTCCTTCCTAGTGTCTAAGATTATGAAATCAGCAGGGATGTAAAGGCCTTCAACCTTTACTAATACGTCCTCTACTATTCCATAAGCTTGTCTCAATGACTTGTCTGCCAATTGTAATGAGAACAAGGCAGGTTGTACCTCAATGATCCCCAGCTTCTCCATTACAGAGAGTGGCATAAGATTTATCCCTGACCCCAGATCACACAGAGCTTTTGCAAAGGTCATGGTGCCTATGGTACAAGGTATTAAGAACTTGCCAGGATCTTGTTTCTTTTGAGGTAAAATTTGCTGAATCCAGGTATCCAGTTCACTAATGAGCAAGGGAGGTTCACTTTCCCAAGTCTCATTACCAAACAACTTGGCATTCAGCTTCATGATAGCTCCTAAATATCGAGCAACTTGATCTTCAGTCACATCTTCATCCTCTTCCGAGGAAGAATAGTCTTCAGAGCTCATGAATGGCAGAAGGAGATTTAATGGAATCTCTATGGTCTCTATATGAGCCTCAGATTCCTTTAGATCCTTAATAGGAAACTCCTTCTTGCTTGAGGGACGTCCCAGGAGGTCTTCCTTACTAGGATTTTCATCCTCCTCCTCCCTTGTGCATTCGGCTTTATTGATTATATCAATGGCCATGCACTCTCCTTTTGGATTCTCTTCTGTATTGCTTAGGAGAACACTGGGAGGAGTTTCAATGACTTTCTTACTCAGCTGGCCCACTTGTGCCTCCAGATTTCTGATGGAGGATCTTGTTTCACTCATGAAACTGAAAGTGGCCTTTGACAGATCAGATACTAGATTGGCTAAATTAGAAGTATTTTGTTCAGAATTCTCTGGCTGTTGCTGAGAAGATGATGGAAAAGGCTTGCTATTGCTCAGCCTATTGCGTCCACCATTGTTAAAGCCTTGTTGAGGCTTTTGTTGATCCTTCCATGAGAAATTTGGATGATTTCTCCATGATTAGTTATAGGTGTTTCCATAAGGTTCACCCATGTAATTAACCTCTGCCATGGCAGGGTTCTCAGGATCATAAGCTTCTTCAGAAGCTGCCTCTTTAGTACTGTTGGATTCATGTTGCCATCCATTCAGATTTTGAGAGATCAGGTTGACCTGTTGAGTCAACACTTTGTTCTGAGCCAATATGGCATTCAGAGCATCAATTTCAAGAACTCCTTTCTTCTGAGGTATCCCATTATTCACGGAATTCCTCTCAAAAGTGTACATGAATTGGTTGTTTGCAACCATATCAATGAGTTCTTGAGCCTCTTCAGGCGTTTTCTTTAGGTGAATAGATCCACCTGCAGAATGGTCCAATGACATTTTCGAAAATTTAGATAGACCATAATAGAATATATCTAATATGGTCCATTCTGAAAACATGTCAGATGGGCACCTTTTGGTCAGCTGCTTGTATCTTTCCCAAGCTTCATAGAGGGATTCACCATCTTTCTGTTTGAAGGTTTGAACATCCACTCTCAGCTTGCTCAGCTTTTGAGGAGGAAAGAATTTATCCAAGAAGGCCGTGACCAGCTTATCCCAAGAGTCCAGGCTATCCTTAGGTTGTGAATCCAACCATATTCTAGCTCTGTAGACTTCAGGATCAACTCCATTCGTCTTTACAGTCTCACAGATCTGCAAGAACTCAGTTAAAAACTGATAAGGATCTTCAGATGGAAGTCCATAAAACTTGCAGTTTTGTTGCATTAAGGCAACTAGCTGAGGTTTCAGCTCAAAGTTGTTGGCTCCAATGGCAGGAATGGAGATGCTTCTTCCATCAAATTTGGACGTTGGCTTTGTGAAGTCACCAAGCATTCTCTTTGCATTATTATTATTTTTGGCTGCCATCTCCTTCTCTTGTTCAAAAATTTCTGAAAGGTTGTTTCTGGATTGTTGTAATTTAGTTTCTCTTAGTTTCTTTTTCAGAGTCCTTTCAGGTTCAGGATTGATTTTAACAAGAGTACCTTTTTCCCTGTTCCTGCTCATATGAAAGAGAAGAAAACAAGAAAAGAAGAGGAATCCTCTATGTCACAGTATAGAGATTCCTTTATATTAGTAGAAAAAGAAAGGGAAGAAGAATGAAGAAGAGTGGGTTCGGATTTTTTTTAGATGAAGAGAGATGAAGAGAAGTGTTAGTAATTAAATAATTAAATAGAAGAAGAGAAGAGGAAGAGAATTCGAAAATAATTTTTAAAAAAGGGTTAGTGATTTTCGAAAATTAGAGATAAGATGTAATTGAAATTAAAATTTAAAACAATTAAAAAGAATTTTTGAAAAGGAGATGAGATATTTTCGAAAATTAAAGAGGGAAAAGTAGTTAGTTGATTTTGAAAAAGATAAGAAACAAATAAAAAGTCAAATAGTTAGTTGAAAAAGATTTTAAAATCAAATTTGAAAAGATAAGAAGATAAGATAAGATAAGATATTTTTGAAATCAAATTTTGAAAAAGATAAGATAAAAAGATAAAATTTTTAAGAAAAAGATATTTTGAAAAAGATTTAATTTTTAAAATTAAAATTAATTACTAACAAGAAACTAAAAGATAAGATTCTAGAACTTAAAGATTGAACCTTTCTTAACAAGCAAGTAACAAACTTCAAATTTTTGAATCAATCACATTAATTGTTAGCTCATTTTCAAAAATTTGATATAAAGGTAAGAAAAAGATTTTGAAAATATTTAAAAAAAAAAAGATTTTTGAAATTTTCGAAAAATAGAAAAAAATGAAAAGGATATAATTTTTGAAAAAGATTTTGAAAAGATAAGATTTTTTTTTAAAATTGAAAATTTGTCTTGACTTGTAAGAAACAACTAATTTTGAAAATTTTTGACCAAGTCAACCCAAAATTTCGAAAATTTGGAGAGAAAAAAGGAAAAGATATATTTTTTATTTTTGAATTTTTAATTATGAGAGAGAAAAAAACACAAACATGACCCAAAACATAAAAATTTTGGATCAAAACACAAGATGCATGCAAGAACACTATGAATGTCAAGATGAACACCAAGAACACTTTGAAGATCATGATGAACATCAAGAACATATTTTTGAAAAATTTTTGATGCAAAGAAAACATGCAAGACACCTTTTGAGAGAATTCTTTAATGCATGGACTCTAACAAACAAAAAAGTGCATATGAAAAACAACAAACAACACAAAACAAGAAAACATCAAGATCAAACAAGAGGACTTATCAAGAACAACTTGAAGATCATGAAGAATACCATGAATGCATGGAATTTTCGAAAAATGCAAGAAAAATTTTTAAAGCATGCAAATGACACCAAACTTAAAAATTGACTCAAGACTCAAACAAGAAACACAAAATATTTTTTATTTTTATGATTTTCTAATTTTTTTGGATTTTTATTTTTTTTTTTTCGAAAATAAAGTTAGGAAAAACGAAGAAGAAAAGAAAAATTTTGAAAAAGATTTTAGAAAAGAAAATTACCTGATCTGAGCAACAAGATGAACCGTCAGTTGTCCATACTCGAACAATCCCCGGCAACGGCGCCAAAAACTTGGTGGACGAAATTATGATCACATCAATGTAGTACTCTTTGTTATTGTATGGAATCATTATTATGGCTCTTGGCTATGTGTGGACACAACTCCGTTCAACTTAACCAGCAAGTGTACTGGGTCATCCAAGTAATACCTTACGTGAGTAAGGGTCGATCCCACAGAGATTGTTGGTATGAAGCAAGCTATGGTCACCTTGTAAATCTCAGTTAGGCAGATTAAATGGTTATGGGTTTCAAAAATTAATAATAAATAGAAAATAAAAAGGGATAGAAATACTTATGTAAATCAATAGTGGGAATTTCAGATAGGCGTGTGGAGATGCTAGAATCCTTTTGAATCTCTACTTTCTTATTGCTTTCATCCAATCCTTCTTACTCCTTTCCATGGCAAGCTATATGTAGGGCATCACCATCATCAATGGCTACTTTCAATCCTCTCGGGAAAATGGTCCTATGCGCTGTCACTGCACGGCTAATCGTCTGGAGGCATCACCCTTGTTGATGGCTACATCCCATCCTCTCAGTGAAAATGGTCCAAATGCTCTGTCACAGCACGGCTAAACATCTGTCGGTTCTCAATCAGGTTGGAGTAGAATCCATTGATTCTTTTGCGTTTGTCATCACGCCCAGCCTTCAGGAGTTTGAAGCTCGTCACAGTCATTCAATACCGGAATCCTACTCGGAATACCACAGACAAGGTTAGACTTTCCGGATTCCCGGGATCCTACTCGGAATACCACAGACAAGGTTAGACTTTCCGGATCCCCATGAATGCCGCCATCTATCTAGCTTATACCACGAAGATTCTGTTGGGGAATCTAAGAGATATGTGCCCGGCCTAAGGTAGAACGGAAGTGGTTGTCAGTCACGCGCGTTCATAGGTGAGAATGATGATAAGTGTCACGGATCATCACATTCATCAAAGTGTTGTGCAACGTATATCTTAGAATAAGAATAAAAGAGAATTGAATAGAAAGTAATAGTAATTGTATTGAAACTTGAGGTACAGCAGAGCTCCACACCCTTAATCTATGGTGTGCAGAAACTCCACCGTTGAAAATACATAAGTGAAAGGTTCAGGCATGGCCGAATGGCAGGCCCCCTAAAACGTGATCAATAGCCTCTTAAGATGAAGAATAAAATAAAACTGAGACCAAAGATGAAACGTGGTCAAAAGACGACTAATACATTAGTAAAAAGTCTTATTTATACTAAACTAGCTACTAGGGTTTACATGAGTAAGTAATTAATGCATAAATCCACTTCCGGGGCCCACTTGGTGTGTGCTTGGGCTGATCTTGATCTATCCACGAGCTGAGGCTTTTCTTGGAGTTGAACTCCAAGTTATAACGTGTTTTGGGCGTTCAACTCCGGATCATGACGTGTTTCTGGCGTTTAACTCCAGACAGCAGCGTGTACTTGGCGTTCAACGCCAATTTACGTCATCAATTTCCGAATAAAGTATAGACTATTATATATTACTGAAAAGCTCTGGATGTCTACTTTCCAACGCCGTTTAGAGCGTGCCATTTGGAGTTCTGTAGCTCCTGAAAATCTATTTTGTGTGCAGGGAGGTCAGATTCCAACAGCATCAGCAGTCCTTTTGTCAGCCTTTTTCAGAGTTTTGCTCAAGTCCCTTAATTTCAGCCAGAAATTCCCTGAAATCACAAAAAAACACACAAACTCATAGTAAAGTCCAGAAATGTGAATTTAACATAAAAACTAATGAAAACATCCCTAAAAGTAGCTTGAACTTACTAAAAACTACCTAAAAATAATGCCAAAAAGCGTATAAATTATCCGCTCATCACCTATGAATCAAAGAAGGTCGTGGATCATTCTTCAGGAGGCTCACTCAACAAGAAGAAAAGCATTGAAGAAGCCATAGATGTCATCGACACTGTAGCTGAAAATGAGTATTTCTATGCTTTAGAAAGAACTCAGAAGAAAGGAGTGCTAGAACTCAATTCTGTGGACGCCTTGTTAGCCCAAAACAAGGCAATTGCAGCACAACTAGTAGCCTTAACCAAGAAGATGGAAGCTAATCAAGTCTCAGCCATTCAAGACCAAACTCCTCAACAAGAAGGAAGTACATCAGAATCTGAAGGTGACTGGGAACAAGCTAATTATGTGAACAACTCATCCAGACCACCATATGACCCCAACTCCAAGACATACAACCCAGGCTGGAAGAACTACCCAAATTTTAGGTAGGGAAACCAACAAAGCCATAACCAAAACCACAACAAACCTTATCCATCAAATCAACACAACACTCACAATCCCAACCATCAAACAAACAACCATAGACCTTACCATAATTCACGAAACACATCATACCATGGCAACCAACCAATATATAACAATCACCATTAAGACACACCACCCTCAACCATGCAACCATGTGAAATCAAGAGCATCTTTGAGAGAATGGAGGCTGCAATAGCACAACTATCATCATAGCTTGCAAGAGCCGTCTCCACCCTTATGGAGAGACAAACACAGACTGATAGAAGGATAGACGCCAATCAAAAAGAATACAGGTCAAATCTAAAAAATCAAGGCGTAGCAATCTCAAAGTTGGAAGCACAAGTGGGGATCTTATCCAAGCAAATCCCAATGCCCACACACACATTTTCCAGTGATACCATGGCCAACCCGAGAGGGAAATGTAAGGCCATTACACTTAGAAGTGGGAAGGTTGTAGAAGAAGGAACCCCAAGCAAAGACAACCATAAAGAAGAAGTTGCAGAAAAGCATGAAAACAAGAATGAAGAAGAGACCCCTGCTCCATCCTCATCAAAACCAGTCTTGAAGCCTTATGTGCCAAAGGCACCATACCCACAAAGGCTGGGAAAAGATGGGAAGGATGGCTAATTCTCTAAGTACCTAGAGATCTTCAAGAAGCTTCAAATCAACATACTATTTGCTGAGGCATTGGAGCAGATGCCACTTTATGCCAAGTTCTTAAAAGAGCTCATAACAAGAAAAAGGAACTGGGGGGCAAAGGAGACCATAGTACTAAGTGAGGAATGCAGTGCCATCATACAAAAGAAGCTACCTCAGAAGATGAAGGACCCAGGGAGTTTCCAAATCCCCTGCATCATAGGGGATATCACTATTGAAAAAGCCTTGTGTGACCTGGGAGCTAGCATATCATGTCCCTAACCATGATGAGAAGGATGAAGATTGAGGAAGCCAAGCCAACAAGAATGGCACTCCAACTGGCAAATAGAACATTCAAGTTTTCATATGGGGTAGTGAAAGATTTGTTGGTGAAAGTGGGGAAATTCATTTTCCCAGCTGATTTTGTTGTGCTGGACATGGAAGAAGAGGCCAACACATCAATCATCCTAGGAAGGCCATTCCTAACTACTGCCGGAGCCATTATTGATGTGCAAAAAGGGGAACTATTCTTGAGATTGCATGAAGAGAAGATGGTCTTCAATGTCTTTAAGGCAATGAGTTACCCCCAAGGAGTCCATGGGAGAATGCATGATGGTAGACACCATAGAACAGATAGTTCAAAGAGTTTTAGAAGAAGAACAATGTGAAGGAACTATGGAGCTAGAACAACAAGCATCAAGTGGAGAACTACCACAAGGAATCATGAAGAAGTCAATCATACCAACCCCCACAGACAACAAAGAACCAGAGGCACCAAAACTAGAGTTGAAGACCTTACCACCAAGCTTGAAATATGCATACTTGGGTGACAACAACACTTACCCAGTGATCATCAATTCAAGCTTGAGTAAGGAACAAGAAGAAGAACTTATCCAAGTGCTGAGACAACACAAGGATGCTACAGGTTGGACACTTTCAGATTTAAAAAGGATAAGTCCTTCAATGTGCATGCACAAGATCCTACTTGAGGAAGATGCCAAACCTTCAAGGCAACAATAAAGGAGGCTGAATCCAACCATGAATGAAGTGGTTCAAAAAGAAGTGTTGAAGTTGTGGCAAGCAGGGGTGATTTACCCCATCTCAAACAGCCCTTGGGTAAGCCCGGTGCAAGTAGTCCCAAAGAAGGGAGGGATCACTGTTGTGTCAAATGAAAAAAATTAACTAATACCCACAAGGACAGTGACTGGATGGTGCATTGACTATCGGAAACTCAATGAAGCCACCCGAAAAGACCACTTTCCCCTACCCTTCATGGACCAGATGCTTGAAAGACTCGCAGGGCATGAATACTACTGCTTCCTGGATGGTTACTCTGGCTACAACCAAATAGTTGTAGACCCCAAGGACCAGGAGAAAACCTCTTTTACTTATCCCTATGGAGTTTTCGCTTACCAGAGGATTCCCTTTGGATTGTGCAATGCACTTGCAACATTCCAAAGGTGCATGCTCTCCATATTTTCAGACATAGTTGAGAAGTTCATAGAAGTATTCATGGACGACTTTTCCGTGTTTGGAAATTCATATTCTGATTGCCTATGTCATCTTGCCCTAGTGCTAAATAGGTGCCAAGAAACCAACTTGGTTTTAGACTGGGAGAAGTGCCATTTTATGGTAATTGAGGGGGTAGTTCTTGGTCACAAGATTTCTAAAAATGGCATAGAAGTAGACAAGGCAAAGGTGGAAGTAATAGAGAATTTACCTCCACCTTGCAATGTCAAGGAAATCAGAAGCTTTTTGGGACACACTGGGTTTTATAGGAGGTTTATTAAAGATTTTTCAAAGATTGCAAAACCTCTTAGCAACCTACTTATCTCAAATACTCCCTTTGTTTTTGATAGAGAGTGCATGGTAGCCTTTGATGAGCTTAAGAAGTGACTCTCCTCTGCACCTATTATAGCACC
Organism: Arachis stenosperma; assembly: GCF_014773155.1. Taxonomy (NCBI): domain Eukaryota; kingdom Viridiplantae; phylum Streptophyta; class Magnoliopsida; order Fabales; family Fabaceae; genus Arachis; species Arachis stenosperma. Next base: position 50,114,907 of record NC_080381.1, on the reverse strand, counting down.
ACCTAGCTGGGATCTTCCCTTCAAATTAATGTGTGATGCATCTGATTTTGCAGTTGGTGCCATTCTAGGACAGAGGAAAGACAAGCTAGTACATGTTATTTACTATTCTAGCAAGGTCCTTAATGAGAATCAAAGGAATTACACCACAACAGAGAAAGAACTTTTAGCCATAGTCTTTGCTTTTGATAAGTTTAGATCATATATTATTGGCTTTAAAGTAATTGTATTCACTGATCATGCAGCACTCAAATACTTGCTTACCAAACAAGAATCTAAGCCCAGATTAATAAGATGGATTCTATTACTCCAGGAGTTTGACATTGAGATTAAAGATAGGAGCGGAGCAGAGAACAAGGTAGCTAACCACCTCTCAAGAATTCCACAAGAAGAAGAAGAGAAGCATCAAGTTGCAGTAAATGAAAGCTTCCCTGATGAGCAGTTGATGATGGTCCAAGTAGCCCCTTGGTTTGCAGACATAGCTAACTTCAAGGCTACTGGGGAGCTACCAACCAACATTAACAAACACATGAGGAGAAAGCTAATCAAGGATGCCAAACACAACATCTGGGATGACCCCTATTTATTCAAGAAGTATGCTGATGGAATTTTGAGAAGGTGTGTCTCCCATGAAGAAGGGCAGGAAGTGTTGTGGCAGTGCTATGGATCCGCATATGGAGGCCACTTCAGTGGAGAAAGAACAGCAGCAAAGGTGCTTCAATCCAGATTTTACTGGCCAACAATGTTCAAGGATGCTAAAGAATTGGTGTCAAGATGTGATGAGTGCCAAAGAGCTGATAATTTAACCAAGAGAAATGAGATGCCACAGCAATTCATACTAGAGCTTGAACTATTTGATGTATGGGGAATTGACTTTATGGGACCCTTCCCAACCTCATACTTAAATAGTTACATATTGGTGGCTGTGGATTATGTCTCAAGATGGGTAGAAGCCATAGCCACTACGACAAATGACAACAAGATTGTGATAAGCTTCCTGAGAAGGAACATCTTCAACAGATTTGGAGTTCCTAGAGCCCTCATTAGTGATGGAGGGACACACTTCTGCAACAAACAACTTGAGACACTCTTTCTCAGGTATGGAGTCAAGCACAAGGTGGCAACTTCATACCATCCACAGACCAACGGGCAAGCTGAGATTTCAAACAGAGAACTAAAAAAAATTCTTGAAAAAACTGTTGGAAGCTCAAGAAAGGATTGGTCTAAGAAGTTGGATGATGCATTATGGGCCTATAGGACAGCCTACAAGACACCCATTGGGATGTCCCCATACCAACTGGTATATGGCAAGGCTTGTCACTTACCAGTTGAGCTTGAGCATAGAGCGTTTTGGACTCTAAAAATGCTAAACTATGATGAGCAAGCTACTAGAGAAAGAAGATTAATGCAACTCAATGAGTTGGAAGAATTTAGAAATCAAGCATATGAGAATGCAAAAATCTACAAAGAGAACACAAAAGGTGGCCTGATCAGAGGATAGCAAGGAGAGATTTCACTGAAGGACAAAAGGTGCTGCTGTACAACTCAAGACTCAAGTTCTTCCCTGGGAAACTTAAGTCTCGATGGTCAGGACCCTTCACCATACTCAAGGTGTTTTCCTATGGTCATGTAAAGCTCATGGAGGACAAGACTCAGAGAACCTTCACTATCAATGGCCATAGACTCAAACACTACTTGGGAGGCTCCTTGGAAGAGCAGAGAGTGAGCTACAAGTTCAACTAAAGATGGAGGAGTGTCAAGCTAGTGACAATAAAGAAGCGCTAGTTGGGAGGCACCCAAACACTTTATCCTTTTGATTTATTGTTATTCTTAGAAGTAGTTTAAAATTCATTGCCTAGGATAGTTTAAGTTTCAGTTTCACACTTGTGTTGCATTACCATTTAGAATTAGATTGCAAGTGGTAGGTTAAGAAGTTTAAATATCAGTTTTGGTAGTTAGGATATCCTAACATTCTTTTGTCTCTTTTATTCCGGAATTGCAACTTGATGAATACATTTACTGATGATGAGTAAGTGGGCTGAGAACTAGCTAAAATGCTAAGTTTGGTGTAGCCACTCACCCACTTAATCTAGGCGTACAACCATTTTGATAACTTGATTTTGAAGAGTAAGCCCAGAGATTAAGTTTGGTGTGACCACCACCATACAAGGATCACCCAGCAAGCCCAATTCTACTCACTCTGAAAGCACTTAATATTTTGGCAAGAGCATGAACGTTGTTTAATGTGTTTAGAAGAGGTTAGAAACAAAAGAAAATGAAAATATTGGAGTTATTTCATCCTTATGAACAAATTAAATACACAATGATGAAACCAATTTATTAAGATGCAATAGGATTAAGTTTGGTGTCCCAAAGGACACCCATCAGTTGCAATCCCACTTACACATGATAAGAAGGAATGTGAAGGATTCTTTTGTCATTACTAACGGGTTTCAGTTTCATTTTCAGGAGAAAAGATGGGACATGGTGAATAACTCATAAAGCAAAGAAGTCAAAGTGTACTTACACTTTGGAACTCAACACATGCATGAGGCACAATGAGATAAGGGTTGGCGCCTCTTCCCAAGCTAGGTGCCACTCCCCAGTGGGAAAATATTGAATTCTTTTTATTTCCCACTATTCAAACCACACTCTTCACCCCCTATAAAAGCCTCACTTTCCCAACTCTTTTCCCACTTCAAACCCCTAATCACACACGAAAAAGAATCCAAACACTCTTCTTCTTCTTTTCTCTTTTTGCCTTCCATTACCTTTCTTCCCCCTACTTCTTTTCCCTTTTCTTGATTGGGACAATCAAGTCCTAAGTTTGGTGTTGGAGCAAACTCTATTTTGCTTGCATTTTCTTGCAACATCCCACAAAAAAATTTTTTTTACAACCTCAAATACACTCTCTCAACTCAATGGCACCACCAAAAAGCTGAGCCTCAAAGAAAAGAAAAACCAAGGAACCAACTTCTAGATCCTCAAGCTCATCTTTCAATGAATACAAGTTTCTCTCTGTATTCAACCAAAATCAATTCTATGATTGGGTGAGTGAGAGGGAAATCATTTCAGAGGTTGGGTTCCAATTAGGGAGGAACGAGCATCTTGAGATCAATATTGAGATTAACAATAGGGGCTGGACACTCCTATGCAACCCACCAAGGAAGGTAGTAGAGAGCTTGGTGAGGGAGTTTTATGCTAACGTTGTGCCTCAACTAGGACAACCCTATGGCTACATTAGCTATGTGAGGGGGAAGTCCATTGACTATAGTCCCTCCAGCATAGAGAGGACACTAATGGTAAAAAGGACAAGCTCCACCCGAAGCTATGAAGAAAGAATGAAGCAACAAAACCTAGATTTGATGAAATCTTGAACGAGATTTGCATGCTGAATGTACAATGGATAAATGACAAGGATGAGATACCCAATCAATTGAGAAGAATGGATATGAGCCCCCAAGCTAGAGGGTGGATGGATTTTGTGAGAAGATCCATAATCTCCACATCCAACACTTCAGAGGTGACCAAGGAAAGAGCTGTACTCATATACAGCATCATGAAAGGTGAGAATGTCAATTTGGGGGAGCTAATTGCCAACAACATTAACAAAGTGCTGAAAAGCACCAGTGACAACACAAGGTTGGCATTCCCCAACATCATACAGAGGTTATGTGATGAAGCTGGAGTTGAGAAAATCATTGATGAGGTGCTAGTGAAACAAGACAAGTCTATAACTACCAAGAAAATGGCCAAAGTGTTGGCTGTCAACCCACATTCAGTGGGCCAGAGAGCATAGAGCTCATGCTCATATGCCACAAGAAGAAGAAGAAGAAGAAGAGGCAGAAGAGTAACCACACTTTCTAACATTTCAACCACCACCACCACACTACCAATACCAACAATTTCCTGAAGGATTCAACTGAGAACAACTGCAAGGAGATGTACACCAAATGAAGGGAGACCTGCATTACTTGAGAGAAGATGTCAACCAATTCAAAGACGATCAACAAAAAGGCAATGGGACCAAAGTCAATGAGAACATACAACAACTCCAAGGGAGTTGGGAGCAAATGAGGAACGAACAGCAGGAACAGTTCGACTAGGGGGAAGTGAGAAGTGCACTTAACAAAATAGTGGGTCCTCCATGAAGGAAGAAGATGACTCCCCCCTTCCAAGAAGAAAGGCAAAGGAAAGGGGCCAATGAACTGAAGATTTAAGCTGCTCAAGGTTGTTAAGTCCCATGGTTGACACTCTCTAATTTCTAAATCATGTTTAAGCTTTTGTTTGATTTACTTTCTGTCAAGAATAAATAGTCATGCTAGGGTAGTTTATGCTTTCTGCTTAGTTTTATTTCATGCTTGAAGTCCTTTATGAGTCCTTTAAACTACAAAAAAGAAAATGCAATGTATTTCAAGTCTTCCTTTTTAACATAAATAAAGTAGAGTTTGTCTCCATAAGAGTTGCTGTGAGTTGTGCAAAAACAAGAGTAAGAGAGACCAAGGCCAAGAGAGATCATTCAACAAACTAATAAACAAGGAACTAAGTGTAGAACCTTGAATGAACTAAAAAAGAAAATGAGTCATGGAGAGCAACTAGTCTTAGAAGGTATAACAAGAAAAAGTTAAGGGGTGCTTCTTGAATATCCATAGAACCAAGAAGTAGTAAGCAATAAAGACCCAAGGCTCTGAGCATTAACTACTAGCATGGAAAAGAAACATTAAAAAGCTCAAAAAGAGTTAAAGATCCTAGTAGATGCTTGTGGTGAAGATGTGTCAAGAAGAGACCTGGACAAGTAAATTCTTAGGGGTGTTTCAACATATAGTACCCTAAAACCAACTGGTTTGGGAGTGCTAATTGAAAGTCTAATTAAAGGGTTGTCTTGAGATAAAACACTTAGAGTTATGGTCAAGAAAGCACAACCAAAAAGAAAGTGAAACAACTCTTACTACTTCAAGGTGATAATCAATAGAAAGGACCCCTAAAGCTTATACTTAAAAGAACCCTCAAAGATCTAAGAATTATTTATGGCATTAAAACATTCATACATGTGTTGAACACTTAGTCCTACCCTTAGTCATGTTGCATTCATTCAAGGCCAAGGTCTCAATTCATAATAGGCCTACTTACATTGATTTGCTTGGGACAAGCAAAGCTTAAGTTTGGTGTTGTGATGACTTGCATCATTTACCCTTCTTTCTTGCATAAAGAGGACCATAAAAGAGCATAAATCTCACTTGATCATTGCAATTCATGCATTATTTGATGAATATTATGGTACATTGCTTTGAGATGAGTTGTGCTGAATTTCAGGTGAAAAGAACATCAAAAAGGGGAAGAAAACAACAAAAATGAACTAGGCATGTAAAGCGGGCGTGCCACTTTGGGCAAGCGCCACAAAAATGAACTAGCGTGCCACGCCAGGAGTTGGGCATGGCATGCCAGTACTAAATTTTAGAGGAGGATTCTCAAGCATTCACATGGGCGTGGCATGCCAGGAACTGGACGTGGCACGCTAGTACAAAGTTCCAGAGAGCAACAATGGAGGACACTAAAGGGGGCGTGGCACGCCAGGTTGGGCGTGACACGCCTAACCCATCACCTTCTATGGGCGTGCCACTTGGTATTGAAGGCATGGCACGCCAGCATCAAAAAGTCACTTGGGCATGCCACTTGAGGAACCAGGCGTGGCACGCCAAGCTTGAGAAATCCATAAATGTATGGGCGTGCCACTTGAGCAGCATAGCGTGGCACGCTGGTACAAAATCCCAGAGAAGGGCCTGAAGGCCAATGAAGTCTGGGCGTGCCACTTGAGGTCGAAGGCGTGGCACGCCAGGCTCTATATCCCACTTAGGTATGCCACTTGAGCGACCAGGCGTGGCACGCCAATGCACAAAGAGGCCAAAGCAAGGGCTGGGCGTGCCACTTGGTATCGAAGGCGTGGCACGCCAGTCCAAGAATCTCACTATGGCGTGCCACTTGAGTGCTGGGCGTGGCATGCCAACTACTGGAACCAAGGCAAGATCATGGGCATGGCACGCCTGCCTCTAGGCGTGGCACGTTGGTACAAGTTTTCAGAGAGGATGAGGGAGGCCAAACACATGGGCGTGCCACTTGGCGTCGAGGACCTGGCACGCCATCCACTATTCCTCATTTGGACGTGCCACTTGAACCCCAGGCGTGGCACGCCTGTGTCATTTTGGAAGCAAAAGCCATTGGGGCGTGTCACTTGAGTTCGTGGCATGGCACGCCAAACAAAAGAATCACTTGCTTACAAAGGGCGTGGCAAGCCAGACTCTAGGCATGCCACGCTAGTTCAACTTTCCAAAGAGCTTGATCAAGCGTGCAGCAAGGGCGTGGCACGCTAGACCCCAGGCGTGCCACGCTAGTTCAAGTCTCCAGAGGCAAGAAGAAGAGGAAAAAGGCTAGGGCATGCCACTTAAGCTCGAAGGCGTGGCACGCCAGGCTACATTGGGTATTAAAAGAACCTGGGCATGCCACTTGAGCTCGAAGGCGTGGCACGCCAGGGATGTAATTGAAAAGGAGCGTGCCACTTGAGGGACCGGGCGTCGCACGCCAAGCCAGAATTGGAGGAGCACGTGGCACGCCACTGAAGCGCCAGCCACACGCCAACTGGGAAGTCATGCTTATTGAGTTTCTTTTCCCTCCAAATTGTAATTTTTCTTTTTCTCTTTTCTAATTCTTTTATTTTGAGAGCTAGGAGTAGTATAAATACCCCCAAGAAGTACTGAAAATGGGGTTAAGCAGTTAGGGAGCTAAGTTTGAGATCCACTTTTACACTTCATCATCTTCTTTACTTTTGAGTAATTTTCTTTGAGCTATGAGTAGCTAAATTCCCTCTCATTGAGAGAGGGAGCTCTGTTGTACTTGATGGACTGATGATAGTAAAATTCTTTTTCTCTTCATCTTCTCTTTGATTTGCTAAAAGGAATTTCGTTTTCCATGCTTAGTGTTCAATTATCTTGGAAAAGAGATTGAATGCAAAAATGGATTTCATGGGAACCTTGGAAAAGAAAACATGAAACCATGCTTGAAATCCCTTCTCACACTTGAGTAGGATCTGGGTTTTGGTGTTTGGATATGGTGACATATAATCCTCCCTCTACTTGGACCTATGAGGATGTGTGGTATAATCAGGGACCAAGCATATCTCTCTTCATGAACAATTAGACCAAGGAATTGGCTATTGATCAAGATCTGAGAGATTGAGTCCCCAAGGGATTGGGGCTTAATCAATCATTATTGCCAAGAGGTCAATGAGTTGCATGATTGAAGAGGATATAAGCTGGAATTGATCCAAAGAGATAACATCTCATGATCTCAATGAATTTCCCCATTCTTATCTACCACTTTCTTTATAGCTTACTTTTACATTCTGCAATTCCCCATTCCCATTTACAATTAAGTCATTTATGATTCTGCACTTTACATTCTGCCATTTCCATTTACGCACTTTATTGCTTTCCTTTACAATTTAGCTCTTTACATTTCTGCCAACTATAATTTTGTAATTACAATCTATCTGTCCCGCTTGACTAATTCATCAATTGATTAAAACTGTTCAAATTTACCAATCTCTGTGGATACAATCCCACTCCACTGTGGGTTATTACTTGACGATAATTTTGGTGCGCTTGCCAAAAGAGCGGATTCATCATTTTTATATGAGGGGTGAATCCAAAACTCCATCAGTACACCATGCAACCTTACTATCTCCTTGATGTACAATCTCGCCAACTCTTCCATAGGACAGTTTATTCGGATAGGCAGAAAGTGAGCGGATTTGGTTAAGCACTCTACGATCACCCAAATCGCATCAAATCCCGACCTAGTCCTCGATAAACCGGTTACAAAATCCATTGCAATTCCTTCCCACTTCCACTGAGGAATCTCAAGTGGTTGAAGCATTCCCGACGGTTTCTGATGTTCTATCTTCACCTTCTGACACGTCGGGCACTTTGAGACATGTTCTGCCACGTCCTTCTTCATACCAGGCCACCAAAACATAGACTTCAGATTATGGTACATCTTAGTACTTCCAGGGTGAATGAAAAATCCGCTCTTTTGTGCTTCTCTCAAAATATCTTGCCGCAACATTCCTACATCCGGCACAATGACTCTACCCTTGAATCTCCACAATTCATCTTGATCCCATGATACCTTCCATTGCTTTCCTTGTTCGATAGCTGGCAATACTTTTGGTAACATGTCATCTTTCTGATGAGCCTTCAAGAGTTCATATTTAAAGTCACTTGAGATTTGTAACTGATTTAAGCAAGCTCTTCCGGCATCTTCATCAATATCCAGCTTAAGATCCATAAACTCCTCCATCAGCTCCTCCTCCTTGATCCTCATCCAAGCTATTGTCAAGGACTTCCGACTTAAGGCGTCTGTTACTACTTTTCCCATTCCATCATCGCTTCTACCTTAGAAGGATCTACAGCTATTCCTCTTTTACTCACCACGTGGCCTAAGAACTTTACTTCATCTTTCCAGAACTCGCACTTTGACAACTTAGCGTACAACTTTCGCTCTTTCAAGATTTGTAACACAATCCTCAAGTGTTCCTCATGCTCTTTTGCCATCTTAGAGTAAACTAAGATGTCATCTATGAAAACCACCACGAATTTGTCCAAAAAGGGAGAAACACTCTGTTCATGTAGTCCTTGAAAACAGCAGGTGCATTCGTTAACCCAAAAGACATTACCGCAAACTCATAGTGTCTATAGCGTGTTTTAAGTGCAGTATTAGGGATATTATCCTCCTTCACTCTTATCTGATGGTAACCAGTTCTCAAATCAATCTTGGAAAACACTCCAGCTCCTTGCAATTGATCCATCAAGTCATCTATCCTTGGCAGCGGGTACTTGTTCTTCACTGTCACTTTATTTAACTGTCTGTAATCCACACACAAACGCATTCTTTCATCTTTCTTCTTCACCAATAAAAATGGCGCTCCCCACGGTGATACACTAAGCCAAATGAATTTCTTGTTCAGAAGCTCTTCCAACTGAGTCTTTAACTCTGCCAGCTCTATCGGAGCTATTCTATACGGCGCAATCGATACTGGTCCATCTCCCGGCTCCCTTTGAGGTGGGAACTCAGGGATATCTTCCGGGAACACTTCTGGAAAATCTCTAACCACCGGAATCTGATCTAAGTTCTGGGCATCACCCAATGTATTAGCAGCCAACAGAATATAACCCTGACACTCCTCTCCACTACAATGCACCATTACAGAGTTCAGGTAATACCCCGTAGCTACCACTGCCCCATTCTCTCCTTCCGGCATAAACCGAATAGTCCGTTCAAAGCAATCCAACAAAACTCGATTCTTCGACAACTAATCAAGCCCCAAAATCATCTCCAGTCCCACCATTGATAAACAGATCAAATCATGCACAAAGTCTCTACCTTCAAGCTTGAAACCTACTTGTCTACAACCTGACCTAGTCATAACTATTTGATGCGGAGTATGTACATGCAGATCAAAAGGTAACTCTGACATTTTCAAGCCTAATTCCTCAACTTTAGCAAACAAAATAAACTAATGCGAAGCTCCAGTATCATATAATGCAACTAAGGATTTATCACCAATTAGACATATACCTCTCATCAACTGATCCGCCTTGGAAGCATCCTTGGCATTCACAGCAAAGACTCGACCTTGGTGCTGATTCTGGTCCGTATTCTGATTCCTCCCACGAGTGCAATCCCTTGCAATGTGGCCAGGTAACCCACAACGGAAGCAACCACTCTTGTTCTCTCTTCCTTTAGCATACTGGAATTTATTCTGATTGTTCTTTCTGAAGCCCCCTTGGCCTTGAGGTGCATATCCTCCACTTTTGAAGCTTTGTCCTCTTGGATGAAAATACTTGCCACGCCCACGACTAGAGCTCCTTCCATGAGCGTCCTTGGATGCCGCCACGGTCTTGCCATACTCCTCCACTACCCTTGCTTTGTTCACCAAGTCGGAGAAAACAATGATTTCCATAGGAGCCACAACAGTCATAATGCTATCCTTCAAACTCCTCTGGTACTTAATACACCTCCAGCTCTCGAAGGTCTCCGAGTCACCCTGACACACCCAAGAAAATCTACAAAGCTCTTCAAACTTGTTGGTGTATTCTACCACAGACATGAAACCTTGATTCAGTTGCATTAGCTCCATCTCCTTTGGTTCTCTTGCAGACTCAGGAAAGTATTTCTTATAGAAAGCCGTTTGGAACACCTTCCATGGAATGTCGGCGTTTTGAAGTTGTAGCAAACGACACTCAGCTTGCCACCAGGGCTGAGCCTCTCTCGCTAGTTGATAAGCGACAAATTCCACATATTGATTGAGAGAAACATGCTGCGCCTGTAAAGCACACTCCATAGCCTGGAACCAGTGGTCTACTTCAATAGGATTTGTGGATCCTCAAAAAGTTAGCGGATGAACCATGAAGAACGTCGCCAAGGTCATCGGAACTCCTCCTGTGTTATCACTGTTACCCTCAGCATTATCATTGGCATTCCCTTTGCCATTCCCAGTCGGTTGGGCCAATCTCTGCACAGCTTGCAGAGTCGTAGCAGCATTATCTTCCATGGTATTAGTGAGATTCGCCATTGCAGCCATAAATTCGGCATGATTGTCAGTTGGTTGCTCATTCTTACTTTTTTGCGTACGTGTTCGACCTCGCCCGCGAGTAGCCATGTAGGGTTCCTGTCTACACCAAACAATCGATATCAAGGTGATTAGTCTCAATATCAAAAGTGTAGTGCGTCAGTTATCCCAAACAGGCACTCACAAGCAAGTATGCTATGCAATATCAAACAGATAACCTAATAGCATCAAAGAAAAGGCACACAAACTATGCAATGAAGCACAATCGGTCCATCCCTCAGGCTCACAAGGACGAACTGCTCTGATACCACTAAATGTAACACCTAATTAGCTTAAGCCTTACCTCGCATCGTAAAGCAAAGGTTAATCAAAGGTTACGACAGTTCTAAGCTTATACATATCATATATAGAAGGAATTATTAATATCTAGAAGCCCGATGAAGAATATAGCTCAAAATAGGATTTGAACAACGCAAAATGTACTAACGAAGCTACTAGCTTAAAGCACAAGATATAGAGATGATATGACAAAATAATAGAGTGTAATACTATAAGAATCTAGCCACAGCTCGCGGAGTTTAAGCCGGCTAGCCATATACAGGTATACAAAACCATACAGTGAAAACAGTTTAAACAAGTTTTGTACTCTCAAATACATGCCTCTAGGCAAAACAAAATACAAAAGGAGAGATGTACAAACAAAATAAACTAAAAACTCCAAAAGAATCCAAGATCCTCTGCTTCTGTAACAATCCAAAGCAACTAACGGAGGTGGGTTGCGACATGCATCTGAAAAACACAACAACAATATGGTATGAGAACCGGAGGTTCTCAGTATAGTAACTGTTCCGAAGGTTACCTGAAACTGGAGGTCGATCTCGGACGAGATCTTCTGTACTGGTCGGTGCTAACGTGTCCGGCTGGTGGAAGACGGCCGGAGCTGTCGTGTCCGAATTGTTGGACTGACTACACTGCTGATCCCTTGTCACCGAAGGGTGGGGGTACCTGCAAGGGACTCCGATGCTTAAGTTAGCAAGGGTATTAAACAGGTATTGAGTAGAATCAGAGTATGAGTTATACCTGGGTGCTCCAGCGTATTTATAATGGTGTGGAGTGACCTTTCTAGATAAGATAAGTTATTTATCTTATCTTATCTTATCTTATCTTATCTTTTGGGTGAGGTCAACTTATCTTCAAGGGAACCGCCTCATCTTTCTGGGCTCTGACCACCTTTAGATTTGGGCTGTGCTCCTTCGTTTTGGGCCTACTTTGGGCTCCTTTGGCGATTTGGCCGAGCTCTTTGAGAAGAGGTCGGATAGTCTGACCTGAAGAGGTCGGTTGGCTTGTCGCTAAACATCCCAGGTCGGACAGCTTGACCCAGGGTATGAACAGTGCCCCTGCTTGAGTTCGATCTTTCCATGAGATCGTGCTTTTCAGAGCTTCGATCTCTTTGGAAGTAGTGCTCAAGCATCTGTCTTGCTTGTTTCTTCATTGCTTTGCAATCTTGCAGATTTTCTAGAGGTTTGGTACTTCACAGTCCAACCACTTTTGAGTGGTAGCGTGGGTTTTCTACCCTTGCCTTCTGGATCACGCCTTGCTTTAAGTTTGTGTTGACAACCCTCTGCTTTGGCGAAGTTGTCCTTGCGGCTTGATATCCAAACTTTTAGTGATTTGTCCAATGACTTTTTAGTGTTCTTTATATAGAACCTTTTTTTAGTCTTGGATGATGTTCGTAGCCTTGTTTGAGATTGTGCCTTCTTTGAGTGGAGTTGTATCCTTTTTGGCTAAGCGCATTTGAGCCTTAAGTTGTTTCCCAAACTTTTGGCTTGTTCTTTTTTTTGAAGTCGTACTTGCGTCTCTTCTTTAGCTGACGTCGACCTATATGACTTTGCCCCTGCTTGAGTTTGGATCTTTCCATGAGATCGTGCTTTCAGAGCTTCGATCTCTTTGAGGAAGTCGTGCTCAAGCAACCTGACTTTGGTCGATCTTTGAGTAGTTTGTGTGAGTCTGGTATTGCCCTTTTTAGTTTGTTGAAAGGGCTTTTCAGCCTTTCTTCCGACTTGTTTGTCGTCACTACTTGGGCTTTTTAGTCATAATCCAACAACTTTTTAGGTAGTGTTCCGGTGGGGTACCTTTTTATAGTTTGTTTGGATGACTTTTTAGCTCCGTCTTTGAGACCGTGCTTTTCGCTTTTTAAGTAGTGTCTTTTTTCAAGACTTCGTACTTTTTAGAAAAGTATTCCTGGCCTTCCTCTGGCCGTTTGCGAGATGTCTTTGTCCATTTTTGTGGATCTTTGTAGAGTGTCGGTACTTTGTTGTCCGACCTCTTTTGATCACTTTTGATTTTGTCCACTTTCTGCTTGGTCGAGGTGGTCCTTGGGGCTAATTTGTCTGACGACCTTTTAGTGTTTTTGTAGAACACTTTTTAGTCATTCTGAACAATTTTGATAGCCTTGTCGTGGAGCCGTGGTTTTTTGGGCGGAGCTATGTCCGTTTTAGCGCACGTTTTTCGTTGGTCCGACTTCTTCTTGTCGGTCCAAGCTGTAGCTTTCGTTGGTCCGACTTCTTCTTATCGGTCCAAGCTATAGCTTTCGTTGGTCCGACTTCTTCTTGTCGGTCTAAGCTGTAGCTTTCGTTGGTCCGACTTCTTCTTGTCGGTCCAAGCTGTTGCTTTCGTTGGTCCGACTTGTTCTTGTCAGTCTCTTCTGAGTTATGTCTGTAATCCTCTTTCTTGGACCTTGTTCAAGTCTCTTTCAGGGATTACTTTTATAACTTTTGTCGCTTGGGCCGACTTTGTCATGTCGGGTCCTCCTAAGTTATTTCTGTAATCCTCTTTCTTGGACCTTGTTCAAGTCTCTTTCAAGGATTACTTTTATAACTTTTGTCATTTGGGCCGACTTTGTCATGTCGGGCTCTTCTAAGTTATATCTGTAATCCTCTTTCTTGGACCTTGTTCAGGTCTCTTTCAGGGATTACTTTTATAACTTGTTTTGTAGGAGACCAACTTCGCTAGGTCGTTCTCTTCTAAGTTATTTTTGTAATCCTCTTTCTTGGACCTTTGTTAGGTCTCTTTCAGGGATTAATTTTATAACATGTCTTGTAGGAGACCGACTTCGTTAGGTCGATCTCTTCTAAGTTATAGCAATTCCTCTTTAATAGGTTTGGCCAGACCTCTTTCCAGGGATTTGCTGATAACTTGGGTTGACTTGGTCCGACTTTTTAGTGTCGGCCAGTCTTTTTAAGTTATTATATAGCAATCCATAAGACCTCGTCAGGTTCTTTTTGGGATCACTTTCGATAACTTCTTGCATTATTCTATGTTCATCTTTGCCGATTCGTAGATGGTGGTTTATGTCCCAGTTTGATCGTCCTTTAGGTGAATCGCGTTTTCACCTTTGTTGGACGATCATTCCTATCGAGATCGTATAGTGAATCTGTTCTTCACTTTCTATCGATCTGTTGCTTTATAATCGGACAATGAATGCTTCAGATTAATGCGTCTTGGGAGTTTGTAGAGCAGTGAATTTTGGTTTTCACTTTGTCGACCTTTGTCAAAATCAAACGATGAATTTGGTTTTCATCGTGGTCGGGCGATGAAGTTGGTTTTCACCTTGCCGACTTGTCGCTTTGTAATCGAACGATGAATTTGGTGTTCATCTTGCCGACTTTGTCGTGATCGGGCGGTGAATCTGGTGTTCACCTTGCCGACCTGCCGTAGTCGGGCGTCTTGGTAGCAAACTTTTTAGGGAATCTGCAATTTTTTAATAAAATGAAGATAAGAGTGTGTACATGTTAGTACTTACCTTTCTAGGTCGGGCAATCTTTTTGGATCTCGGCCTGGCGCCCTTTGCAGGCATGCCATGACCTTGGTAGCTCTTGCCCCTCGAGGTTGGACACTTTGTAGTAACCTTTCCCCAGTTCTTCTGAACAACTTGGTATGATCCTTTCCAGTTGGCTACTAGCTTCTCTTCTCCCGGTCGACTTGTTCCGATATCATTTCGGATTGGGATGAGGTTATTATTGGCGAAGCTTCTCTGCACTACCTTTCATTTGTACCTTAAATCCATGCGACGTTTTAACGCTTCTTCCCTGATCTGAGCTATTTCTCAGACTTCTGGGAGTAGGTCGAGCTCTTTTCCTTTGGATTTGGGAGTTGATCTCTTTATTGTAGAGGATCATTTTGTGGGATCCTTCTTCGATCTCTACTGGGATCATTGCCTCCACTCCGCGAGTCAACCAGAAGGGTGATTCCCCTGTGTTGAAGTGTGGAGTTGTCCGATATGCCCATAGGACTTGTGGGAGCTCTTCAGCCTAAGCTCCCTTTTTGATCTGAAGAACTTTGGTTCTTTCTGCAAAAAAGTTTGCGTATTCGCCTTTGAGGAGAAAGTGTGCTTTGCTTAAGATTTGGCTGTTGTTCCTGTTTCTTTTCATCATTGCCTGACTCCTTTTGTACAAAAGTTCTAGCTTTTGTTCTGACCTTTTGTTTGAGAGGTGTTCGGACTATTTGGGTATAGATTGTCGGCTTCTCTTCTCTGTGTTCTTGCCCTGTTGTTGCCTCCAAAGGGTGCCCCTGGACTTTCGTGTGAGTCCTGGGGTTTCTCTTTTACCGCTGTATCTGATATCTGATGTTTTACTGTTATTATCTGAGTTGTTTGGTAATAACCCCATGGTTGACCTATGTCTTCTTGAAAAGATATTGCTGAGATGTCTACTAAGATCCCGGACGGCATGTCTGATTGACTGGATTCCATAGTTTTAATGCGTGTTACTGTGGCTGACCCTGAGTACTGTGTACGACTTAGAAGGTTCCGTAGAATTTGTAGGGATAGGGATGAGGAGAAGAATTATGAGTTGGTGTCGCCGGACCTTGAGGAGAGGGTTTGTTTTCCTTCCTTGTTGTGGTCTTGTAATGTAGCCTGGATGAGGCTTCTGTTATTGCCCCCTGGTTTGGTGTTGGCTAGTTTTAAAAATGCATCAGCTCGGGCATTCTGCTCCCAAGGTATGTGTCGGACTTCATATTCCCCGAAATGTCCGAGCTATTTTCTGTTTTTGTCCAGGGTCCCCCGAATTGTCCGAGCTATTCTCTGGTTTTGTCCAGGGTCCCCCGAATTATCCGAGGTATTTTTTCATAGTGGGATCCTCAGCTTGGTTGCTCCCTTCTATTTGTGAGGTGACTACTTGTGAATCACTGGACATGGTAAGCTCCTACCTTCTTTGCTAGCCTTAAACCAGCCAGTAGTGCCTCGTATTCAGCTTGGTCATTTAGCTTGATTTGGCTTCCCTGATCACTTTCTATAATTACACCTGCACCACTCCCGGTTTTGTTTGAAGAGTCGTCCATATAGAGTTTCCATTTTATAGGATTCCCCGGGGTGTCAGTGTACTCTGTAATAAAGTCCGCCAGATACTGTGATTTGATGGTTGTCTGAGCTTTATGTCGAAAATCAATTTCGGATAACTTGACTGTCCACTGTAGGATTCTTTCTACTAAGTCTGTTTTCTGTAGGATGCCTTCTATGAGCTGGTTGGTCCGAACTCTGATAGTGTGAGCTTGAAAATATGGGCGGAGTTGTCGAGAAGAGAGTATGAGGGTGTATGCGAACTTTTCTATCTTTTGATAGTTTAGTTCGGCCCCTTGTAGAGCCTTGATGATGAAGTAGACGGGTTGTTGCCCACTTTTGTTTTCTTTAACTAGTGATGCGGCTATTGCCCGACTTCCTACTACGAGGTATAATATGAGCTTTTCACTTTCCCTTGGTCGGGTAAGAATGGGTGGTTGCCCCAAGAATTTTCAAAATCTCGGAAGGCTTGTTTGCACCCCGTTGTCCTATTCAAACCTCTCTCCCTTCCTTAATGTACCTCTTTGAGGTGTCCTTTGCGAGATGATTTAGACATCCCTCCTCTTGCGAATCCTCTATGAACATGTCACTCAGGGGTGTGAGGTGGACGTTCAACTTGTTTGACCTCTTTGGTGTGAGACGTTTGACTTGTCCGACCTCTTTGGTGTGAGGTGGACCTTCAACTTGTCCGACCACTTTGGTGTGAGATGGACCTTCAATTTTGTCCGACCTCTTTGGTGTGAGGCGGACCTTCAACTCGTCCAACCTCGTTGGTGTGAGGTGGACCTTCAACTTTGTCCGACCTCTTTGGTGTGAGGTGGACCTTCAAGGCGGCCGACCTCTTTGGTGCGAGGTGGACCTTTAACGCGTCTGACCTCTTTGGTGCGAGGTGGACCTTCAACGCGTCCGACCTCTTCGGTGCGAGGTGGACCTTCAACGCGTCCGACCTCTTCGGTGCGTGGTGGACCTTCAACGCGTCTGACCTCTTCGGTTTGAGGTGGACCTTCAATGCGTCTGACCTCGTCAGTGCGAGGTGGACCATCAACGCGTCTGACCTCGTCAGTGTGAGGTGGACCTTCAACGCGTCCGACCTCTTTGGTTTTGGATTGGGCTAGGTGGTGGGATCTTCTCAGTGTTGCATATTCTCGGTAGACATCCACAAGAGACACCCGAAGGGGTGTAATTGTGGTATTTTCTAGGCTTCTCTCCATGTTAATCTTCTTTTTTCTTGGACTCTTTATCCTTATCCCAGGAGGAGTAGGAATGTTCGATTTTTGAGGTCTCTCCTAGTCGAGAGTTTTTCTCCATGTTGATGTACTTCTCGTCTCGTTCTTGCACCTCGTTCAGAGATGTGGGATGTTTCTTTGATATAGAGTGACTAAAAGGTCCCTCTCGTAGGCCATTGATGAAACCCATAATGGCTGCTTCAGTTGGCAGATTTTGTATGTCCAAACATGCTTTGTTGAATCTTTCCATGTAGTTGCGAAGACTTTCCCGATCTCCTTGCTTGATCCCTAATAAACTTGGGGCGTGTTTAGCCTTATCTTTTTGGATGGAGAATAACGGATTGCATCTGAGGCCTCCGTGAGATACATCCTGCTTCTGAAATTGCTAAGATGATGGCTTGGATCTGATGTGTCGTTTGTACGGAGTCATGCCTGGAGCTTTGAAGTCCTTTGGGACCTTTAGCTTTCATGATCTCTTTGGTGAACGGATCTTGGTCCTTGCAGGAGCTATCCTCATGAGAGGATCGATTAGCTTTGGTCTTGAAATCTGCTTCGAGTTTTAGGAGTTTGTCCTCTAATTCTCGGTGTCGCATTATTTCTCTTTGTAGATCTTTCTCAGCCTCTCGTTGATGTAGGGCTTCTCTTTCAAGTTGTTTCGGACGGTCTTGAAGCGCTTCCATGGCTCCCGTGTTTGGAGAATTCTTTTCGTTGTTGAGTTGAGGAGTATCCTTTGGTGTAGTGTCTGTGTTTTTGTGCGGTGTTCTATCCTCTAGATCTGAATCGTGGTCGTTGTCATCGTCATCCGCCATGGTGATGGGATGACTTCCAGGTTCCCCGGCAACGGCGCCAATGTTCCGAGGGTTACCTGAAACTGGAGGTCGATCTCGGACGAAATCTTCTGTACTGGTCGGTGCTAATGCGTCCGGCTAGTGGAAGACGGCCGGAGTTGTCGTGTCCGAATTGTTGGACTGACTGCACTGCTGATCCCTTGTCACCGAAGGGTGGGGGTACCTGCAAGGGACTCCGATGCTTAAGTTAGCAAGGGTATTAAACATGTATTGAGTAGAATCAAAGTATGAGTTATACCTGGGTGCTCCAGCGTATTTATAATGGTGTGGAGTGACCTTTCTAGATAAGATAAGTTAATTATCTTATCATATCTTTTCTTATCTTTTGGGTGAGGTCAACTTATCTTCAAGGGAACCGCCTCATCTTTCTGGGCTCTGACCGCCTTTAAATTTGGGCTGTGCTCCTTCGTTTTGGGCCTACTTTAGGCTCCTTTGGCGATTTGGCCGAGCTCTTTAAGAAGAGGTCGGATAGTCTGACCTGAAGAGGTCGGTCGGCTTGTCGCTAAACATCCCAAGTCGGACAGCTTGACCCAAGGTATGAACAGTAAGAGTGCCCAGTGATGTAGGATATAAGACCCCGGGACGCCAAAGGCAATCCTAAGCTCGATATCCATCACAAGATTTCAAACTTAAGCATTCTAAAACAATTAAGTGTAAATATACCAACATTAACTTAAATAAACCAGGTAATCTAACTTAGGGGATTTCTACTCTAACCAAACACCGCTGTCCCACGGCCTTCACCAACCGATCCTCTATGCGATCTTATCGCTATCGCCTTCCAAACCTCCTCAATCCCAGTAGAAAGCACAGGTAATATAAAATGTAAGTAAACCACAAGTAGAAGCATATAAGGCAAATAATTCAAATAGCAAGTAAGCATGTTATTCAATTTGGCAAGCCATTTCAAGTAAACAAAGCATACAATCAGATAGAAAATGCATATGATGCATGCCTGCCCTACTGGCTGTGATATCACATTGTCGGTTCAACTGCCAACCCGACACATCTCCATGGAGACGTCGCCCTTCGGATTTCTCATATGAGAACCCCCGAGATATAGTGCTCGGATCACTATCTAGGTACCGGCGCCTGCACGCCCTATAGATCCAATGGGATGCGAGCGGGATCTATTGCCACCGACCTCACATCTCAACGCAAGCGGGGCCGCTACCTCGAACAAGCAGGATCCAACCTCAGCCCCTGTCCGGGCGCATAGCGTCTCATGATCTCAGAAAATTATTGTTTCAGTGGTTTTCAAACAGCATTTTTTTCAGTATACAAAAATCCATCACCTCAATCCGAGTCCCCAACTCATATCAACCACTATCCATTCATAACTCAGTTTCCAATTATCAAAAGTTCATCATTCCTCATCTCATATACCAATCATAATTCACCTAACGTCAAACCCGGCTCAGCACACCAGAAACCTAGGCCTTCATTTTCTAATATATCATAAAATCATGTACTAGAACCCTTAAGTTATATCACATGTTCTAATACTCAAACTAGGCCCAAAAGTCTTAAAACGGTGTTAAAGAAGCTTACAACTTTGTTGGGAAGGTAGAATAATTGAAAACAATTAAAGTTTTGAAAAACAGGACGTGTGCAGCCGCACAAGGGTCTGTGCGTGCGCACACTCCTGAGAGTTTTAAAATGCGTGCGTACGCACAGGGGTGTGTGTACGCACATGTGTAAATTTTTACAAGAATCTGTTCATTCGCACAACCTGTGCCAGCGCCCCCAACAGACAAGCCTTCCCAACGTGTCCGTCCACACAGGCCTGTGCGTCTGCACAGGTTGAAGTTTTTCCTTAGATATGTGCGCGCACAAGCTGTGCTAGCGCTGCAAACAGAACGCACCTCCCTGCCTGTGTGTACGCACAGGTGTGTGCATCCGCACAGATCAAAATTTCCGCAGGGTGTGCGCACGCACAAGGGTGTGCGTCCGCACATATCAGAAATCATGAAATTCTGCAACTTTGCAGAATTTCAGATTTTTAACACCAACTTTGAATGATCATAACTTCCTCAACAAAATTCCAATTTTCCCAAACTTTATACTGATTCAAAGAGTTTTCGAAGATCTTTAATTCTAAATAATTTTCCATCAATTCTGAAAATCGAGGCAAATGTTATGATCGAACAAAGTTCACCAAAAACTCAATTTTACCAAACTTCACAATTACCACTCTATCTCACCATACCCATACCAAATCATACCAATCCATCCAAAACTCCATTTTTCATCAAAATGTATCTGTTATAGCATAATACATTAACCTTACCACATTTTCTTTCTCATTTCACTATTCTCAATTTCCAACATCAACTATAGAACACTTATGATCAAAATCACCATCAAATCCACCATTTCATAAATCATAACACTACAATTATCATAAGAAACTAACTTCCAATTCATACAATAATTCAACATCATCATATCATTATAACCCATCACAATCAACTCAACATTCATCAATTCATCAACATTTAACACACCAACCATCACTTTAGTTCAACCTATCCTATTGGTCACTAGCCTATGTGTCCATGAATATTATATACTACATAGAGGAAACCGAAACCATACCTTGGCCGATTCCCTTTATGCACCCAAACTCCAACTTAGCACAAACAAGCTTCCAACCACAATCCAAGCTTTCAAATCCACTCCAATAAGCACAAATAAGTTCCAAGAGCTCCCAAAGCCATAATAATCAAACTATATACATACAAATCACCTCAAATCAACCTAGGGTTCTAATTAAACACAAATTCACAAGGGTTTAGTGGCTCTTACCTTCTCCCACATATTTGGATGTCAAAATACAATGCTAAGCAAGCATTAAAGTGAACCTAAACATCCAAAATCACAAAAACTCATTTAACCAAAAACCATATATACTCAAAACTTTGAAGAGAGAAACTGGGAAGATTTCGTGATTACCTTGAGGGTTCCTTGGGTGGATTTTGTAGAGCTCTTCACAAGGAACGCGTAGCCGCAAACAGTGTGGCAATCGGAGCCCTCTAGCTCAAGATATGAGCTTTGGAAGATTGAGATGAATAGTAACCATGGGGTTTCTCCCTTCTTCTCTTTCCAACATGTATGAGTGTGTTTGTTTGTGTGTTGTGCTGAAATGGGTTCACTAATGAACCTTTTATATGTTGGGCTTGGGCCCAATTTGGGCCCGGTTCAATCCGTTAGCATTTTTAGCCCGTTTGGCCCAACTTCGGGCCAAACCTTTAAAATTAATGCCCGGTTTTTCATTTCAAATGTTTTTCTAAAGTTTTTGACGGTTTTCTCTTTTCTCGTGCGGTACCAGACAGACTTGAACCGGTTCAACCGATTCAACTGCCGGTTCACAGTTTTTCGCAGAAAGCACATTTTCTGACTCAAAAAGACACACTGAGTCCAGAAATCACCTTTAAATCCTCAAATTCTCTCTCTAACTTTTTGGGATCTAACTTAGGCAATTAATCACTTAATTAACCGGTTGATTAGTTGCGGTTCTTACACTAGGAGGCGTCTATGGCATTGAACTCTGGCTAAGGGGTACTTAATGGGCATTGGACGCTAGTCTCTTCTCCTTTGGGCGTTGGACGCCAGAATAGGGCAAGAGGCTGGCGTTGGACGCCAGTTTTGGGCCTTCAATTCTGAAGAAAAGTATGAACTATTATACATTTTTGGAAAGCTATTGATGTTAGCTTTCCATAGCTATTAAGAACGTTCCATTTGGATGTCTATAGCTCTAGAAAAGCTCTTTCGAGTGCAAGGAGGTCAGATCCAGACAGCATCTGCAGTACTTTCTCTGCTTCTAAATCATACTTTTGCTCCAGCTCATCAATTTCAACCAAAAAATACCTGAAATTGCATAAAAACATACAAACTCAAAGTAGAATCCAAAAATGTGAATTTTACACTAAAACCTATGAAAACTTAATAAAACTTAAACAAAACATGTTAAAAACTATATGAAAATTATGCCAAAAGCGTATAAAATATCCGCTCATCAATAGATTAGCGGGTTTTTGCTCATTTGAGGCACGGGTGAGGTAAGGTCTCTCTAAACCTTATGGATTCAGGGATTATTGTGTGCTAGGTATTGAAAAATTTGTATATGGATGTGGTAATGTGCATTGGTAGTGTGTAATTATGTTTTGGAGCACCATTGAGGATATGAAGA
The DNA here is from genome assembly GCF_014773155.1 of Arachis stenosperma. Classification (NCBI taxonomy): domain Eukaryota; kingdom Viridiplantae; phylum Streptophyta; class Magnoliopsida; order Fabales; family Fabaceae; genus Arachis; species Arachis stenosperma. Next base: position 50,092,682 of record NC_080381.1, on the reverse strand, counting down.
CTTGATTGAGTCATTGGATTATTGATTTTGGTGGTAAAGTTTGAGATCTTGCCTATTTGTTTTGCCTTGAGGTTTGAGGTTTTTGTGTAAAATTAATTTTTAGCCGAACTTCGGCGAGCCATAACTTAGCTTCCAGACCCCTAAATTGTTTCAAAATTATTTCATATTAAAATTGAGTCCGTGAAGTTTACGCTATTCGAAGAACAAATGAAAAATATTTTAAAACGAGGAAGTTATGGACGTCGAAAGTTTGGAATGTAAAGCTGAAATTCTGCAGACTTAGCCATTTTTGACTAATCTGCATTGTATGCGTACGCGAACCCGTCCATACCTGAAGGGTCACCTCTGTCTGGCATGTATGCATACGCGAACATGTGTACGCGTACGTAAACATGGGCAAAGAGACCCTTGCATATGCGAACATGGGGCTTCATACACGGACGTTTGCCACTGTACAACGTACATGCGTATGCGGACAAGGCTATGTGGGTATGCGTACGCAAGATGGGCTAAACTGCACTACCACGTATACGCGTGACCAACGTGTACGTGTGTCCTCTATTTCAGCAAATGTGAATTTTATATTTTAAACCCTAATTTCAAACCTCTAAACCACTATTTTCATCATTTTAGCCCTAGATCTTTATAGTATACCTAGTAATGAGATAAAGTGCAGAAAAAAAGGTAACTTAAGGGTGAAGTAAGGTTGAAAAATGATGATTTAAGCATGTAAAATGCAAAAAATGAAAATATATGTTATGCCATGGCTGTAAAGAATTATTGTGGAATTAATTATGAATGTTTACGAATGTTTATTGGCTTATGCACTCAATTATCTGAGATACGAGTTTTCCTGGGTAAAGTACCGTGGCTTGCCATCACGTGTTTCAGGTTGAGACTCGATACTCTGTTGACCCTACGACATAAGAGGTGACCGGGCACTTATAAATTCCAGGGAAAGTTCCTCCATTGAGCAATTATATATAATTGAGAAAAAGCTATGAATAGACTCTTAAGAATGCGTGTCACCAAAACAGGAAGGCACGGCCTAGGGCTCTGGAGCGGAGACAGGGGCAGCGCGGTACAGAGAAGAGAAAATGGGAAATGGAGAAGAAATGTAGGAGAAGAAAGGGAAGAGAGAGAGAGAGAGAGAGAGAGAGAGAGAGAGAGAGAGAGAGAGAGAGAGAGAGAGGGGTGTTGGTGACGGAGGTGTGGCCGCCAGCGGTGGCTGGGGTGAATGGAAGTGATGGCTGATGAAGGGTGGAAGGGTGTGGTGTTGGTGTTCAGAGAAAAGAAGAGGAAGGAAAGGGGTGGGGTTTTGGTAAGGAAACTGAAGTGCGAGTCCACCTTTTCGAATTAACGTTCGAAAAGTGACCTGTGCGGACGCACACATGGAAGAAGGAAAGGGTATGCGCGCGCACAGCAGCGTGCGGGCGCTGCGAGCAGAAGGCTTCTCGTGTCCTGTGCGGACACACAAGGGAGTGTGCACGCGCACAGAGGGAGAAAAAGTGTTGTGTTCACACGAACAAGTGGTGCGTGCACTGCGACCAGGGGCATTGTCCAAGGCTGTGTGTTGATGACATGTCATCATATACCTATTTTTCTATGCTTTTTCATACAAGAAATTGATAATTTGTGCTTAAATATTGAATGCTTTTGTACTTAAATGATATATTTTCTTGATATTTTAATTTTATAAACCTTGTAGGAAATAAGAAGAAAAAGAAGCAAAGAAGCACAAAAAAAGGAGAAAAAAGAGATTTGGGACACACTTTGAAGTTGGAGCACACTTTGGAGGCTTAGGCCACGCTTTTAAAAGCGTGGCCCATGACCAAATTAATGAAGAATAAGCAATCAGCACACACTGCCCTACTCTTGCCAAGGGCAGGGCAGAATCGTGATGCAAAGTGAGGTTGGAAGCAAGAATTTTCGCTAAGGTAAAATCTGGGCGCTCACAGCATGACCATGCCTCCTTCAAAGGGCTATAACTTGAGCTACAGACGTCCGATTGATGTGCTTCCAGTTGCGTTGGAAAGCTGACATTCAGGGCTTTCCAACGATATATAGCAATCCATATTTGGCGTACAATTGAGGCAGGAAGGAAAGGCATCTTTAAGGGCCAAAAATAAGCGAAAATAAACCAAAGTGCTTCCACCAAGGCTCGAAGCTGGAGCCTCACTCCAAAGCAAAGTAGCGTTTAAATTTCTGCTCTGCCCTCTTGGAGGGCAAGGCAATGTCGTGCTCTTCTTGAAGAAAATCCAAGAAAAATCAACTCCAAGTGCCACTCATGGGTTTCGAACCAAGCACCTAAGGGGAAGTGGGGAGCGCTACACACAAGGGAGCTTGCGCGCATCACTTTGACACGGCCGAGGGATGCATGGCACGCACCATGACAACATTGCCCTTCCCTCCACAAGGGCAGGGCAGCATCCTGCAGCACCCAAACGCGCACGCAAGCACCAACACGCACCATTTTCTGCCCTGCCCTCCACAAGGGCAGGGCAGCCTCCTGGGAACACCCATGGGCCAAAATTCAATTCAAATTCCCTTTGAACTCAAATCTTCACCAATTGAACCAAGGCCATCCAAGACCCATCTCTCCTCAAATCCAAAGCAAGCAAAGCCCACATCATCACTCAAAGGCACATGGATCAATTAGATTAGGATTTTTATTTTTGTAATTTGTTTTAATTTTATTTTCATTTTTTATTTTGTAAAGCCTATATAAAGGCATCACTCTCATTTCAGAGAGGCAAGCTCCATTAGAAAGCTCTCTTAGTTTTCATTTCTGTTTTGAATCTTGGATTGAGAAGTGAAGGAATTCTGTTTCATTCTCCCCCTGAAATTTCTCTTGTTTGCCTTGCTGCAAAATTTTAGTGAATTGCAATTTGAATCAAAGTTCTCTTACTGCTTTCATCTTTAATTTTTCTGCATCTTGTTTGCTGTTGGATCAAGGAAGGGATTGAGATCTAGACTTGTTTTCTAGTCTCTTTGATTCCCTGAGATCAATTTTATTTTGCAATTTAGCTGAGCTCTTTGCTACTCTTCTGTTTTTTTTTTACTGTTTCATTGAAATTGTCAAATGCTCTTTGAGATTTGAGAATTGATCTCAGTCTTCTACTACGTTTATGTTTCTGTAATTTCCTTTCCTGCATTCTGCACTTTCACATTTCTGTTCACATTGAGCTTGATTTAATTTCCTGCACATTTACATTTTCTGAAATTTAAATTTCCAGTTGCTTAATCTATTGCTTCCTTTAATTTCCAGCACCCACTCCCCTTTACATTTAATGCAATTTACATTTCTTGTCATTTAAGATTCTTGCAATTTACATTTCTTGCTCTTTAACTTACTTGCCAATTTACTTTCTGCATCTTTAAGATTTCTGCCATTTACTTTCTGTTGGCTACACTTCACACAATTCACTCAATGTTAGCTTGACTAAACTAATCACCCACTAAAGTTGCTTGATCCATCAATCCCTGTGGGATCGACCTCACTCTTGTGAGTTATTACTACTTGATGCGACCCGGTATACTTGCCGGTTGGATATGTGTGTTGGAAATTCATTTTTCCACAAAAACACCATCATGTGTGCGCTCAGTGCTATCTGCACGCGCAAGTGTGTGTTTTTTTTTTTTTTTTGAAAGAGCAAGAAAAGTGTCCGGGCACACGCATGGTATGCGGACGCACCGAGGGAAAAGGGGGCAGCGTTCACACGCACAAGCTATGCACGTGCTGGGAACAGAGGGAATGTTTAGGCATGTGCGTGTGCACATTGCTATGCGTACGCACAGAAACTGAAAAACAGGGAAACTGTGCGTGTGCACAAGGCTGTCCGGACGCACGGGTCTCTGTTTCTGCAACGAAAATTTTACCTCTAAGGCATCAAACTTTATATCCAAAATAGGTTTTCAAGCCCCAAAACATCATAAAACTCCCAAAAACACATTATTTCACTAAAATTACCCAACAAACTTCAAAATACAACTAACCAACCAAGCAAAATAACCAATTATTCATGAAACAAAAGTTAAGAGAGAGAAATTTAGAAGGATATTACCATGGTAGGTTGTCTCCCACCTAGTACTTTGGTTTAAAGTCCTTAAGTTAGACTTGGTGAAGAGATCCTTGTTAGAGCGGCTTATGTTTCCACTCCTCCTTGAATCTCCAACCAAGTTTGCTATTGATTTGACCTCTGGGGTCCCAAATAAATTGCATCCAACTCTTAAGTGATTCCAAGCTAGAAACTAGGATCCACAAGTGTTGACTCTTAAAACCAATTCCTGGATCCATACTTGAGTTCCTCTATCACCATTGACACACTCATACACTCTCTAAAATTCACTAAATTGACTCTTGCACCATAATTGAGTCCCAAATGTTGGATTGGCTCCTTTGATGAACTTTCTATTTCTTTGCCAACTAACATTCTTCTCTTCACCATCCACTACTCCAAGAAGGGTTTCAAGTTGACAATACATCTCTAAGACGGCATATTAATGTAGGGCTAGAAAGCTTGTTGAAAGAATCTTCACCCACTCAATTCGCTCTTGTACAATTATCCTCACTTCTTGGTAGCTAAAATCTTCCTCAACCTCTTTTAAATTCTCTTCATCATCACTGAAATCATAAATTGGAGGTTGCGTGAAATCCACATCAACATCTCCTTACAAATCCAACAGGGGAGGCTCATGAAATTCATCGAAGGAATTACCCAAGTTGGACAAAAAATCTTGAATGATAGAATCCTCTTGATCAATTCCCACCAACTCTTCATTTATCTCCTTTTGCACTTCACGTTGTGACTTGACATCTTCTACTTGATGTTGCAATTCTTCGTTCACTCCACACTTTTCAATTGGTTCCTCACATTCATCCACTAGAATTTCTTGTTCGTGGCATGAACGCAATGAAGCTAAATGATCCAAGAATTTCGATAAGGTAGACATGACTTGCTCTTAATTCTTCCGGAACTCTTGTTGTTCTTGAATGAGCATGAAAAGTACTTCTTGTATGGCTTGATCCATATATGAAGATGAAGATTGAGGTGATGAAGGTTGACAATCAAACTCATGAGGGTAAGGGTTTTGGTTTTGTATGTAGTGAGGTGATGGTGTATAGAATTTGTGACTAGAAAGGTAAGTGTTGGGGTTCCAATAGGGTGCATTATGATGATGGTGTGAAAAAGTCATAAAGAAAATATAAACAAAAAAACCTACTAACAAAAGCAAACAATCAACCAAAAAGTGTTATTTACACTATCAACATATTTACATCAACCAAAAGATATAGTACCAATTGCGTTCCCCGGCAACGGCGCCAAAAACTTCATGCTAGCAAAACTGTCGGTTAAGAATTCCTTCTCGGTAAAGGAGAGATAACCTCGTTGCAAGTATAGATCTCAACCAACAAGTAACGCTTGATCAAAGTTTACAATTTCTATTTAAACCGAGAGTAGTTAAACCTCGGGTTGTTCTCCCTAGGAATGCAATTGAAGTGTTATACGCTTTCGGTTGTGAGGAAAAGGGTTTTGCAAAATCAAGAAACCAAAGATTAAAAGAACTAAGGAATGCTCAAAATTTAAAATTGATGCAAGAAAAAAGGAAGTAGGATCAAAACTAATAAAAATGGTATAAATGCATGAAAGAGCCTTGACTTGAGAATGAGGATCCAAGAAATTCTATCATTGCCATAACCACAACTATGGTAATTATCATGAGTTAGTCTCGCTTAGTTAACCCCAAACATCGAGGAGTAAGTCAATCAAGCATAATTGGCCTTAATCCATAGGTCCTAACCAACTTACCAAACTAGTTGATAAAAGGCTAGCTTTAATGAAAACAAGAGTCAACTAACTCCCCAAAAATTACCACTAAATGTCAGATATTATGACTCTAGTATCCTAGGAACTCAAATCTCAAGTCAAGGTGTGAAAATCTACTCAAAATCTAAAGTTGGCATTTTCACAAACACTTTGGGTGCATAAAAGTAAAACATGGAGAATTGTAAGGAAAATTAGAGAACTATAACCAACTATCAACAAAACCAAACATAAACAAGCAACCAAACATAAAGGAAGCATGAAGCATAAAATTCATTGATCAAAACTTCAAGAAACACAAAATTCTAAATATGAACAAAGTAACTTGAACCAAAGGAAATGAAAGTGCTTTAATTAAAAGGAAATTGAGAGTACTTACAATTAAAAAAGCAAAATCAAAGATCAAAACTTGCTATAAAATGCTACAATAGAAATGTTAATGAAACCCTAAGAGAGCAATCTACTCTACACTACTACTCCTAAAACTATGAAAAACTATGTAAATTAGCTCCAATGTGTCCCCCTTCCTTTTTGATATGTGTTGAATTCTCCTTTTTATAGCACTCCAAAACAGCATTCCAGCCTTCCAAAATGGGCCAAGAGCCTTCAAAATTCACGCAGCACGTGTTTCATTAATGCAATCACATGCATAGACCTGTGTGCACGCACACATGAAAATTCTTTCTTGTGTGCACGCACGCGGGGTTGTGCGCACGCACACTTCGCTATGTGTGCTTTTCCTTGTTTTCTTCATGTGTTCTTCTTTGTACATGCTTTCTTCCACTTTTGCCTATCCATTCTTGCATCTAAGGCCTGAAATCACTCAACAAATATGTCACGGCATCAAATGGAATAAAAGTGGAATTAAATTGCTCATTTCAAGTACAAAATTGCATGTTTTCACATTTAGGATCAAATTTGGGACAAAACACAAATGTATGCTATTTTGGTGCTTAAGTGTGAATTTATGTGATGGAATACATTCAAATCAAGGCAAAATATATCGGAAAATATAGACTCATCAATTCTCCCACACTTAAACAATAGCATGTCCTCATGCTATACCAAACAAAGATAATGATCAAAAGGGGTAATCAACTTATTAAATGCAACTATCTATATGCAAGCAAGTATGTATATACTATCTATACCTATATATCTATCTATATCTTCCTATGAAAATGGTGAAGACAAACAAACAAATTCCCAAGCAAGAGTATAGACATTTAGGGCTAAGCAAGGAAATAGTTCAACGCAAGCAAGAAATCTAAAGAATTTATTCAACTCATCAAAATGAAGCAACTTGCAAGAATTCATGATAAGAGGTACGGAAACATAGAATTGAATAATTAAACCCTCACTAGGTGTGTATACGCTCTAATCATTCGGTGTCTAAGGTCAATTCCCTCAAATCTCCTCATGCTTTTAAGGATTTGCTTTTCATCTAACAATTAACAAACAAGTGATGCATGAATGCAATTATCATGAGGACTTCATATGGTTGTAACAGAGTTAGGGTAAAGGTTATGGCTAAGTGGACTAGATGATTTAATCCTTGATTAGTTTAAGTTTCCAACTCAACCTATATCAACCAAATCAAAACAAAAAAATACAATCCTAACCCTCCATCATTCCTTGTTCACTAACACTCATGTATGCTTTTTCCATTCACATCACACATGCATTTCTTTATTCATTTCTTTTCTCTTTAGGGTGACTTTTGCACCCTTTTTATGATGATGATGATTTTTTTTTTCAAATTAGAATTGCATATGGTTTAGTAGTTCATACTAGTAGGACTTTATGTATGTATTTTGGATTGTGGGTTATGTATATATGTATGTAAATATCCTCCAGCCACCCTTAGCATCGTAGGTTGAGTTAGGGGCTTGTTATTTTGTACTCTTGACCCTTTGTTCTTATTTATATATATATATATATATATATATATATATATATATATATATATATATATATATAGTGTGTGTGTGTGTGTGTGTGTGTTTATGAACTCTAGCTTTCTTTGTACGTAAGTAATCCTTAATCTTGAGTGTTGTGCTTTTAATTTTACGATCTTGTTATACCCATTCTTCAAGGCTCCTAGTATACTAGCTTCTTTCGACTATTATATGTATATATGTTTTATTTTAGAGGTCGTAATACCACACTACCTCTGTTTTGCGACTTAAGCGTAAAGCTCTATATGGTAGGGTGTTACAACGGTCACTTGGCCAAAAGTTAAATTATTAAAATTAAATTAAACATTTAAATTTTTAAAAATTCTAAACCTAATATACATCCAGAAATTTTTATACTATCATCTAAAACATAATAATAGAAGAACATTTTTGAACAAAAAAAATTCAAAATTCTATTTAAAAGAATATTTCAAAAGTTAATACCTATGTCAAAACATTCAAAACTTTTAAATTCTGGAAAAAGAAAAAATACATCCAAAATTTTATATAATCAAACATTTAAAAGTTCATATAATCGAACATCAAAAAATTCATATAACCAAACATCCAAATCCCATATAATTAAAGATCTAAAAGTCTATATAATCGAACATCCAAAAATTAATCCAGACAACATCACCAAGTCTGATTCATTTATGTTAGGCTAAATATTAAATTTTTTAAAAAAATCTAAACTTATTAACACACATTAAAAAATATTCCAAACCATCAACATGAACACCGAAAACTTAAAACTAGCTAAAAGAATATAAAAAAAAAGTAGGATAAAAGTATTGGAACATCCAATACTAAAAAATTGTAAGACTTATTTACGTTGGATTAAAGATAAAAAATCTGAAAATATTAAAGTAAAAAAGACAAAAAAAATACACACACAAATACAAAGAAAAATATACCAAACTCATATAATCAAACATTTAAAATTCCATATAATCAAACATCCAAAGCTCCATATAATTGAATATTTAAAATACATCGAGTTTAGAGAGAGGATGGTGACAGTAAGATAGAGAAAAAGAGGAAGGTAATAGACTAAGGATTAGGTTGACGAGTGAGAACTGAGAGAGAAAAATATTTTTAAAGAAAAAGAAACAAATTAAAGTTGGGCCAAATTGTTTATAAAAAGTGATTTACTTTCTTACAATAATTATTAAAAAGTTAAAATGATCGATATCTTGATATTTTAATCAAGCATTCAAATTGAGTTTAAGGAGTAATGTAACACCCTACCATACAGAGTCTTATGCTTAAGTCATAATTCAGAGATGGCAAGGTATTACGACCTCTAAAATAAAAATTTAGTACGTATAGTAGTATGAATGATTGATTATAACTAGGAGCCTTTGTAGAAAAAGGGGTAAACAAAAATCGCAACTCAAAAGCGCAACACTCCGATCGATAACGTAACGAACAAGGATAACCAACGCGAGATTATATATGTACAAGGGAGTGTCAAAAACAGGAATATCAAGACTCAAGATCCGGCTGCGAAGATAACCGGTCCGAGCATAGCAATATATACATATGATAAAATAAGGAAAACCCCAAAGGAAACCTAAAGGGACACAAATACATAAACCTATTCTCCAAAAATCTCCCATAAGAGGAGTCATCATAGTTTGTATTATTTAATGGAGATAAAAGTATCTAAGCAAAACATATAAACCCAAAACATAGTCCCGAGAACAAAGGATCTTCGCAAATCTAGAAGTCTCCAGCATGCTTCAGCGGGAAACCTCACGTCCTGCATCTGAAAACCACAAAATCTGCATGGGTGAGAACCAGAGGTCCCCAGCATGGTAACAGCTTCCACATATATAATACATAATAATAGAGGAAAGCCAAAGGCAATCCTAGAACTTCCTCCAGATAATTCAAAGCTTATAAACAAGCTAAATCATATAAGGGCATCTAACTAAAGATTCTTCAGTCTAACTAATACTTCCCTTTCCAATTCCTTCAAACCTCCCAACCACCAGCAGGAGTATATTATAGCAAACACAGTAATATCAGACAAAGAATATACAAATAGGAGCAGTTAAGACATTTAGACAATTAGCAAGTAATATGCAGTCAAATAGGCAATCTCAAACAATTCACATAGTATGCATATGATGAATGCCTGTCCCTAGTGGCCGATGATATCATCTTGTCAGTTATAGAGCCAACCCGACAAGTCCTGGTCGCTAACCATTGGACTGTCCCTCTGTCGCGCATCCCCAACTCGAGTTATACTCGTTATAAACTTGATCATAAACATGATCCATATCCATCACCCTCACTGGTGAATATTTCGGGGGCGAGCTCATCCGGGTCTTTCACAGTGCCCGGCCACACTTACGACATAGGGTCACCAGAGTATCAAGTCTCAACCTGGAGCACGTGGTGGCTAGCCACTGCTACTACCCAGGGAAACTCGTATCTCTGATAGTGGAAGTGCAATTCACAATTATCAATAATTCAGCATCAACATGCATGAATTCTCATCCATGGATCAACATCCATATCAGCCATCCGGCTCACGGTTCAGTCCAGAACCAGCCAATATTCATAGCATACACAGCTATTCCGGCTCACGGTTAAATCCATAACCAGCCAATATTCATAGCATACACAGCTATTCCGGCTCACGGTTAAATCCATAACCAGCCATTTCATTAACAATTACAGCCTTTCGGACCCTGGCATAACAAGCACTTCCACCACCATCCTCCGCATCTCACATAATCATCTTGATCCTCATTGATCATTCATTTTTCCCTTGCTTCACTCGCAAGTTACCTCATTCACTAGCCCCTTTCTAATAGCTAGGCATGTCATAATGATTTAAGACATAAATGGTGAGATCGGAGGCTTAGAAGTATGAGATTTGGCTTTTAAAACTCAAAAATCAACTTTGGGATGAAAACAGGGCCACGCGTACGCGCACTCCACGCGCACGCGCGGATGGCCTTAAAAACTCATCGACGCGCAAGCATCATGCACGCTAACGCGTGGATTCAAAATTTGTCAATCGACGCGCACGCGTCAACCACGCGTACGCGCGGGTGTTCTCGTGCCCCAGGCATAACACTGGCACAGGCTTGGCATAACTCTCTGGAAAATGGCTGGGCATTGGGTGCAGCACAAATCGGCGCGCCCGCGCACATCACGCGCACGCGTGGATGGCGTTTTCTGGAAGATCGGCGCGTACGCGCCAGGTGCGCCCACGCGCAAGGGGTCATTCTGCTAAAAATTTTCTAAGTTAAAAGCTGCAGAATTCACAGATTTAAACCCCAATCTTCCGACGGACATAACTTCCTCATTTTAAATCGTTTTTCACCCGTTCTTTGAACGGCATAGACATCCCGGATCCAATTTCATTTCTAAACAGATTTGGTACAAAACGGAGATCCGTAGTCCAAGTTATGTCCCATCAAAGTATGCCCAAAAATCATATTTTCATACAAAGCCACAATATGCCATTTTCAAAACAAGTCATTTCCAACTCTTTTCAAAACCAATCAAAACATGCCAAGTTCATCCCTTTTCTTTGAAATCAGTCAAAATATATCAAATTCAACATCAAGCCTCCTCAACTCACACATTGACACATTACCACAAATTACCAAAATTACTATCTCATCATTTTACCCCACTTCACCCAAGTGGCTCAAACTCAAACACATTGACATATCATATACTATTCCTCATGCCAATTCTCAACAACACCAATTCCAATAAATCGTTATTGTACACAATCAATATCATACTCACCATCAACATGGTTCAACCCATAATTCAACCATAACCAATCATCAAGCATATATCACAACATGCATATTTCTCATACATCATACCACCAAGGCATCAATAATCATCATCACATATATGACCACATCATATATCTCAATCATTCAACAACATCAACAATTCAATGACTATCTTAGGGCCTCTAGCCTAAGTATTTCCTACCACATTACATATTAGATACGGGAAACCGAAACCATACCTTAGCCGAATTTCCCAAGCTCCACCGGAGCACTTCCAAACCACTTATCCACAAGCTCTCAAGGCCTTAACACTTCCAAGAATAGATTTTTCACCACCAAACCCTTTCCAAGCTTTTCAAAGTCACCAATCAAGCTCCAATATCCACACATACACAACCTAAGCCACAACCATCATACCCATACACAACATCTCAAAACCCAAACATCATAAAACAACAAATCACACTAGGGTTAAGAATCTTACCACACCCAAGGTCTAAGAAGACAAGATTAACCTTCTCCTTCAAGAGAGTTGGGTCCTATAACATCAAAGAACCCAAAATCTCAACATTTTTGCTCATGAAACTCGAAATCAAGGCTGGAAATTCGAAGAGAAAAACGTGGCTTACCTCAAGATTAATTGTATGGGTTTTGTAGAGCTCTCCGCGGTAAACGCGTGGCCGCAAACGGAGCGGCAATCGGAGCTCTAGATCAAAAGTTATGGTGGTTTGAAGATCAAGTGAGAGAAAAAACTTGAGAGAGAGTTCTTCCCTCCATGGCCTCCATTTCAGCGTGTTTGGTGTTGTGTGAGGAGAGAGAGTGCTGAAAACTAGGGTTTTGGTTTAGTTATGTTGGGCCAAGGGCCCACTTTGGGTCCGGTTGGCCCGGTTTGGCCCGTTCGGTCCAATCTTGGTCCGAATTCTATAAAATTGGTACCAAAATTCTCGTCTCAATCTCCTCTATCTCATTTAGCCATAAAAATCACATTTTAGGCTTTCTAGAATAAATTCTCATTTATGGGTTAATTAGCCGTTAATTAACCGGGTTTTACATTCTACCCACCTAATTGGGAATTTTGCCCACAAAATTCAAATGCAATTACCTGAGAATAATTGCGGATAATCCGTTCGCATCTCCGACTCAAGTTCCCAAGTGTGTTCCTCAACACCGCCTCGACTCCAAGCCACTTTCACTAAGGAAACATCTTTTCCACGCAACCGTTTAATACTAGTATCATCAATTCTGACCGGAGCCACTGGAAGCGTCAAATCTTCCCTTAACTGAACCGACTCAGGTTCTAACACATGGCTAGCATCAGCAGTGTACTTCCGAAACTGCGACACGTGAAACACGTCATGCAGGTTCGAGAGATAAGGTGGTAGAGCCATCCGATACGCCACCGGTCCAACCCTCTCCAGGATCTGAAATGGACCAATGTATCGAGGATTCAACTTCTTTGCCTTAATCGCCCTACCTACTCCTGTAGTTGGAGTAACCTTAAGGAAGACATGGTCTCCTTCCTCAAATTCTAAGGGCTTTCGCCTTTGATCGGCGTAGCTCTTTTGACGACTCTGCGCCGTAAGCATCCTATCTCGGATTTTCTTGACTTGTTCAGTAGTCTCAGCTATCATTTCTGGCCCCAACAAGCTTTTCTCTCCAGCTTTATACCAACATAGCGGAAATTGACATTTCCTCCCATACAAGGCCTCATACGGAGCCATTCCGATGCTCGCATGATAACTATTATTGTATGCAAACTCCACCAATGGCATATACCGATCCTAACTCGCCGGTTGGTCCAAAACACAAGCTCTCAACATATCCTCTAGTGTTTGGATCGTCCTCTCAGATTGACCATCTGTTTGAGGATGGTAAGCCGTGCTCAAGCTTAATCGGGTTCCAAAAGCCTTCTGAAATGCACCCCAAAACCTTGAAGTGAAACGAGGATCTCTATCAGAGATTATAGTAGCAGGTACACCATGAAGTCTCACAATCTCCTTTATGTATAACCGTGCTAGCTCCTCAAGGGTGTAAGTCATACGAATGGGCAAAAAGTGAGCTGACTTCGTCAGTCGGTCCACAATCACCCAAATAGCATCAAAACCAGCCCTAGTCCTTGGCAATCCTGACACAAAGTCCATTGCAATACTTTCCCACTTCCATTGTGGAATCTCTAAAGGTTGCAACATACCGGCAGGCTTTTGATGTTCAATCTTTACCTTTTGACAAGTTAAGCACTTTGAAACATATTCCGCCACATCGTTCTTCATACCCGGCCACCAAAACATCGCCTTCAAATCATGGTACATCTTAGTACTTCCCGGGTGAATGGAGAATCCGCTTTTGTGTGCCTCCTTTAAGATATCTTGCCTCAAAGTGCCAACATCCGGCACAATGATTCTACCCTTGAATCTCCATAACCCATCTTTTTCTTCCGACACTCGCCACTGTTTTCCTTGCTCAATAGCCGGTAACACCTTCCATAACGTTTCATCATTTTGATGAGCCTTTAGGAGTTCGGACTTAAAGTCACTTGAGATTTCTAATCGGCTCAAACACAAGGTTCCGGATACTTCTTGAGCACCAATTTTAAGACTCTCGAATCCCTTGAGCAACTTCTCCTCTTGAAGCATCATCCAAGCCGCATATAATGACTTCCGACTTAACGCATCCGCCACTATGTTCGCCTTTCCCGGATGGTAATGCAACTCAAAGTCGTAGTCCTTCAGCAATTCCATCCACCTTCTCTGTCTCATATTAAGCTCTTTCTGATCGAAGAGGTACTTCAAGCTCTTATGATCAGAGAAAACTTGGAACTTAACCCCATAGAGATAATGCCTCCACACCTTCAAGGCAAACACAACCGCAGCGAGTTCCAAATCGTGCGTAGGGTAACTAACTTCATGAGGTCTCAACTGTCGTGAGGCATACGCCACCACATTATGGTGCTGCATCAGCACGCACCCTAGACCCTTCAATGAGGCGTCACAATACACCTTAAAAGGCTCATTCGGCTCGGGTAACACTAACACAGGTGCAGTAGTCAACTTTTTCTTCAATGTCTGAAAGCTCTCCTCGCATTCAGGAGTCCAAACAAACGGAATGTCTTTTCGGGTTAACTTCGTCATTGGCAAAGCTATCTGTGAAAAGCCTTTGATAAACCTTCGGTAATAGCCAGCTAAACCCAGAAAACTCCTTATCTCCGTGATGAGCGGATAATTTATACGCTTTTTGGCATAGTTTTTACATAGTTTTTAATAAGTTCAAGCTACTTTTAGCGATGTTTTCCTTAGTTTTTATGTTAAATTCACATTTCTGGACTTTACTATGAGTTTGTGTGTTTTTCTGTGATTTCAGGTAAATTCTGACTGAAATTGAGGGATTTGAGCAAAACTCTGAAAAAGGCTGACAAAAGGACTGCTGATGCTGTTGGATTCTGACCTCCCTGCACTCGAAATGGATTTTCTGGAGCTACAGAACTCCAAATGGCGCGCTCTCAACGTTGTTGGAAAGTAGACATCCAGGGCTTTCCAGCAATATATAATAGTCCATACTTTATTTGAAGAATGACGACGTAACTTGGCGTTGAACGCCAAGTTCACGCTGCTGTCTGGAGTTAAACGCCAGAAAAACGTCATGATCCGGAGTTAAACGCCCAAAACATGTCATAACTCGAAGTTCAACTCCAAGAGAAGCCTCAGCTCGTGGATTGATCAAGCTCAGCCCAAACATACACCAAGTGGGCCCCGGAAGTGGATTTATGCATCAATTACTTACTCATGTAAACCCGAGTAGCTAGTCTAGTATATATAGGACATTTATCTATTGTATTAGACATCTTTGGTCTCAGTTTTGTTTTATTCTTCATCTTAAGAGATCATTGATCACGTTAGGAGAGGGCTGGCCATTCGGCCATGCCTGAACCCTTTGCTTATGTATTTTTAACGGTGGAGTTTCTGCACACCATAGATTAAGGGTGTGGAGCTCTGCTGTACCTCAAAGATTAATGAAGTTCTATTTTCTTTTATTCAATTCCTCTTTTATTCTTATTCCAAGATATTCATTCGTACCCAAGAACATGATGAATGTGATGAGTTAGATAACCCTCATCATCATTCTCACTTATGAGCGCGCGTGATTGACAACCACTTTCGTTCTACATGCAACAAAGCTTGAATGTGTATCTCTTAGATTCCCCAACAGAATCTTCGTGGTATAAGCTAGATGGATGGCGGCATTTATGAGGATCCGAAAAGTCCAACCTTGTCTGTGGTGTTCCGAGTAGGATCCTGGGAATCCGGAAAGTCTACCTTGTCTGTGGTGTCCGAGTAGGATTCCGGTAATGAATGACTGTGACGTGCTTCAAACTTGTAACCTGCTGGGCGTAGTGACAACGCAAAAGAATCAATGGATTCTATTCCAGTAGGGGAGGGAACCAACCGGTGATTGGCCGTACTGTGACAGAGTGCGTGAGCATTAGCTTTCACTGCGAGGATGGGATGTAGCTATCAACCATGGGTGATGCTTCCAGACTGGTTAGCTGTGCGAGTGACAGCCGCATAGGATATTTCCCCGAGAGGATGAAAGTAGCCACAGCTGATGGTGAACCCCTATACAAAGCTTGCCATGGAAAGGAGTAAGAAGGATTGAGTAGAAGGAATAGGAGAGCAGGCGTCCGAGAGCTCTACAGCATCTCCATTCCGCTTATCTGAAATTCCTACCAATGAATCTACATAAGTATTTCTATCCTTTTTATTATTTATTTCTTTCTATTTTCGAAACCCATAAATCAATATTTAATCCGCCTAACTGAGATTTGCAAGGTGACCATAGCTTGCTTCATACCAACAATCTCTGTGGATTCGACCCTTACTCACGTAAGGTTATTACTTGGACGACCCAGTACACTTGCTGGTTAGTTGAACGGAGTTGTGAAGAAAATAAACAGTGCCCTAAGGGTATATGCCAAAGCTCAAAAGATAGAATAAAATTTATACAACTTAAGAATGTTGAATCACAATTTCGTCCACCACTCCGTCACGGTGGTTAGTTGCTTCCAATCCATTACAGCCTCCACCTTAGTTGGGTCTACGGCTATTCCCTTCTTACTCACCACGTGACCCAAAAACTTCACCTCACTCTTCTAAAATTCACACTTAGACAGTTTTGCATAAAGTTTCTTCTCCTTTAGAATCTGCAACACGGTCCTCAAGTGTTTCGCATGCTCTTCCTCGGTCTTGGAATAAATCAGTATGTCATCGATGAAGACAACAACGAATTTATCCAGAAACGGACGGAAAACTCTATTCATGTAATCCATGAATATCGCAGGAGCGTTCGTCAACCCAAAGGACATCACAGTGTACTCGTAATGACCATAACGAGTCCTGAAAGCGGTCTTAGGGATATCCTCACCCCTCACCCTTATCTGGTGATAACCGGATCGCAAATCAATCTTGGAGAAAACTCCAGCTCCTTGTAACTGATCCATGAGATCATCAATTCTCGGCAATGGGTACTTGTTCTTTATTGTAACCTTGTTCAACTGCCTGTAATCCACACAGAGCCGCATACTCCCATCTTTCTTCTTTACTAGTAGCACTGGAGCACCCCACGGAGAGACACTTGGCCGTATAAAATTCTTTCCCAACAAATCCTCTAACTGAGACTTTAGCTCGTTCATCTCTAACGGTGACATCCTATAAGGAGCACTTGAGATTGGTCCCGCCCCGGGCACCAATTCAATAGCAAATTCAACCTCTCGGTTAGGTGGAAACTCATCAATATTATCGGAAAACACTTCCGGAAACTCACACACAACCGGAATCTGTTCCAGCCTTTGATCATCTCCCGAAACGCCCGTGGTTAACAGCATGATACCCTGACATTCGGTTCCGGAACAGTTCACCATCATCGAATTCAAGTAATAATTATTCACCACGACCGGCCCTTCTGTATCTTCCGGCATAAAGTACACCGACTTTGTAGAACAATCAAGCAGGACATGGTTCTTAGATAACCAATCCAATCCCAAGATAAGATCAAGACCGATCATCGGCAAGCAGACTAAATTATGAACAAAATCACGCTGCTTGAACCTAAAGGAAACTTTCGGGCATCCTAGCCTAGTTACCGAGGCTTCATGGGTAGCATTGTACACTCTTAGATCATAACCTAAGGTTACAATCTTCAATCCTAACTCATGGGCTTTCTCAAATGCAATGAATGAATGTGATGCTCCCGAATCAAATAAAGCATTTAAAGTTTGACCAGCCATTTCACAGTTACCTCTAATAAGTGTCTCGGATCCCTCAGCTCCTACAGCTGAAGTGGTGAACACCCGACCAGTCTGTTGTGCTTTCCCAGCACCTTGTTTTTGCCTCTCAGGGCAACTTGCGGCTTTATGCCCCGCCTTTCCACAATTGTAGCACAAACCCCATCCGGCCTTGCATGGTGCTCTCGGATGGTGACTTCCACACCTAGTACAAGCTTGATCATTCTGAGGCTGCTTCCCAAACTTCTTTCCTTGGGAGTTGTTGTTGTTGGGCCTCCTAAATGAGCTTCCCCTCTTGAAAGACAGACCTCTAGGTGCAAAGCTCTTCCCTCGGTTCTGTGGGAATGATCCTTTGTGACTCCCTTTCTCAGCAGTTGCCCTTTTCACACACTCTTCAGCAACCCTACACTTGTTCACCAATTCGGAGAAAGTCCTAATCTCCATTGGCCCTACTGAACTGAAGATATCACTTTGGAGTCCTCCTTCATACTTAACACACTTCCATTCCTCATATTCCACCGGAGTCCCTTGGCACATACGAGAGAACCTGAATAGCTCCTCAAACTTGTCAGTATACTCTGATATGGACATAGTACCCTGCTTCAGCTGTAACAATTCAAGTTCCTTAGCCGTCCTAGCAGAAGTCGGAAAGTACTTCTTATAGAACTCTTCTTGAAAGACATTCCAGGTGATATAGTCATCACCCTGCTGCAGAAGACGTCGGATGCCTTGCCACCAATGCGATGCTTCACCGGTGAGCATATAGGTGGCAAACTCGACACGCTGTCCTTCAGGTACCACTTGTGCTTGCAGTGCTCGCTCTATAGCCTGAAACCATGTATCAGCCTCAGTCGGGCTAGTAGTTCCCTTGAACTTAGGCGGATTAACCTTCAAAAAGTTTGCCAAGGTCATCGGACCCTGAACTCCACCTCCATCATTACCATGGTTGTTCATCTGTTGACCAAGAGCCTCAGCAGTGGCTCGCATAGCAGCAGCCATGTTCTCCAACGCAGCCATAAAGTTCACCGGGTCATTAGGGTTATTCTCCGGTGCACGAGCATTCGTACGACCTCTCACACTACCTCTACCGCGTTCACGAGGCGCCATCTGGTTCCTATACACACCCAACAATCGATATAAAGTTGATCAGTCTCAATATCAGAAGTCTAGTGCTTCAAAGTCCCAAATGTATGCTCATGAATGTTTATGCCAATTATATCAAGCAGATATACTAATAGCACATAACACACACACAGAGAATGCACAGAAGCATAGTCAGTCCATCCCTCAGGCTCTACAGGAATGAACTGCTCTGATACCATAATGTAACACCCTACCATACAGAGTCTTATGCTTAAGTCATAATTCAGAGATGGCAAGGTATTACGACCTCTAAAATAAAAATTTAGTACGTATAGTAGTATGAATGATTGATTATAACTAGGAGCCTTTGTAGAAAAAGGGGTAAACAAAAATCGCAACTCAAAAGCGCAACACTCCGATCGATAACGTAACGAACAAGGATAACCAACGCGAGATTATATATGTACAAGGGAGTGTCAAAAATAGGAATATCAAGACTCAAGATCCGGCTGCGAAGATAACCGGTCCGAGCATAGCAATATATACATATGATAAAATAAGGAAAACCCCAAAGGAAACCCAAAGGGACACAAATACATAAACCTATTCTCCAAAAATCTCCCATAAGAGGAGTCATCATAGTTTGTATTATTTAATGGAGATAAAAGTATCTAAGCAAAACATATAAACCCAAAACATAGTCCCGAGAACAAAGGATCTTCGTAAATCTAGAAGTCTCCAGCATGCTTCAGCGGGAAACCTCACGTCCTGCATCTGAAAACCACAAAATCCGCATGGGTGAGAACCAGAGGTCCCCAGCATGGTAACAGCTTCCACATATATAATACATAATAATAGAGGAAAGCCAAAGGCAATCCTAGAACTTCCTCCAGATAATTCAAAGCTTATAAACAAGCTAAATCATATAAGGGCATCTAACTAAAGATTCTTCAGTCTAACTAATACTTCCCTTTTCCAATTCCTTCAAACCTCCCAACCACCAGCAGGAGTATATTATAGCAAACACAGTAATATCAGACAAAGAATATACAAATAGGAGCAGTTAAGATATTTAGACAATTAGCAAGTAATATGCAGTCAAATAGGCAATCTCAAACAATTCACATAGTATGCATATGATGAATGCCTGTCCCTAGTGGCCGATGATATCATCTTGTCGGTTATAGAGCCAACCTGACAAGTCCTGGTCGCTAACCATTGGACTGTCCCTCTGTCGCGCATCCCCAACTCGAGTTATACTCGTTATAAACTTGATCATAAACATGATCCATATCCATCACCCTCACTGGTGAATATTTCGGGGGCGAGCTCATCCGGGTCTTTCACAGTGCCCGGCCACACTTACGACATAGGGTCACCAGAGTATCAAGTCTCAACCTGGAGCACGTGGTGGCTAGCCACTGCTACTACCCAGGGAAACTCATATCTCTGATAGTGGAAGTGCAATTCACAATTATCAATAATTCAGCATCAACATGCATGAATTCTCATCCATGGATCAACATCCATATCAGCCATCCGGCTCACGGTTCAGTCTAGAACCAGCCAATATTCATAGCATACACAGCTATTCCGGCTCACGGTTAAATCCATAACCAGCCAATATTCATAGCATACACAGTTATTCCGGCTCACAGTTAAATCCATAACCAGCCATTTCATTAACAATTACAGCCTTTCGGCCCCTGGCATAACAAGCACTTCCACCACCATCCTCCGCATCTCACATAATCATCTTGATCCTCATTGATCATTCATTTTTCCCTTGCTTCACTCGCAAGTTACCTCATTCACTAGCCCCTTTCTAATAGCTAGGCATGTCATAATGATTTAAGACATAAATGGTGAGATCGGAGGCTTAGAAGTATGAGATTTGGCTTTTAAAACTCAAAAATCAACTTTGGGATGAAAACAGGGTCACGCGTACGCGCACTCCACGCGCATGCGCGGATGGCCTTAAAAACTCATCGACGCGCAAGCGTCATGCACGCTAACGCGTGGATTCAAAATTTGTCAATCGACGCGCACGCGTCAACCACGCGTACGCGCGGGTGTTCTCGTGCCCCAGGCACAACACTGGCACAGGCTTGGCATAACTCTCTGGAAAATGGCTGGGCATTGGGTGCAGCACAAATCCGTGCGCTCGCGCACATCACGCACACGCGTGGATGGCGTTTTCTGGAAGATCGGCGCGTACGCGCCAGGTGCGCCCACGCGCAAGGGGTCATTCTGCTAAAAATTTTCTAAGTTAAAAGCTGCAGAATTCACAGATTTAAACCCCAATCTTCCGACGGACATAACTTCCTCATTTTAAATCGTTTTTCACTCGTTCTTTGAACGGCATGGACATCCCGGATCCAATTTCATTTGTAAACAGATTTGGTACAAAACGGAGATCCGTAGTCCAAGTTATGTCCCATCAAAGTATGCCCAAAAACCATATTTTCATACAAAACCACAATATGCCATTTTCAAAACAAGTCATTTCCAACTCTTTTCAAAACCAATCAAAACATGCCAAGTTCATCCCTTTTCTTTGAAATCAGTCAAAATATATCAAATTCAACATCAACCCTCCTCAACTCACACATTGACACATTACCACAAATTACCAAAATTACTATCTCATCATTTTACCCCACTTCACCCAAGTGGCTCAAACTCAAACACATTGACATATCATATACTATTCCTCATGCCAATTCTCAACAACACCAATTCCAATAAATCGTTATTGTACACAATCAATATCATACTCACCATCAACATGGTTCAACCCACAATTCAACCATAACCAATCATCAAGCATATATCACAACATGCATATTTCTCATACATCATACCACCAAGGCATCAATAATCATCATCACATATATGACCACATCATATATCTCAATCATTCAACAACATCAACAATTCAATGCCTATCTTAGGGCCTCTAGCCTAAGTATTTCCTACCACATTACATATTAGATACGGGAAACCGAAACCATACCTTAGCCGAATTTCCCAAGCTCCACCGGAGCACTTTCAAACCACTTATCCACAAGCTCTCAAGGCCTTAACACTTCCGAGAACAGATTTTTCACCACCAAACCCTTTCCAAGCCTTTCAAAGTCACCAATCAAGCTCCAATATCCACACATACACAACCTAAGCCACAACCATCATACCCATACACAACATCTCAAAACCCAAACATCATAAAACAACAAATCACACTAGGGTTGAGAATCTTACCACACCCAAGGTCTAAGGAGACAAGATTAACCTTCTCCTTCAAGAGAGTTGGGTCCTATAACATCAAAGAACCCAAAATCTCAACATTTTTGCTCATGAAACTCGAAATCAAGGCTGGAAATTCGAAGAACAAAACGTGCCTTACCTCAAGATTAATTGTATGGGTTTTGTAGAGCTCTCCGCGGTGAACGCGTGGCCGCAAACGGAGCGGCAATCGGAGCTCTAGATCAAAAGTTATGGTGGTTTGAAGATCAAGTGAGAGAAAGAACTTGAGAGAGAGTTCTTCCCTCCATGGCCTCCATTTCAGCGTGTTTGGTGTTGTGTGAGGAGAGAGAGTGCTGAAAACTAGGGTTTTGGTTTAGTTATGTTGGGCCAAGGGCCCACTTTGGGTCCGGTTGGCCCGGTTTGGCCCGTTCGGTCCAATTTTGGTCCGAATTCTATAAAATTGGTACCAAAATTCTCGTCTCAATCTCCTCTATCTCATTTAGCCATAAAAATCACATTTTAGGCTTTCTAGAATAAATTCTCATTTATGGGTTAATTAGCCGTTAATTAACCGAGTTTTACAAGTAAAGTACCAAAACTATTTATGAAAGAATATAACTTCAATAAATATGACCATAGAAGAATTAAAACTATCTTGTAATAATATTAAATGGACTTCTATAAAAAAAATTATCCGAATCCTAAAATACTATAAAAATTATTAAATTACCTATCTAACCTAACCTAATCAATCCCAAGCTTTAACCCTACCCATCCTCAATCTCCAATACTCTTCACTATCACTCTCAATGACTCCATCAACTCATCATATCTCTTATCATTAGCATCGTTACTCTATTTTTTTTGCGAGAAAAGCTATGTGACTTCCCAACACAATACCCTTCACCAAATAATTTGCCTTCATAGGAGCTCTAGAACTCAGATTCTGATGAAATGTACCCACCAGAACATGGTGATTTATGGCATTTGATTCTTTCTTAAGGGGTAGTGACATTTACCTTGAAGGTGTCAATGTGAGATTGAGAAGAATTATTGTTGGTGGTGGAAGTTGCAATAGTTCTGTTGTGTAATGATGTTATTATTGGTTAAAGTGGTTATGTCATTAGTTTGAGAAGTGACATTGGTAGATCTAGAAGTAAAAGTAGAAGAAGAAGTGTTGGTGAATGGATAAGGAGGGTAAAAAGAATTGCTGTTAAAGTTAATATTCAATTTGGTCCCTGAACTTACACGTGAGCTTCAATTTAGTTCTTGAAGTTTTAATTGCCTCTATATAGTCCACAAACATTGAAAATGTGCCTCACAGTAGTCTCTAGAACGCTTTTTAGTACAAAAAATATAAATGAAGCACTGAAATCTGTAAAGATTCAGTTTTAGTTTTGGAATTCAAATAGCACTGAAATCTGTAAAGATTCAGTTTTAGTTTTGGAATTCAAATAGCAAAAAAATGACGTTGTATCACTTGTTTTGGTAGGTAAATTAAAGTTTCAATAAACACTACTTACGATATTATTTTTAGGTTATTTGAGTGCCAAAACTAAAATGAAATTATTTACAAAGTCTATTGTGGCATCCCGCTGTCCACGACAACGTTCCGTTAATGTCTGTACGTTAAAAATTATTTCAAGGACTAATTAGCATGAGCCATGTTCGCAAAGTTTCAAGACTAAATAAAGGCAATTAAAACTTTAGGGACTAAATTGAGACTCGCATGTAAGTTCAGGAACGAAATTGAATATTATCTTTTGTTATTATTATTAGAAGAAGAAAAAGTGGTGTTAAAGAAGTAAGAGAAAAGGAAGATAACTGATTTGTGCATGAGAGGCAAGAGTGGTAGAAATAGTAGTTGATGATAAGATGCTAGTGAAGCAAGGAAAGGAAGCATTTTAAGAAGGAGAGGAAGCAAGAAAGATGGTGATGGCAACAAAAAAGATGTTGAAAGAGTAGGCAAAAGTGATGGCTCTTGTGGTCTTAAGAATGGGGCAAAGAATCTTGAGGTCAGTAGCAAGATTGAGGTTGTTGTTGGAAGCCGCACCGATGGAAGAATACTTGGTGGTTTCAATCATGGTGATGATGAAAAGTATTGGAGATTTAAAATTAGATATGATTAGAGTTTGGGACAAGTTAAGATAGATTAGAGAAGTAATTTGAGAATTTTGATAGATTTTTTGGGTTTGAATAGTTTTATCTATCACAGTTCAATTATCATAGTTACACATTAGTTTTAATTATTTTATGGTTCGAAAATGCAAGAAAATGAGAATGTCTAAAGAGAAAGAGTTGTGAAACGAGGGAGGATGTGGGAGGTTGAGTCGTTTTAAATTCGGCCACAAATTTTATCGACAACCAAACTATTTGTAACAAAAAATACCACCGTTGTAAAACGTGATGTTTTATTATAGTTCTAAACAACCTGACCATCAATAATATTCAATCACACGTAAATTTTGAAAAATTGATAGTTATTAGTTTATCGACAATACGGCCGTTGTAATATTCTAATGTTATAATAATTTAACTTTAAGATAAAATAAATATTAATTGAAATTAATAACATTATTTTTTTATTTTAAAAAAATTATTTCATTCGTTGAAGATTATAATGGCCTGAGCTGTTAGTAATCACTAAATTTTTTTTATTGATAATAACACAATATACATTGCCAACGACATATAACTAATTAACTAATTTAGTTGATGATGTCAGCAATATAAGCGCACACCGATTGACGCTAAGATGGAACCAAATATTACTGGCTATTCATAAATATATGAGAAAAATCTAAAATAGCTCTTAACAATTATTTCAAAAGATAATGAGATCTTGAGAAAAAAAATACTCAATCCGACTCTTGAATTTTATTTTTATGGGACTGATTAACTCATGTACTAAAAAATAGTCAATGTTATTTTTTTTTTTTTGCACAAGAGCTAATCAATTTCAAAAAAAATTAGAGGCTGGATTAGGTATTTTTTTTTTTGAAGATCTCGTTGTCTTTTTAAAATAATTGTCAAAAGTCGAATGGAGTATTCACTCTAAATATATTTCTCGAAAAAAGAAAATAAAAAACACCTAATTTTAACTTCCGGCTCGTGATGTGTTGTCGTTGTGGCCGTCACTAACAGAGGCTAGTGTAATAGTGTTGAAATAAATTGTAAAATGAAAAGTGGAAACCTTCTTGGTCTATTATATGTTGAATTTATCGTTACAGTATTATTAGTAAAAATCAAATTTAGAAAAAATTTTGAAATGACTACCTACAATTGAGGCTATATTTATTCAACTATATATATATCTATCAAACAATAGATAGCCGTGGTTTCATCTCCGACATGGCCTCCTCTCCGCATTTCACGCCGATTTCCGTCCCAGGTGGCTCATCTCTTCCACGGAGGCAATTCCTCCACGGTGGCTTCGGATCTTCAGGGAGTGCATGTGCTCCTCTGTCAACTCGCTATCATTCGTTCGTTTCGTCTCCTCGCTTACGCAAGGTACTTGCCCTTTTTATCCATTTTTTCACGCAAGTTGCTTTCTCAATCGATTTGTTTGAAGTAATGATTACCTAAAACCCTACCAGCTTTGCTTTCTTCTCCTTACTCTGCCCTACGAAGCTCTGTTCAGGAACCCTATTTTCCTGGGACTTTGGTTCGTCGCCGCTCTGTTCAGGAACCCTATTTTCCTGGGACTTTGGTTCGTCGCCGTTCATCCACCTTAACTATCTTCCAGTGGACGCGCAAATGGAAGACCTTCCATCCATCAATCAGGTGCATTCAAGCGTTTTTTCATCGTCGTCCTTTTTATTTCGCTTGATTGTGTGATTTTTTCTGATCAATCTTGGTTACTGTTGCAGGGTTAACCCAGATTCAACTGTCTAGGGTTTGAGAAATTTCAAATTGTGCAAAACGTGGTCAATTTTTGTTATCTATTCCATGGTTATCCGAAATTCTATTGTCTAGGGTTTCTGAAATTTATAATTGTGCAAATTCAAAATCATGTTTGGTATCTGTTCGATGGTTAGGCGAGCTTTTATTGTGTATGATTTTCTGAGATTTCTTTGATTGCAAATTTGGTTCCTTTTTTGTTATCTGTTTCAGTGTAATTCCAGATATTATTGAGTATGGTATATGAATGTTTTTCATGTTCTTTATTTTTCATCTTCTTTATTTCCTTCTTTAGAACATCATGTGCACATCAATTCTGCTATTCGTAATCCCTCTGTATGTTCTATTGGTAGTGACGTGATTGCAAGAATTGATGTATAAGTTGCTGGTTGTACCTTTATATTTTTTTTTTTAGTTTATTTATATACTTTTTTTTCCAATTCATTTGCTCTTTCCCATGTAACCCTAACTAAAACATTTACCAACTCTAGATGTCATCAGTACAATGATTGTTTTGGGGTAGTTGATCACTGCCTTCCCTATAGTGAAATGAGATATAGGTTCAGTGCCACAGGTATGGTGTGATTTTGTTCCTATTTCTTGATTTCTTGGTATTTTCAGTTGTTCTTGCTGTTTTTGTCTTTGTTCATGTTTTTCGGTTCTCATTAGTTGTGTCTGTGGTATTGAATGGAGATGGATATGAAGTCATATTTTGTTTTCCTTGCATTTCCATATTCAATTTGAATTCAAAAAGGTGAGCCTCTCTCATGCAAGTAGAACTAATTGTGATGCATTTGTGTGCTTTATTTAATTATCTGCAAAGTGGGCTCATTAGATTTCGTTCCTCTTTCTTGATTTCTTGGAATTTTCAGTTGTTCTTGCCTTTTCTGTCTTTGTTCATGTTCTGTTGTTCTCATTTTATATTTGATTTCAAATTCTATGGAGGACTCTCATAATTATATTGATAGTAGATTCATTGAATGCAACATTAAAATTCCATCAATCTATTTTTGTTTTTTTTATTTTCTGTATATTCAACAAATCCATGAAGTTTACATCAGCTGAATTGGTGGTTGCATGTGGGTTCTGTGAATCATGATGAGGGAATGGGTTTCTTACGTAATATTTTCTATTGGTTGTCGTGTCATTCACATGAGTTGACGTATAGCTGGCTGGTAGTTCCTTTATACCATCTATCAAACAATAGATAGCCGTGGTTTCATCTTCGAGTTGACCTTCTCTCCGCATTTCACGCCGGTATCCGTCCCAGGTGGCGCCTCTCGTCCACGGTGGCCTCCCTTCCACGGTGGCTTCGGATCTTCAGGGAGTGCATGTGCTCTTCTGTCAACTTGCTGTCATTCGTGCGTTTCGCCTCCTCGCTTACGCAAGGTACTTGCCCTTTTTTCCATTTTTTCACGCAAGCTGCGTTCTCAATTGATTTGTTTGAAGAAGTAATGATTACCTCAAACCCTAGGAGCTTTGCTTTCTTCTCCTTACTCTGCCCTACGAAGCTCTGTTCAGGAACCCTATTTTCCTGAGACTTTGGTTCGTCGCCGTTCATCCAGCTTAACCATCTTCCAGTGGACGCACAAATGGAAGATCTTCCATCCATCAATCAGGTGCATTCAAACGTTTTTTCATCTTCATCCTTTTTCGTTCGCTTGATTGTGTACTTTTTTCTGATCAATCTTGGTTTCTGTTGCAGGGTTAACCCAGATTCAACTGTCTAGGGTTTGAGAAATTTCAGATTGTGCAAAATGTGGTCAATTTTTGTTTCCTGTTCCATGGTTATCCGAAATTCTATTGTCTAGGGTTTCTGAAATTTATAATTGTGCAAATTCAAAATCATGTTTGGTATCTGTTCGATGGTTAGGCGAGATTTTATTGTGTATGATTTTCCGAGATTTCTTTGATTGCAAATTTGGTTCCTTTTTTGTTATCTGTTTCAATGTAATTCCAGATATTATTGTGTAGGGTTTCTGAAAATTGTAATTTGGAAGTTGTGTATGTGACTTGGTTTGTGTGTGGGTTCACATGTTTTTGGTTAGATTTCTTTTCCACTTGTTGTTAAGGTTGAGTATGGTCTATGAATATTTTTCATCTTCTTTATTTCCTTCTTTAGAATATCATGTGATTATCAATTCTGCTATTCGTAATCCCTCTGTATGTTCTATTGGTAGTGACTTTATTGCAAGAATTGATGTATAGGTTGCTGGTTGTACCTAACTAAAACATTTACCAACTCTAAATGTCATCGGTACAATGATTGTTTGGAGTAGTTGATCACTGCCTTCCCTATGGTGAAATGAGATATAGGTTCACTGCGACAGGTATGGTGTTTTTTCGTTCCTATTTCTTGATTTCTTGGAATTTTCAGTTGTTCTTGCTGTTTTTGTCTTTGTTCATGTTTTTCGGTTCTCATTAGTTGTCTCTATGGTATCTATCAAACAATAGATAGCCGTGGTTTCATCTCCGACATGGCCACCTCTCCGCGTTTCACGCCTGTTCCAGTCCCAGGTGGCGCCTCTCCTCCACGGTGGCCTCTCCTCCAGCGTGGCTTCTCGTCTTCAGGGGGTGCGTGTGCTCCTGTCATTCCGCCATCAGCTATCGCTTTTACAAATTCGCTCACGCAACCTCCCTTCTTCACCGATTTGATTGAACAGGTAATCATTACTTGGAACCCTAGGAGCTTGCCTTCTTCTCCTAATTTTCTTTCCTCTGCCCTACGAAATGCTGTGCACGAGCTCTGTTTTTTGGGAGTTTGCTTCCCTGCCGTTCATCTAGGTTAGATATTTCTCCATGGAGTCTCAAATTCAAGATCTCCAATCAATCAATTAGGTACACTCTTCTGGTTCCTTTAGTTCCAAACCTGTTTTGCTCTTCATCCTTTTTCTTTTCCTTCACTATGTTTCTTTGTGATCGAATTTGGTATGTTTTATATGTTATTTCAGATTTCAATGTCTAGGGTTTGTGAATCTGCTATTTTGCAAATTGTCTATCTGTTTTAGTGGTTTTCTGGTTCATGTTCTTCACTTCATTCTTTGGAATTTGTTGCGAATTTGATTATGGTTTCTGATTAGGGCTCATCTTCTTCATTTCATTCTTTGAAATTTGATGTTAATTTGATTATGGTTTCTCCTTTTGCTAGCTGTTGAATTGTTTGTTCATGTGGTTTGTGCATTTTATAATTTTTTTGGATATTTTAATAATTATAAAGATGAAATTTCTACTTATGTTTTCTTTTATGGATGATGGATTTGGTTGTATGAATCATTGTCAAGTATGGGATTTGTACCTAATCTACTTCCTGAGTGGTGATGTGAAACATGTGATTAGCAGAGTTTCTTGAGCAATGTGAGTTTATAGACACAGCCTATGCTATTCAAGTTTTGCATTTCCATTTCCATTTTTATTCACATTGGAATTTGTGCTTGGCTAATAATTTCTTTTTGAATGACAGGACCCAACCTAGAGAGTTCTCTAAATAGCTATGTTGTAGCAGGTTAGAATGATAAGGAATGTTGAAACAATTTAAACCCCCAACACTAAACCTTTTTAATTAGGTGTTATATTGTTTAATTTCATTTTTATATTGTTTAAATAAAAATTATTTCGATAAAAATATATTCTTTTTCTGCAGACATATTTATGTTCTGCCATACATTCTTCATTGAAATGTATGAATCATTATCAAGGTATAGGGTTTCTACCTAATATATTTCATGAGTTGTGATGTGATTGATAGAATTTGATTGATGTGTGCTAGAATTTTATTCATATTCAGTTGCTATTTTGAAGCTATGCTTACCTAATACATTTACCAACTCTCATTGCTATGAGTAGGATGAGTAATTGGGGTAGTTAATGCCTGTCATCCCTATGATCTAATGATATGTAGGTGCACTGTACATGGTATTGTGTGCTATCTTCGTTTTGGGCCCTATTTCATGAATTCTTCAAACTTTGAATGTTTTTTTTTTCGTTTTTTTTTGGGTTAGATTTTCCTGATGTGATTAGTTCTGCCTAGGCCATGGAATAGAGATGCATATGGACTAAGAGTTTCTTTTTCCCTCAGTTTCCATGTTCAATTTGAATTCAAAAAGGTGACTATTGTGCCATGAGTTTTTCTATAAAAGGATGGTTAGGGAACCACACTCAATGCAAGCATTTTTCTGTCTTTTATTTTCTCCAAAGCTGTATTTATTCCACATCTCTGTTTATAACTTACTTTATTTCATAAAGTCTGTAATGTTTTTTTTTTCTGCGATGCCTCCTCCATTTCCATTTGATATTATTTTCTGGGAGTCTCGAGCTTATGATTATCATAATTTCCTGGTCATTTGGATTTTTTCCAGATCTGAGATCTGAAAATTGCGAAAATAACGATTTGATCTGAATTTAAAGCTGTTGGATATTTAGGTTTACTTGGTCTGTGTCTTATTTCGTGATTTTTGCAAAGAGTTGGTATTTTTCTGTTTGTGAATCTTCTTGACTGTTGGGATTTGCTTCCATCTATGCTTTGCTATGGTTTTGAAAAAATCCCAAAAAAATGTTACAAAATTTTCTAGTGGAGCTTGAGCTCAGATTTGGTCAAAATTTGCAACGATTTCACTTCATTTTTCTTCAATTTGAGCTAGATGGCTTCGATTTCTTTTTTTTATAAGAAATAAAAGAAATTTTGTTTGGGTTTTGGGATTTCTTTAAAGTTTGTGTTTTTGGGGTTTTGTTAACTTATGAGGGGGTGTATGTCTGACTTTCGTGGCATATGATATTATTAGGTGGAGGCGGTGTCAACAAATCAGGTGGCTGAGCAAGACATGCATGTGTACCATCTTCCTTCCAAGATCATTTGTCGGGTCATCAACGTGCAGCTCAAGGTAGTGTTCCTTGATCCATGTTATATGCTATGCTAATTTTTTGGTCATTGGAAAGAAAAATAAATAAAAAAGAATTCATGTGCTTTTTGAAGCTTACGAGGAATGTCATGTTATGTTTCAGGCAGATCCCGACACGGATGAGGTGTTTGCCCAGATTACCTTGCTTTCGGAGCAAAGTGTATATTTTCTCAACTTTGTTGTTTAGTTTTGGAAAATTATGGAATATGGTTCTTTTGTTTTTCTTGTTTTGGTTTTGGTTTTGAATGTTGTGTTGTGATGGCAGCAGGATGAGAACGTGGTCGAGAAAGAGCCTCCACTGCCACCACGGTGATGCCCTTTCCTGCACTCTGTGTCTGCAACTAGATAAATGGAGTCTCAGGTAAATTAATTACGGATCTTATTTCTTTTTTCATTTGGTTATTTTTTACTGGCTGATTTTTTGTTATGACTATTTGTTGTTGGCTCTGATGAGTTTTTAGTCTGATTTTTTTGTACTTGCTGATGTTTGTTTATTTGTTCTTGCTATTTTTTAACATGGAGGGTCCGCTTCCACTGCTATAGGAGATATTGTTATGTTTATGTTTGCCTTTTCTTTATTAGCTTTTCCTGGTAGAAACCCTAGCTCATTTAAATTTCTGTTCTGTTTTGTTGTTTTAATGGAACAATGGAAGTGTTTCTTCATAAAATTCCCTCAATACCCAATTAAAGGTCCTGTTGAGAGGCAAGCTAAAAAAAATATTGATTTTAATTTTAGATAGTGTTAGTTTGAATCACACTTGTTTCTATTAAAGGATGATCAATGTTCCTGTGAATCACATTCTTCTTTCTATTATTTTCCCACCCGATCTATAATATTCCTTTTTTGTTTGGAGGGAGGAGGATCCAACGTGGAAGTGACATGGGAGAAATTTTTATACTCTTTCTTTTGCTTTTTTCTTTTAATTTTTTCTAATCCAAATATGTATACCAAGAGCCATTTTACTGCGTAACATACTTAATCACCGTATTAATCCAAATATTCTGGTTTTTTTAGGAATATTTCTCCATTTAGGCTAAATATATATTTGTTCACTGTGATTTTGATCTTGGTTTTCCTTCTATTTCGATTTCCTTGCGATCCTATCCTAATTTGTCTTTAAATTATGATTTTTCGCCCCTTTTGACATTTGTTTTGTTCTTTTGAGCATAAGTGGTGGTGCTGAAGATGATAATAGAGAACAGTGGGTTGAAGTCATTTTCTGGGAGTCTTGAGCTTATGATTATCATAATTTCCTGGTCATGAATTTTTCCAGATTTAAGATCTAAAAATTGCTAAAATAACGATCTGATCTGAATTTTAAGCTATTGGAAATTTAGGTTTAGTTGGTATATGTGCTATTTCGTGATTTTTGCAAATAGTTGGTATTTTTCTGTTTGTGTATCTTCTCAGCTCTTGGGATTTACTTTATAATTAAATCAGATATTGAGAAAGATTATTACTATATATATTTTGGTTCTGTTATGTAATACCATTTCTTATGTTTATTTCTGTGTCAAGTTGAAAAGAAAATTATCGATGAGAAAATAAAGTGATTAATTGATTTTGAATTAGTGTGGGTTGGTCTCAAATTTATCTTTTTTTGGGTGTAGTTTTTACTTTGTTTTTCAGCTCTCTTGGAGTTTCAGCTGAACTCTTCTACATGATTGATAAAAGTTTGGAGGTATTATTTTATTTTTATCTGGGTCAATCTTGATAAATTTGGTAGTTAAGGGGGTGTTTTCATTTACTATGGTATGTGATTGACTGAGATTCGGGTTGGAACTATTCCAAAATCAAAAAGGCACTGTATTTGAATTTGGATAGCTTGATTTGTTGGTTTGTTGCCTTTTGGATTGATGCTTTTTTTCTTTTGATTATTAGTTAATTCTGTGTTTTGAGAATCAATTTTATGCTTATTAGTTTGTAGAAATTCATCATTAACATTAATTAAAGCTATGTTAGTATATTTTCTAAGTTCTTCTTATGATTTGATACATGATAAATAGATCACTCCCAATTTGGATTGCAGAATAGTTCAAGTACCTCTAGAGGATGGGAATGAACAAATGGCACATCGAAAGAAGATCTAGCTTTAAAACTGAGTATCCCTTGGCAAGAGAGTCTTCAAATGTATCTGAAACTGGCTCACTCTCCTTTGTTGTGCTTAGTGCTTCTGGTGATCTGACTAAGAAGAAAACATTTTCGGCACTTTTCTACTTGTATCGGCAGGTTGGTGCCTTCCATTTATAGAGCAATATATCAGAATTTTTGGATCATGTCTAATTGGCATGTTACATAGAATTGAGGTGAAACTAAAAAAGAAAATTGATGAAGAAGATCACCATACTATTTATTCGTAATTTGTTCTTTTTGTAGATGGAATATTTTCTAATAGTTTTTTACCTTTTATTGAAGGATTTGTTTCTTATACTTAGTGAATTTATTTTCAGGGATTCCTACCACCAAAAGAAGTTCATATTTTTTGGTTATGCAGGGACAAAAATCTTTAATGATGAACTGAGAGATCGATTGCGAGGGTG
Organism: Arachis stenosperma; assembly: GCF_014773155.1. Lineage (NCBI taxonomy): Eukaryota > Viridiplantae > Streptophyta > Magnoliopsida > Fabales > Fabaceae > Arachis > Arachis stenosperma. The sequence goes on along the minus strand of NC_080381.1, from coordinate 50,059,187 downwards.
AGGCTTTCTGTAGAAAGAAAAGTGCATATTCTTTTTTCCAAATATTTATAAAATACCGAAAGGGAAAATATGGGAATCAGTGACAAGTTTCTCTTATATTCTAGAATTGAGAATATATAAATGCAGTGAGATGAGTTTATGGTTGCAATTGTTTCCCTTGAATTAGCCAAAAGAATCTTTACTATACACTCTTTTCTATGATAAGCATTTCATGAATTCTTGTTTGCGGGTTATTTCATGAAGTCATTCTATCTCATTTTTTCTCTTCCATTTAGATCAAATTCGTAAGTGAATTTTCTAGAGAAAACATTCTGCTTTATTTGCAAATTGGCTTCTTAAAACTTAGCTTATTACTCTAAAGATTTTGTGTCTACTGTAGAATAATAATATTTGTTTTTTAGTATCTATTAATTGAAAAATGGAGTTTATATTTATATGAATTTTCTTAGGCTTCATATTTGATGGGCTGGTGTGGGTTGAGTAAGATGTATGCAATTCACTTGAGTTCTGGTGGACTTCAACTCATTCCAAGTATTGATTCATAATATTGAATAAGATGTATAGCTTATAATCAATTTTATGTTTTTTTAAATAGATAGTCACATGGGCTGGTAACATGAGGTCTATATATTCTCTCCCATTCTCCATTCTCTTGACTCCACTTCTCCACTCTAACTCTCTTTAAATTGTCAAAGCTTTGGAAGATATGGGTTAGATAGTTCTCTCGAATGAGCAGAGCCATTCTCTGAATGGTTATAGGAAGAGCTGTTGGTATGAAGAAGAGATTGAAGACAACTTAAGATGGTGTTTTGCTCTTAATAGGTACATCTTTTTAATTACTCTTCTTCCAAATTCTTAATTAGGCAACCAAAATTATCATGTATGCTGTTTAGAGAAACCACATTACAATTTAGTTTCCTTAACTGCTCAGAATCAAATAAAATTTTGCTTCCCACTGTTTTTCTCATTATTACCTTGATACCTTTTATCTCTGGGTAAAAAGAAGCAAGAATATCACCAACAATTTGGTGATTGCAACTACTTCTCATGTTAGAAAAAAATAGAAGTGATCCTACAAAGTCATAAGCTCTTTTTCAGCTGTCTCCATAATAGGGAAATGAGAGAATGCATAATGAAAACAAAGACAAGGCTTTTCTATTGCAAACTTTAGCACTATATCAAATATCTTATTAATTTGTTTCAAAGACACTATTATAAGATTACTTTCTTTTTCTATCTTTGTGTGTAGTATATTGCATACAGGAGCTAGCCAATAGTAAGATATTACACTGTTGGACACAAAGACCTTTGGAAAGTTGAGCCTCTTGGATCATTATATAAAAGAATTAGATAAACCTTTATGAAGAGGAAACTAAATTTATGTGGTTGTTGCAGGCATTGGTAATTGATGGGAAGGATCAGAGTGCTGAAACAGATGAATTTATCTACCATGATTGTGTTGTTCATCCACCAGTCCTTCACCATCCTAAGTAACTCCCTCCTCTATATTCTTTAGGAATCTAATTTCATCCCCAATCCCATGTGATTTACATTGAACTTTTGTTCATTCAGCCCAAAGAATGTTTTTATTATGGGGGGAGGAGAAGGATCCACTACAAAGGAACTGCTGAGGCATAACACCATTGACCAAGTTATAATCTGTGACATTGATGAGGTAAATTAAATTAAAACCTCCTAAGTACTAAGTTAACAGATAATTATTATACATGATGATGGAGCCAAATTATTAACTAATTCTGTTTTCATTGATGCTTGGTTTTATCACATCAGGAGGTGGTGGACTTTTGCAAATCATACTTAGTAGCTAATGGAAAACATTCTATGATCTAAGACTTGAGGTCATCATCAATGATGCCAGGTCTGATAATAATCAAATAATAAACTCTTGTGCTTCTTGGATGATTGATCATCAGCATAATGGCCTATTGACCTTGGTCATATATAACAAGTTTCTATTAGCTAGGAATGAATAAATTCTAACAGAATGTGTCATGGTGAATTAAAGGGCTGAGCTAGAAGCTGGAGAAGAGAGGTATGATGTGATAGTTGGAAACTATGGAGGCCCTTATTATAAACTTTACACAAAATCCTTCTCTGAGTTCACTGTCAAACCAAGACTGAAGGAGGGTGGCATATTTGTGACATAGGTACTATAAGATGAATGTCCATAACATGAATCAAACATTTATTAGAGGAAGCAAAATTAAAGTGACATTTATATATTGTTCAGGCAGGACCTGCTAGAATATTCAGCCACACTGAGGTCTTTTCATTTATCTACAACACATTGAGACAGGTTTTTAAGTGTAAGTAATCTTTTACTCTTCTTTATGTAATGCTATTTTGATTTAATAGTTCCCAAATTAAAAAGTTGACCACTTTTGCAGATGTTCCATCCTATGCTGATATCTGGGGATGGGTCATGGTAAAGCTTATTACTTTATCATAATTTTCAAGAAATTGTTTTGTATGTTATCTCACAATAGGAAATGGACCTCATCATATCTTAATCATTCTTTTGCTCTTGGAATATAACAGGCTTCAGATTTTTCATTAGAGCTGAATGCAGAAGAGATATACCTGAGAATGAGACAAAGGATTAAGGGGGAAAATAGATATTTGAATGGCAAAACATTCTCATCAGCCTCAACATTGGGCAAAGTTGTTCGCAATTCGTAAGTGAAATCAAATTATAAGTTTGTAACTTTTGTCTCTCTCAAATATCTATTCTTGACAAGCATAGCCACTATTAACAGGTTGGACAATGAACTCATGTATACACAGAGGAAGCTGCAAAGTTCATACATGGCCATGGCAAGCACGCTTAATTAACCAAGCTTGACAACAAGTATCACAACATATAAAGAAAACAAGTGAAATCCCATGTTATGTTTTTGTTTGATTTTTTTTCATGTGTTCCCTTACCTAGCTTTGTTCTTTTCTTTTATTTTTCATTAAAGATGTTCTCTGAAACACTTAATGAAGATTTTCATGATTAAAGATTATTAATGAATTAAAGCTGAATATGTTTGCAATATTACTTAGATTTTTTTATGACATTTATGTTTTGTTGGAACACTTATCCATTACAAACGAATCTAAGGCTAAATGAGTTTGATTTTTTTTTAGATTGGATCCTTTTTGTTAAGCGCAAGAAGAGAAAATAGATTGTATTTGGTTATTTCTGAAGCAAGATTCTGTAATGCTTTAGGTTTTACGTTAGTTAGATAAAGAGAGTAACTTAAAATATAGATTAGTTTGTTTAGTCATTTTCTCATTTTACATTGTTATCATTAGTTAGTTTATGATAATGACTTAATTAATGTAATTTAGTATTATACTAATATTTTTTAGGATTCTTTTGAAACCAATGAGATTAATATAGTATTTTTGTCTTTAAACTTATTTAATTACTACTTTTAGCTTATTCAATGAAAAATTCAGAATCAATTCAAGAATAAGGAAGTTTATTAGAGTGCACAAAATGAGTTAAATAAACACTATTATGAGAAAATTATCTTTTTTATAGGGTTAAAATTTTTTTTCTTAATATCTTGGTGTAATTTTTTTTTTTCATATTGATCTGATCTTGTGAATTGTAAGTGTTCTTCTATTGATACTTTAAAATTTTTACATCATACTTTGCCTCACTTTTATTTATTTATTTATTTTTATTCTTCCCTCTTACTTTTGCAATTCTCTTAAATTTTATTTTTTATTTCTACCAAATTCTGTTTGGTATAAGTTTTTACTACTATTAGCAGCATTTGAATTCTCAAAGCAATTTTTGGTTCACCATAAGTTTTAGAAAAAAGTAAAATGTGACTATTTTGGGTATATTTACTCTGCCAATGATTAAAAAAAGACTTTCAAGGACCATGAGGTTGCTATCAAAAGCAAAGGTCTTAGTTTTTTTTATTATTATTATTATGATTATAAAAGCTTTGGTTTTGATTGGTTCTTAAACTTCATGTTTTTAGAGTTTTGGCAGAGATCTCAGTTTTTATTTACATATAATTTTTTTCTTTATCATATTGAATTCTCAAAAACTAATGTTGTACTAGAATTTGTTGTAAATACTCTTTAACTTTGGTTTCAGTAATTTCTTTCTGTTATATTAATTTATTTATTTGATAATGTATTGGATAAATCTTGCTCTCCATATATAATTTTTTTAAAAAAATTTGGATTATGGTATCATAAACATTTTTGGTATTTATCTTTATCTGAATTTTTTGCACGAAAAGAAATTGACAATTAAATTTAGTTTTTTTGCCTTTTTTATTTTTCTCATTCTATATAAAATTATGTGTCGTAAATTACTGTTATTTTAATTGTAATCTATTAGTATATGGTTACATTTATTTATCAATTATGATTTTTTAGGATTTTTTAGATGTGTATTGAATTACATAAAATTATAATTTTGTTGAAGTGCTAATTTATTATATACATAAAAAATATATTTTCTTGCAGAAAATATTTATTTTTTATGTTTGTATTTAGAAATTTATTTTCTAGGGTCATATTGAGTTTATTTGATTTTGTTTTCGTTTTGAACTGAAATAGAAATTTGAATAGAAGGTTTTTCATATTTAGAAAAAGCTACCTGAAATGTGAAAAATCATAATGGAAGTTCATGATTGTATTTTGTAGAATATCCTGAGCATGATGTTCATGTGGTTTTTTTTAAAACACGGATAGATTTGGGTTGGAATTTTGTTCTGTTTGTGATTTTTTTTTAGATTTTTGTTTGTATTATTACCTTTTGTTTTATTGATTTTTAGCTATAAATAGTTTTGGCTTGAAATTTTGTTCTACTTGTGAAAAGATTAATTGGAACCTTTTGTTTCGATTATTTTTTGTGGCCTTTGATTGCTAAAGAATGAACACTGTGTTATGAGAATCAAATCAAATACTATGATGATAAGTTAAATTTTTTCTATTGAGATGATTGTTTTATATAAATTATGTTAAATTTGTTCTCTTTTATGTGGTTTATAATATTTATTTTTTGATGATAAGTGAAAGTACATATTTACTTCTAATCCTTTCTTACGTGCTGCTTAAAAAAGTTTGGTTTCATTGAGACATTTGTTTTGCTGGGTTTCTTTTCTATTTAATGTTATTTTGTTTTGTTTTTCGTCTTGGTTATTTCTTTATTTATTTTTTCCTGATTTTATGTGAATGATTTATTTTATCTAAAATGTTATTTATCGCAGGAGAGCTTTTAATTTCATTTTTTCCTGATACTATGCATCTTTATTATTATTTTTCATTGGTCTGCAACTATTATTTTGTGAACTTGTGGTTACTATTTCATCACTTGAAATTGTTTGATTATATTTTCAGGAGGCAGCTATAATTCGGTTAGACATGAGTGAATAAATGGAGTGACATACAATGAGCAAGTTGATAGGATCGCCAGCTTACAGATTCTCAGGTTTGTGAATGTTACTACGAACCTTAATTTACTAAATATTTTTACATGAATCTCCCATTTCTTTGTTTCCTGCATCTTCTCCAAGTAAACAAGCTACTGGTGTCCTCATTTTTATATTTATTGTTTTGGATCCGACAGGGTCGGAATTTCATTTAAAAATGTATTGGTGTTGATGACTTCAAATATAGGGTCTAGTGCCATTTCTAAGGGGTGTCATAGCTCCATACGTTTCTTGATTCAAGATGACAAGAAAGTATCATATAGTGGCTTGAAATCGATGCTAATGGAAGAATTGAGAAATTATTTTTGTCTGGAATTGCTCAACATGATAGATGAAGTGGTAGTGTTTCAGCTCCTTGAAAAGTCACATGTTGGTTCAGTTTTGGTTGAGTCTAAGTCCATCAATTAGTCTTACTTCAAATTCTAATTATTTTCAGTTTTCACTTATAACCACCCTAAGAATTTTAACTAAAACTAATATCTCTGCATTTTAGAAACTCGGTGATGAAAAAATCTAAAACTGTTAATAATTACAGGCCTTCTTTTAATTAAAAAAAATACTAACGTTTAAAAACTAAGAAAGAATAAACTGTCTTTCAGTATTTTAAAATCACAAATTAGTCATTTTGTACAAAATTCATGTATATAAAAGGGAGGACTAATATGTCAGCTTTTATTTGATATCTTTTGTATATTTATGATTATTTCTTTGTTATTTTTTGTGGGACTTACTCTTTTTTGTTTATTTCATGATTGAATGATTTATTTCTTTTCTTTTCTATTTCTATGGTGGTAAATATTGGGAATTGTTATTTAACATATAAGATCCATGTTGATTTTATAAGTATCATGAACATTTTTTTTCTGATTTTTTGGACCGAAAGGAATTTAGTCTGATTTAGGTTTTTGCTCTTTTTTTCCTTCTAATTAAAATTGTGTGTTTTAACTTACTAACCGGATTTTATTTGTATAATAAGCACCGTCGTGAATTTTATATATAAATATATATGTACACCGCTTGAATTTTACTTTGATGCTATTTAAAATTTTTTTTTAACTCACCCGTTCTTCCATTGTAAAGCAGCTTATGGCTTGGGAGAAGTTTTTTGAGAAAGTTAAGGTAGGTAAATACTACTACTTGCTTATCTGTAAACAATAGAATCCCCATTGATTCATCTCCGATGTGGAATCCTCCCTGCATTCCACGCTGGTTCAGATCCGAGGTGGAATTTTTTTCGGGTTATGAAATTTTCTTTTGACGGCACACTTGTTCAATGCTGATTCGGCCACGAAGGTGACAATTCTCTGGATTTCCTCCCACATGTGGCCCATTTTAGGGATTTGGTGTTAGCGATGATGATTTCTTCGAATCCTAGATACTTGGGTTTTATCAATTTTTGTTTTTAAGGCATATTTGTCACATGGGAACATAGTTTCGGTGGTAGGAGCACTGTTCTACTTTGAATGAAAAAGTTATTCATTATCAGTTGTTACTCCAGTACGCAGTACGAATTCAGATTGATAGGGTTTAATTAATCAGCTTCGTAGGTTTGCGACCCTTCTTTCTCCTAACATTGTCAGAAAAGTTGTTGTTGAAGTCAAAGGAAGTAGGTGAGTTACTTGATGCCCATTCTCCTCCTATCTCCCTTTTCCTTCCTTTCTTCCCCTTTCTTTAAATTTTTCTCAAAAACTCAGTCACCCCCTTCATCCAATTTCGCAACCATTGATGCAAACCTCACTGTCCCAACGCTTCATCTTCAACCTCTCGCTGAAGTTACTTTAAGAAAACACTAGATCTCAATTTCGAGCCAGTTCGTACATTCGCCTTGCATTCAGTTGCTTGATGTCCCCATTGTCAGAGGCAATCACAGGGAGTACAGGCAACCCGACGCAGTGACGAAGCTGGTTGGGTTTCCAAGTGTCAAAGTGAAAGAGAATGATGTGTGCGTGAAGATGCTATGTGCCACCATAAACTCTTACGACTAACAGAATACAAGGCATGTATAGCTACCATAAACCCTTATGACTAACAGAATAGAAGGCGTGTGTCCCGGAAGGCCAGAACGCCCACAGTTGGTGGCTACGAAGGCGTCGGGAAGGTTTACTCCATCAGCACCGCCGTCACCTCTCTCTCCCGGTGATTGGGTCATTCCTTCTCCACCCTCCTTTGGTGCGGTGTTTTCTTTCTCCTTTCCTCAATTTTAATTCAGTTGATGAATAAATTTTGTTTCATCTTTTCTGTTTTGAAAATTTAAGAGTTGTTTTTTTTTCATAATTGAATCTAATTATTTTTCATTATAAAATTAATAGTTTAACTAAAAGGATTTTACTTTTTCTTCGGGATGAAGCAAAGAAGGTAAGTGACTATAGTATCTGGGATAACAATTCCACCAAATTGTTGCTCCACAATAGGCATCACAAGACATTACTATCATAATTATGCTGAATTTAAACACTTAATGTTCTGAATTTCACAAGGTTTATGTTTCATTGGCAATATAATTTTCAGGTGTTGTCCTTTTTCTTGCTGTTATGATAGAAAGATTAGATCCCTACATGAGAGAACTCCGAATTAGAAAAAAGAATGTTGTGGTAGTGAAAAAATTGGAGGCAACTAAAGTATTGAAAGAAGAAAGAGACAGATTGAAAATAGAACTATACATCTAGAATCTAATCCCAAGTCTAAATAAAGGATATGGTATGTATTAGGTAAGCACTTCTTTATTTGTTTGATTATAAGCTTTGGTCTATTCTTTTTTCTAATTTATATTCTTTTGTATAGTCAACTGAATTGCACATTTTTACCGACATTTATCCACGTTTTGAAGCTAAAATATGGAAGCTAAATTGTAAATTTCAATGGCACAAAGACTGTTTTCAAAAGTTTAGAGTTCTTTTCACCATTAACAGTTTTCAAAATAAAATCAAAGAGGCTATCTTTTTTCTCTCTATAGTTATGTTTTTTTTAATCTTTATGGTATTCGGACTTAAATCTACTATTTTGTAATATATAGTCTGAAAGTTATTTTAATTGCTGTGAATATATTTTTGTTACTTTTTGTGGGTCTAAAAATTAATTAAATATATTATATCCTATTAATATTCACTGATCACTATCAATTACCTACTGTTGTTATTTGTCATTTTCACTGTTTATTGGCCACTCTAAAGAGGTTGTATGTATATTTCTTATATTGTGTTCATTGATATGTGCGCTGAATGTGCAATTTCAAATTTTCAGAGATTGTTTTTTTTTTCTTTTCCTTCCCAAACAAAATAAGCTATCTATCTCAAAATTCAAATTTCTCAATTAAGATGTGTATATAAATAGAGAAAGTATCCCTTGGTTGAGTTATGGTCATCTCACCTTTTTCTAACTCATTGTCTTATAAAGTTTGTTTTAATATTTGTATTAGTTAGATTTTAATTTTAATTCTTAGGATAACCTTAATTCTAGAATTTTTTAGAAATTTGGAAGTTCAATTAGTTGAAGAGAATGAGTAGTGTCAAAAGTACTACATCTTTTCTACATGTATCTGATGATTTTTAATTAATAACCCCTTACGTTAATCATTTATTGCCAACAATTTTTTTTTCTGATATTTTTCTTTTGTTCAATGAAAAATTCAGAATCAATTCAAGAATAAGGAAGTTCATTAGAGTGTACAAAATGAGTTAAATAAACACTATTATGAGAAAATGATCTCTTTTATATAGGGTTAAAATTTTTTTCTTAATATCTTGGTGTAATTTCTTTTTCCATAGTGATCTGATCTTGTGAATTGTAAATGTTCTTCTATTGATACTTTAAAATTTTTACATTATATTTTGTCTCACTTTTATTTATTTATTTATTTTTATTCTTTCCTCCCACTTTTGCAATTCTCTTAAATTTAATTTTTTATTTCTACCAAATTCTCTTTGGTATAAGTTTTTACTACTATTAGCAGTATTTGGATTCTCAAAGCAATTTTTGGTTCACTATAAGTTTTGAGAAAAAATAAAATGTGACTATTTTGGGTATATTTGCTCTGCCAATGGTTAAAAAAAGACTTTCAAGGACCATGAGGTTACTATCAAAAGCAAAGGTTTCAGTTTTTTTTTATTATTATGATTATAAAAGCTTTGGTTTTGATTGGTTCTTGAGCTTCATGGTTTTAGAGTTTTGGTAGAGATCTCAGTTTTTATTTACATATAATTTTTTTTTCACATTGAATTCTCAAAAACTAATGTTGTACTAGAGTTTGTTGTAAATACTCTTCAACTTTGCTTTCACTAATTTTTTTCTCTTATATTAATTTATTTATTTGATAATATATTTGATAAATCTTGCTCTCCATATATAATTTTTTTAAATTTGGATTATGGTATCATAAACATTTTTGGTATTTATCTTTATCTGAATTTTCTGCACGAAAAGAAATTCACAGTCAAATTTAGCTTTTTTGCCTTTTTTTATTTTTCTTCTTCCATATAAAATTATGTGTTGTAAATTACTGTTATTTTAATTGCAATCTATTAGTATATGGTTACATTTATTTATCAATTGTGTTTTTTTATAATTTTTTTGGATGTGTATTAAATTACATAAAACTATAATTTTATTGACAGGCTGAGTGCTGATTTATCATATGCATAAATAATATATTTCTTTGCAAAAAATGTTTATTTTCGATGTTTGTATTTAGAAATTTACTTTCTGGGATCATATTGAGTTTATTTGATTTTGTTTTCATTTTGAACTGAAATAGAAATTTAAATAGAAGGTTTTTCATATTTAGAAAAAGTTACCTCAAATGTAAAAAATCATAATGAAAGTTTATGATTGTATTTTGTAAAATATTCTGAACATGATGTTCATGTGTTTTTTTTTTAAAACACGGATAGATTTGGGTTATAATTTTGTTCTGTTTGTGATTTTATTTTTTTATATTTTTTTGTATTATTACCTTTTGTTTTATTGATTTTTAGCTATAAATAGTTTTGGCTTGAAATTTTATTCTACTTATGAAAAGATTAATTAGAATCTTTTGTTTCGATTCTTTTTTGTGGTCTTTAGTTACTGAAGAATGAACACTGTGTTATGAGAATCAAATCAAATACTACAATGATAAGTTAAATTTTTCATCTGTAATAATAAAAAATTTGATTATAATTATTGTAAACTTTATAACTTTTTTTTATAAGTGCATGATAAATACCACATAATTCTATTTTGGTTAGTATAAAATTATTAAAGATAAGTTTTTAATATCTATTAGAAAATGAAGTTAGTACAAAATTATCAAAGAGAAGTTGCTAACATCTATTAAGAGACAAAGTCTTAATTAGTTCGTGCAATTGCACGGGTTATCTGCAAGTAATAATTTATGCCATGTGCCTTAAAACTTAAAATATGTATAGTATGTGAATTTGTTAATTAATCTATATAATTTTTATTATATGATATAATAGTTGCTGTAAATAAATATGAACTATTTAGTTATTTTTTTCTTTTTTTTTGTATTAATAATCAAATTAGTGTGGTGTTTTTTTATTAAATATAATATTAATTAACATCCTAAATGATTGTTATATCATGGTGTTTTTTGATCCTCTCACTCATATGTACCTGAGCTAATGGACCTAGAGACACTTGATAATGTATCAAGAGTGTTTCACATAAAGTATATCAGGATTGATGAGGACTCATCACCTGATGTGATGGTTCTATCTGGGTCTGAATCATCTGATGATGAGTTTTCATCAGACGGTGATGAAAACAATGATCAAGATGGGACACTGGTAGGGGATAATCCGCATAATCCGATAGATTTGTCTGGTGGAAGCACTTTATCAATGGAGGGCAACGAACAAACTAACGAGACAAATGAATTGTCTGATCATAGGTAATGCTAAATGTAACTTTTTCCTTGTGTTTTGGATTTTAATATCATGGTATAGATCGGTATTTTTTAATGTGGTGACTAACATGTTTAAATTATCATGAACTAGATATACTCCAGAGATTTATTATGAAAAGACCATCACAACTTCGGATCTGGGTCAATCTAGACTGGTAAGTTGATCTCAAAAGAGTGATTTCTTTTTTTTTCTTGCAAGCTTATTAAATATTCTTCCTAAATTTGTTATTCATTGTGTATGAAAATATTATGTTTACCTTAACTATGAATTATTCATTGCAGTATTTGGCTTCGAAATTTGCTGCGTATCTTAAACTATCTGGAGATGGTTCGATTTGGACGATCACTGGTCCACGTTCCAATGTAGAGAAGAATGTGTTCTTTTTCCATTTACTAAAAAGTGGAGGAAGAGATGGAGAATGGAAGTTTGGGATCGGGTGGAATGAATATTGTAGAGTATACAATTTAAAGGAGGGCGACAACATTACCTTGAAACTCGACTCGATACCTAACCGCCAGATAGAGTTGTCGATTCAGCGATGTTAGGCCTCCTATGTATAACTCTGTTTGATAGATATTTTGAACTATATGTTAAATTGTTTTGGACATGTTTTGTTTTTTGATTAATGAACAAATTTATATATATTGTAAATATTTTGTTTTGCTATGAATAGGTATCTTGACAATCTATGTTGTTAAGATTATGCATAATAGAAAACTACATTTCTGTTGGACTTTTTTTTTTGTTTTTGTAGTGTCTAATAATTTTTATTATATTTTATTATCTTACAAAACATGTTATACTGTTCATTGACATATTGAGTAATTGTTGTATTCTATTGTTTTATTTTAATATAGTGATAATTTTGTTATTATCCAAATTTAATACAATATATCTATCTTTATAGAATATATTTTAGTTATATTCTTAGTATTTTTTCTTTTAAAAGACTTTAGATTACATGAAGCCCGTGCATTGCACGGGTTATCACGCTAGTATATATATATAACTCAGCTATTAAATTAATTATCAATATAAAATATATGTCTAAATATAAAATATATATTAAAAATAAATTAAATAATATATTTGTTTCACTTGATTTTTAGGAATTTCGACAGATTATCGAATCACGTTTGTATCAAAATCTAAGTTTCGAGAGCAGATATAATTTCTTTGAAAAAAATGGACTCAATCCAGGAATTATTTAATATTTGTGTCGAAATACAAAAAAAAATGTAAATGTTTGAATTGTGGCAAATTAAATAACAAAGAATTGCAATAAAAAAAATAAAACAAATGAAAGCTTTAAATAAATAAAAGCGTAAGTTGGAATTAAAAGAAAGTAAAATAACAATAAAATATTGATAGCAAATAAATGAAAAATGTAAAATAAATAAAATTTTAAATAAATGAAAGCGTACAAATCAAAATTGAAAGAAAATAAAATGCTCGAATAAAAGAAGTACAAATAAAATGCGTAAAGCAAATAAATGAAAAGAAAACAAATAAATGAAAAGAAACAAATAAAAGAAAATAAAAGTGAATTTCAAACACTCACATGCTACACTTACACTCTATTGGCTTTTATTGTGCCACAGAGACTAGGAATTTTGGCAAAGTTTTGGTACGATGATCTAGTATTTTTTATTGAAGTCCCAAAATTCTTTTGAGTTTCTCATATTTATAGACTATGAAGATAGTCTTGTCATGGAGAATCTTTACCCACGATCTTACTTTCTCATTTTTCTCAGTCATAACCTTATTTTGACCATGAAAAATCTTGACTCTCAAGTTATGATACTTTTTTTTTTCAAGTCCCACGGTTTCTATTGCTTCTGTTGTCAAAATTATTGGCAGTCGAAAATGCTCTTTTAATTTATCAAAAAAATTCATTTTTTGTACTAATATTATACACACATATATAATAACTTATTTTTAGTATGTACTTGTTAATTCTTATATGAGAAAGTATGAGGAGGCAATGTAATTAGTGTACAATATGTACAATGGGAGTATTTTTGAAATTAACATTAAATGATAATTAAATTAATTAATTATAAAATTATTTCCAATTTTAAATGCAAAACAAATAAGAATTCCAAATACAAAACAAATAAGGATTTCAAATAGTTACAAACACCTCCAACGGGTCTTCCTTTTTCTCTCTCTCTCTCCCTCTCCATCCTCTCTCATCTCTGCGCCGCTGTAGTTCTCAACATCCACCGCTGCGGCACGTGACCTGAAGCCTTCATCAGCACCGATCAGAACTGCAGCGCCCAACCTCTTTCGTGCGCGTCTTTCCTGCTGGCAGCAGCTGCTTCGGTTGGCCCCGGTCCTGCACCGCTCATCCATTGCGTTGTCATCTTCTCCTCATCTGTTTAAGCTTTTTTTTTCTTTTATTCATTTTTTTATTTTGTGGTTACATCAAAACATAAGACTCATGTGTCAAATTATACATTTTTTTCTTTTTTTAATAAAAATTAAATAGTTGCTTCTTTTGTTTATTCATCTCCTTCTTCTTCTATTTTAATGGTCAATTTAAGATGGCATTTTAGTAGGTATGCGGATGGTTATTTTAAATTTTATGTAGATGATTATTTTGACTGAATTTGGTTTAGTTATATGCAATTAAATATGTTGGATGTTCAATTAATTAGGTAAGCAGATGATTATTTTTATTCTTAAGTGGATGGTTATTTTTACTAAAGGTGAGTGGCGTGTGGCAAGTCAAGCAGTGAAGGTGAAGTGGAATGATTATTGATGAAGATGGGAGTGGCCGTCGGTTGAAAAGAAGAGGGTATTGGAGTGAAATATTTTGGTAAACTAAAATTTTGGATGGTTATTTTTTTGAAATAATTAATTGAATTTTTTAAAAATTTGAAATTTAAAATTAAAAAATTTAAAATTTAAAATTTAAAATTTGATATGAAATAACGGAATGAGAGTTTTGAATTTAGAATAGTGGAGGAGTTTTTATTATTTATTCCTATTAGGCTAAATAATTAGCCCATTATACACATTGTCAAGATTCTTCATTGTCTCCCTAGCAAAATTCTTCTTATATTCATAGCCTATGGTTTAACTAGTTAACTCTAGTTGCTTTAGAACTTCCGATTGGTACCCGTCTGGGCTTGCGTGGCTTACGGGTTATGAGAACCTAGCAGTTATATTTGTGGTCATTTTAGTTTCGGCTTTTATAGGTCTAAATCTATATAGCGAAAGTTGAGATAAGTTTTAAAGTGGTCCCTGAAGTTATACTCGAGTCTTATAGTAGTTTCTGAACATAAAAGTTATCTATATTCGTCCTTGAAATTGTACTCCAGGACTCAGATTCGTCCTTTCGACACATTCCGTTCACCTGGCACCACCGAAAAACTGATCTGGACTCCTCTGTGACACACTGACCAGGTAACGGCTAACTGACGTGGATTAGTAAACTTTTATGATATAATTTGGTCTCTAAATTAAAATTTAAAATTTTAATCCCCAAATTTAATCATCATTCTCTACAGTAATCCCTTTTTTCTCTACAGGCATAGATCTTCATATTCCAAATTCACAAGATTTTTTTTGTTTATTTTTAGTTGAAGTATCTTATAACAATAATAACAATAACCAATAGTCTTCTTAACAACCATTATTTGAACAAGTTTAACGGCCTTTATCCTTTTTTCTGTAAAAAAGATGGTGAGATTATAACATAAAAAAAGTTATGTGATATATATAATTAAAGAAATAATGTAAGGTTTAATTTCTAAAATTGTTAACGCTCATAAAAATTTGTTGACTTTTAAAAATGAGTAAATTGATTTCTAAATTCATAAATTGTGAATCTCAATTCATCTCTAATGCTGATATAAAATATTAAAATGTCAACATCACATTTGCAAACAAAAAGATCATATGATTAATATTTTAATATAATCAAATTAGTATCTTAAATTAGTTAATTATATTTATTTTGCTTAATTAATTTTTTATTAATTAGAGACTAAAATAATAAATATTAAATTAGATAAATTTTTACTTTTTTTTTTATTTTTCTAATATTATCCTTAATTAACTTGAAATACCTATTTAATTATAATAAAATCTTAGACACTTCATTTTAATGGAAATGTCATACGATTTGAAATGTCATAATATAACACTTTATATTAATACTATGGAAATGACAGTTAACTTAAGAAAAAAATAAAGATTCATTATTTATAAATTTAAGGATCAATTTGATTATTTTTGAAAGTCAATGACTATTTTGATAATTACTAAAAATTTTAATTACAAAACTAAGTATCACTTCTATAATTAAATTGAATAATTTATCTATAATGACCATTATATATAATTAAAATTATATACATGATCCTAGGTTATTATGTTGTAGCATGATGCATGGTTATTTTAGAACAGGATTCGAAAGAAAATGTAATGTAGTATATAATAATAACGATGTAATTTTTTAATTCCGTAAATACAAGAGATAGATTTTTGTAAAATCATATAAAAATATAAAATTGAATTTTGTAAAACATTTTAATTAAACTAGAGTTAAATAAGTGCATAAAATGTTAAATACAAAGACATAGTATGTAACTTTTAATTAATAAAATATATGTGTATTTTCAATGAAATTGTAATTTATAGTCTCTTTTGATAAAGTGACTTTTTTACACTTAATGTTTCACTCTAAGATAAGACTTGAAAATGAGAACATTATTTGCAAATATTAATAATATGTAAAATAAAAAATTCAAAATTTCTAACTCAATTATGAAAATGATGTTTTATTGAATGTTGATAGAATCTAATTACCAAGAACTTGATTAATTCAACTCGATCCATAGAGACTCGAAAAAGGATATTATTCTATTAGGTCTCTTAGCAAAAAAAAAAATCATTCCTAATACTTACTTACTTAGAACACAAAATAGTTAATTAAAAGGCGAAGTATATGCTATGCCTATACTTCGAATAATTGCACATCGATAATGCTAACTACACATAAACATAAGAAAGTGAATCTTCTTAATTTTCTTCTCTCAATTATTTAGTAAAATGTAATATTTCATTATTTAATATCTTTTTTCACATTTTTTTTTCATTCCACTTAAGAATATAAGGTAAAAGTTACACTTTACCAAGTAATTTAGAAAAAAAAAATGAGAAATATATACAATTTAGTTTTTCGGGGCAATGATGCATTCTTTCTTTAATTTTGCATGATTTTATGGTAAAGCTCTATTAAGATTTCCATGAAACAACCATAATTGATTCCAACAAAAGATACATACATTGAATGGAGACACTCATTATTGGCTTATTGCCATTGGGGCTGGGCTTTTGGGCCAGAATAATAGCTCAAATTGGAATCAGGTTCCGGTTCTTCTTTGAAGAATAAAATTGTCATATCCACCCAAACGAATAAAATTGTCAATGACCAAAATCAACAACAAAAATAAATAATAAAATTAATAAAAAGACACGAAAGAAAAAAAAATTATAAGACAACAGTATTTCAACTACAATTGATAGAAAAAAGATGCAAAATGCCAAACAATTATTAAAGAATAAAGTCTCAATTCAGTTGCGTTGCTCTGCTGGCCTAATTAGGATCACAAGCGCACTCTTTAAATATGGCACATATTCCCCTCTCGAAAGAATTTGTTGCTAGAGAATTTTGTTTAGGCAAATTATTTTCCCACTTGAAAGAATTGGCATATTCTAAAACGATCACACCTATAACTTATAGAGAATATAGAGAGGGAACTGGTGCAGTAGCCTTCTCATGTCTCCATTGATGATGAACAGTGTTGGTAATAATAAGAATTGACAATTTTGTGCTTAATTAGGTGTTATTGTTCTTTTTTCCCTAGTGCACATGTAATACACTGTACAATTTTTTATATCACTTTAATTTATAGTGGTTAGTGCCTATGGCAACAGAAAGTTTGGTGTTGAACAATAAAAACAAGAGGAGAAAAGCTCCCTGTTACTATCATTTCTATGTGGAAATGTTGAACCCTAAACATACATTAGCATGTGCCCAAAATTTGGGCTATGCCTATATCTACGGTTTTAAAAGGTCAAGCACCCTATGATTTAATTTTCTGCCGTTCAAAGTCTTCGTTATGGATAATAATAACAATAATAATAATAATAATAACTTTTTGGCAAAAGACATGGTGGTTTGTCTTTTCATTTTTTTTAGCTAAGTTTTTGTATAGTAGATTTTATGGGAAACGCAAAGAAGAAAGTGAAATAGAGATTGAAGAAAAATGAGAGTGAGATACTGAGAAAAAAGCTGCAACGTCAAGTAAGAAAATATCTAGTTATTTCTTGAAAATATTATTTTATTCAATAATGCACGTTCCTCTGATTTTATTTTTATTTTATTTTTGATTTTTTTTCCTTTCGGAGGATACACTAATTTCTTCTTATTTTTGTTTGTGTTCCGCTTCTTGTTTTATTTTATTGGTCGGTTTCTATATATTTGTCGACTGGAATTCTAATTGGTTTTTTGGTCGTAGCTTTCTTAATTAAGATTATGTTTTGGTTGATCTAGTAATTAATTTGTTAATCTAATTAAATAAATATTCGAAGTTTGAATCTTATAATTTATTTAAAAGAATGATAAGAATACTTAAATTTGCGATTACTTATCCTGTCTCTACTCATTTAGAATGGGTAGAACTGGTAATATATTTTATTTGTGGGTATTCAATTCGAATTAACCTGTTCGAATAGGATTGTCTATCCGACCCGTTACGAATAGGGTAGGATAGAGTGTAAATTTGCCTGCGGGTAGGATACGGTACGGATTTAGGGTATATCCTATCTTATCCTATTCACATCCTTAATATATTATATAGTATATATATATATATATATATATATATATATATATATATATAAGTTATGTATGTAGTGAAGAAAATGAGTGTTGAACTCACAATCTTTCTCTTATAAAAACTTGAATAATCACTAAGTTAATTATCATATTATTTGTAATTTTATATAGGATTTCTTTAAAATTTTATTGTTTTTAATTTAAATTTGAATTTAATATTTTATTTTTTATTTTTTAATATGTATGAAATTTAGAATAGTTGAATTTTATATTTGGTTAAAAATTTTTTATTTTTCTTCGATTAGGGTCGGATAGGATAGGGTTTAGAACTTTATGGTGCAGGTAGGGTTAGGGTTAAGAAATTCTCAACCCACGGATAGGATAGGGTAGAATTTTAAGAAAATTTTCAACCCACGGATAGAATTAGGGTGGAGTTCAAACCCTACTCTACCCTACCTATTGCCAGCCCTAGGAGCAGGTAAT
This sequence comes from Arachis stenosperma, assembly GCF_014773155.1. NCBI lineage: Eukaryota > Viridiplantae > Streptophyta > Magnoliopsida > Fabales > Fabaceae > Arachis > Arachis stenosperma. Next base: position 50,040,483 of record NC_080381.1, on the reverse strand, counting down.
TATTTGCCCCGCCCCTACTCGTCCCGTTGCCACCTCTATCTGTTTTTTTTGTTTTTTTTTTATTATCAAATATAGAGAAATTCAAACCTTCAACCTTTAAGTGAGTATAAAAAATTATGGGTGTGTTTGGCAACCGCTTAGAGAGGATAGAAGTGCGTTTGAGCTTCTTGAAAGTTTCACTTTTATGTTTTGCAATTTTTGTTTTTTTAAACGCAGAAATGATTCTGCCTTTGAACGCACGTTCAGGAGAAGCTAAAATTTGTAGCTTCTACGTTTCACGTTCATGGTTGGTGATCACCCTTGGAAAATTAGATGAAAAATTTATTTTTTTTCTACCAACCATACCCTCCATTTTCTTTTATAAAAAGGATTAGTTCTTTATAGTTCTTCCTGCTTCTTCATAATTCTTAGTTACAACTTTTTTTTTCATCAAAGTAGTTCAGATTTGTTTCAATTACCAGCAAATTGAATATTTTAATTTTTATTATATTTAATACTCATTTTTATATTTTAATTTTATATTTTTATTATATTTTTTATTTATATTTTTATTATATTTTTTATTTATATGATAAATATTTTTATATTATTTGTGTAGTGCTCTTTTATTTTGTTCACAAATGTTGTTGACTTTTTTTATGATATTTTTATTATTTTTTGTTCATATAAATTCTTTTTTTTCTATCTTTTACTGCATTGTATTTATGTTATGTATGGAATTTTTTTATTTTTTTATTTGATTTTATTGTAATTTTTTGTTCATATGATATATGTTGTTGGTTTTATGAAATTTTAATTATTTCTTATCATTTTTTTCTATTCTTTGATGTACTCTATTTTTGTTTTGTATTAATTTTATTTATTTATTCTGACTTTGTAATATTTGTAATTGTAATTATTATATACTACGTTTATTATCAAAATTTTGTATAATATAAATTATGATCCTATACAAAAAGACAAATAAATAAAAAATTAATTATAAATAATAATAGAGTCATAAATAATAAAATCTATAGTCTAAAATAATACTAAATTAAAGAGTACTGACAATACTAAAAAAATTATAGAATATTTTCTTTTTGTTTGACATTATAAAATTTATAATACTCTCTTTCATATTTTTATTTTTTATTGTATTTATTTTATTTATATGATAAATATTTTTTATATTATTTTTGTTAGTTTTCTGATTTTGCATGTATATAAAAAAATTATTTAGATGAATGTCTGTTTGTAATTTTTCATCTAAAAGTGATTTTGAGTAATATAATCCAAATAATATTTATTTTATTATAATCAATTTTGATATAAAGATTGCCAAACATATTTTTATCAAAATTAATTTTACAAAATCAATTTTGTGCAAACTTCGTTTACAAACTGAAATCCAAACACATATTATTTAACTTATAGCTCGTTGGCACTCCTATTTATTTACTAACAGTAAATCTTTAAATAAAACTTAATTCCATAGCCTAAAAATGATGTTTTGACGAATACCTGCTGGACACCCCCTGTTTCATATAAGGCTCACAGACCCATAAACCCTTTGTAAGCTTGTATTAAATCTGTAACCAATTTTCTTGGGCTTCATACAAATATCTAGAACCAACTTCTTGACCCAAAAACAGAGACCAACTTTACACACATATATTAAAAATACAAATAATACCAAAAAAAAAAAACTACATATAACAAAGAATTGTTTGGGTTTAATATTATTTTAATTAATTTATTGAAAAGTCACCGTAAAGATATTGATAAAGAGTAAAAATTAAGATGAAGCAACACAAAGTTGTACAAATAATAATAAATTTAAAATAAATAAAGAAAGGCTAAAAAAACCAACTGTATCACTTTTTTTTTTGTTCGTGACTATCTATCTACTGTGGGAAAAAAAATTAGGCTCATATTTTTTTGTTTTTGGTTTAGTTTGGGCTCATATTAAATAAATTCTGATTCGGCATAATGAATATTTGCACGTTACGCAGTCCCTAGCTTTAAATTCAACTTGAATGTTATAAAATTCCAGGCCCCGTCCAAACACAGAAGAAAATGTTTTAAAAATTTATTCTTGCTGGCCCAAACTAATTTATTGAGAAACAAAAATATTTCTTCTATCACCTTTCCAAAAGAAAATATATAATTTTTTATAGTATCAACTATCAATCCATATCTGTGAATCACTTTAACATGACCAAAAACCATAAAAAAAAAATGCCATACCCGTTAAACACACCAACACAACTTTTCTACTCAGGACTTTAGTTTTCCGAAATTGGGATGGTTGACTCCAATTTCAGGAGCTGAAGCTGTTTCCAAATCTAACATTGCTCAAAATGTATAGCCCAGGATTCAGCTTTATGATCAATGCTTGCATTTTGTTGTCATTGATGTCTTTAATTTCTTCCCTGGAACCCCAACTTGGATCCACCCGCGTTGTCTTTCAGGTTTTTTACTTCGAAAGTTAGATTCTCTTTGACCTGCTATTCATAATTGCTTGAATCTATAGTGAAAGTTAAAGTCATGAGCTGAGTTTCAATGTAAGGGCTGTTGATGTTGTATCTGTGGATGCCCATGTTTGTGATTTAGCTGAAGTATATTAGTTATTTTGTTATGTGTGAAAAATTGGAATCAAGTGGTTGATTAAGTGAGAAATTTATCCATCTTGATTGTGATGTTTGTATGCACATAACTTGTTTGATAAATTGACATCAGCATCTTTGTTGTTGTTCATGGTGTATCACTTGAGTTCTGAATGCAGACAAATTATGGGGATATTGAATTTGGTTTCTTTCCCACTGTTGCACCCAAAACTGTTGATCACATCTTTAAGCTTGTCAGACTTGGAGGCTATAACACAAACCATTTCTTTCGGGTATGTTTCTCCGGGACGTAAGTAAGTAACATCAGGTATTTATGTAGTTGGTGGCTGCAGCATGTAAGTGATTGGTTTTTTTATTTTTGTTCTAAATTCAATGTTCAGGTGGATAAGGGGTTTGTGGCCCAAGTAGCAGATGTTATGGGTGGAAGATCTGCTCCAATGAATGAGGAACAAAGAAAAGAAGCTGAAAAGACTGTTGTTGGTGAATTTAGCGAAGTCAAACATGTTCGTGGTATTCTTTCTATGGGAAGGTTAAGTTTTCTAGATGGAAGCTATTGGTTGTTTAGTTTTGTATGATGTTTCAAATACAACTGTGTGGAACGGAAGTGTTCATTTGTGATGTTACGACCGATGCAAGTTTCTTGAAGATGTTATCAGTTGCAGGGACTGGGGAGCTTTTATACATTCGAGACTTCTTGTAGAAAATCTAGAGTCTAAAGTTTAAAAGATTTTTATAGGGAATAATCAGTTTGTTAGTTAGATAACGTACTCATCTTAATTGTATTGCTTATGTTCTAAAATTCTTACACCATTTACTCTTTTGGTTTTCAGTGACTGTTGGAAGCCTTGATGTATTTAGGATTGTTCTTACAGGTATGATGATCCAGACAGTGGTTCATCCTCATTCGATACTACTTGGAAATGCTCCTCATCTCGACGGCACGGTGGGATAGACATATTGCCCTAACATCATTTCAAATGATTCAGTCAAATGTACTTCATTATGTACTGTATGCTGATATGAGCTCTTTTCAGTATGCAATATTTGGAAGAGTTACTAAAGGTGATGATACATTGAAAAAGCTCGAGCAGCTGCCTACCCGTAAAGAGGGTATATTTGTAATGGTAAACTTAAAACACCTATCCATATTTTGCATTTTACCATTCTTTTAGTGTTAAATTGTGGATCATATGCATAAATTAGTTAATAAATTTACATGTGAGATGTTTATGGATTTCATTGCAATATTTTTCTATTCATTTATTTGAAGAGAAGCTAGAGGCAGACCTTGACAGACTTATGAGACAAGAAACAGAGTGGTGTGGAGGCTAGGGATTTACGCATAGATATGTGTGTGTTTTTAGGAAAATTGTTCTATATAGTAAAATGTAGCTTAACTCTTCCCACTTTGTGTTTTGCTTCTCAAATGTTTACATAATTGGTATCAAGTCTGGATAAAAGAGAAGGGCTGTATTGGGCAGTCAACAACCATGGAAAACTTTGTTGAATCTTTATGACATGGTTGCTGTTTTTGTATAGTAATATCTAACATGTAGATTGGAATTCTTCACCTGCAATCTTTTATTGCCAAGGTCGAGTGTCATTTTTGTAATAAATTAAGAAAATTCTGTTCAAATACCTGTCGTTCAAGTTTGTCTGAGGGTGAAATGTAATTTGAATGATAATTTTTTGGCTTTTCTGATCTATCTTAATGTTATCAGTTTATCGGTTTTTGTGATTGTTGTAGTCGGCATCAGAATGTTTTGCAATTTAACAGTCTCTAGCATACACTAATCCTCACTCTGAAATTGTTCTGAAGTGTTTCTGGACACATTGTTTTTGCATTTATTTCCTTCATCCCCTGCCTCAACATTTAATCCATCCTCAGAGAATTCATAATTATCCTTGGTTAATGTTTTCAACCAAATTTGATCCTACATCATTCCGATTCTTATTTTCTTTAAGTAATAATATGATTTTTTCCCCTTTTTTCCAGCCAACAGAACGCATCACGATTCTGTCATCGTATTACTACGGTGAGATTCTTTCAAACTTAAATGTTTTGTTTAGTTTCTTATTCTAGCATTATAACTTGCGATGTGCTACTTGATCCTCTAATTTTGTTGAAGCCTGCTGGTTTTCGAGCTCATTCTCTATTACCATCTTCTGAACCATGCTTCCTGTATTTTTAGACACGGAGACAGAAAATTGTGAGCAAGATAGAACGATATTGAAGCGCAGGTTAGCTGCGTCCGCTGTTGAAGTTGAAAAACAGGTAATTGATCTTGGTTTTCTTGAACACATTACACACCAATATAATTATCTCTGTTCTGCTATTAACATGGGTTTTATTCGTCATTTTACAGAGGATGAAATGCTTCCCTTGATGAGAGCACAAGCAAGATAAATATGTAGTAATGAGTATCATTCATACTCCCCCTTTTTTTTTATAAAAATTTATGAGCATTATGTTTATGTACCCTTTTTCTTAACGTCAAAGCAAAAATATTGGATTAGTGTGTTATTATGGTTTGTTTGATAGAAGATCCTGCAAGTATCTTCTGAGTGCTCAGAAATTTATTGACATAGCATAGAAATTTTTTTCAAAAATTTTTGCAAATAGTACAAGTTTATTGATATAGCATAGAAATTTTTGCACAAAGCAGAAAAATTTTGCCCATAGCACAAAATTTTTTACACAGCACATAAATTTTTGTTGTGAATGTATTTTGTTATTTGGGTGAATTAATGTTCTGTACATATGGTCCTTCAAAAATTTTTGTGCTGGACATAAAATTTCTGTTGTGCATCAAAACTTTTGTGTGTACATTAAATTTTTGTGTTATGTGTATTTTATTGGTTGATATTTGGATATATAGTCCTTCAAAAATTTTTGTACAATGCACCAAAATTTTATGCTATGTGCATTTTGTTGGTTGGTGTCAATATTCTGGGGATGAGTCTTTAAAAATTTCTGTGTTGTGAGTTAAAATTCTATGCTATAGTTTGTTTACATGTATAGGAGAACATGTAAAAAGACTACGATGAGAAGGGAAAAAAGGAGGAGGGAAAAAAAACAAACAAGAGAAGACGACGTTGACATCGTTGAAGAAATGCGCTATAACCAGTGGACTTGGTTGGACTTAGTTTAGAAATTGTTTGGCTGTCTAACTTTATTAAATAAACTATATTTTTATTTTTGATAAACTGATTATGAATGTATTTACCATTTTGTTCTAAAACATATCATTTGTTTGTTTGTTTTTTTTAGGAGACATAACTGATCCATTATATATTTACTAATTTTATAATCAAAATGTCACATTATACTTTGTTATTATAATTGAATTGAAAATT